>NW_022106463.1:10273751-10311472 GCF_000313985.2 Echinops telfairi | reverse complement strand
CCTCCGCGGCGGAAGCGCGCGCTGGCGCCAGGCCCCCGTCCCGGATGTGAAGCCGCCTAGCGGCTCCAGCGCAGGGGCGGGGCCAGAGCCGGAACCGAAGTGCGACCGTCGCGTCTCCGGGCGGAAGTGCGGGCGGCGCCAGGGGGCGTCAAGTGCCGGTGCGCCTGCGCGCCTCTCCTTGGCGGGCTCGCAAGGAGGCGTGGCGTGCGCCTGCGCAGTAGGGGCGCCGCGGGCGTGGCGGTCGCCTCCATCTTGGCACGCTTGTTGGCCTGGCCGCCCGGAAAGGGGGCGGAGGGTGGGGTTCTCCTCCCGCCCGCCGGCTCCCTGGCGAGGCTCCGGCCTTGTGTGCTGTGAGGTAAAAACGGGAGCCTTTCCTTTCCGCTTTGGGCTGGTCCCCGTAACTTCCCGTTTTTCTGAGGCGCGCCTCAACGCCTGCTGCTTTCTCTCCGCGTCTCCTGAGGACAGCGCGGCGCAGGCGCCGAGGCTGCCGGCGTGGAGCCGACACTGTTTGGCCTGTTCAAACTTGCCGCGAAAGACCCGTGTCTTCGCCTTTCCAGCCACGAGCCTCTCTGGAACCTACATCCCCGAGACTGGGTTTTGTGCAATAAGCCGTTGGAGGGGGGGGGGCGTTGGGCGCTGTGACCCGGGCACGTCCCCAACTCGAGGCACCGCGAGGCCGCTGGTCCCGAGAGGCTTGAAGAAGGACACACACCCCTTCTCCCCGTCGTGTGTGAACCCTGCTGTCGGCCCGGAGCCCCTCTGGGGGGCAGAGAGCCCGAGGTTGGGGTCCTCCTCACGGGGCAGTCGGGCAGCGCCTGCGGCTCCCCAGGAACTGGGGTTGGCCTCGGGGACCGTCGGCCCTTGTGTTTCTGAGCTTTCCCCCCGTCCGAGGCCTGGATGGACCTGGATGGACGCAGAATGCTAAGAGAATGAAAGCCAAGGGGGTTCAGGGGAGCAACAGAGGCTTGTCAGCGCTTAGCCTGAGGAAAATCGGGGTGGGGGCAGAAGACATGGGGTTTCCACCTAAGAGGATTCTAACCTCCCGGTGAACTTGGTAGGAGGTCCCGTGCCTGTGGCCCAAGGAGTTCCATGATGGAGAAGCCATAGGAGGGCCAAGTTAGAGCACGTGGAAGACTGATCAGAAATGGGGAGGAAACCAGTCCACGGAATGAAAGAAGAGATGGACGTAATGGAAGACATTACAACACATAGGAAAGACGTGGCAGAGCCAAATGTGAAACGGCTTTCAAGAAACTGATTTGGAAACAGGAGAGGAAAAAAATGTGCTCATCAAACCTGGAATTGCATTCCAGTCAAAAGAAACGGACCGTGTATAATAGCATTATACTGTTATTGTTGGACCCTAGCTTTGGCCTTATGCCGTCTGTTGCATAGTCTGACTTTCTAGTATGTTTTTTATAGCCCTGTACTTCGGAAGCCAAAACCTCCCTATACCCCCACTCACGACCATCTAATTGATCTTACAGCAACCCCCCTAGAGGAGAGCAGAACTCCTCCACAGGGTTTCTAAACTGGACTTGCCATGCAGTCAGTGCTGACTCGGCACCCCCCTGCCCTGTGGGTTTCCAAGACTAAACTGTTGATGGGAGTAAAAAGACCAGTCTTTCTCCCACTGAGCTGCCTCTGGTGTTGGAACTGTGGACATTATGGATCGCCAACGCATAACCACTACACTACCAGAGTTCCTTAGGTTTTCCAAGACCATCATACTTAAGGAAGCAGATTGCTACAACCTTCTCCGGCAGAGCAGCAAGTGAGTTGAAACTGCTGGGCAATGAAGTTAGTATGAAACACTTAGTTGACTGGGCCACCAGGACTCCATCCATACTTGATACACAAATTGAAGGAGTGCTGTATTTTGTCACCATCTACTAGTAACTTCCACTGACTGCTGTTCCCACTCCAAAGAACGAGTATCCCGTATAACGTTAAATGCCATCAAGTGGTCTCCAACTCATAGGACCCCTGGACACAATAGAAGGACATAATGCCCATTGCTACTACATGTTCTTGATCCTTGTTCTGTGAATCCATTATGGCTTTCTTGTCAGTTCATCTTAGATCAGTGGTTCTCAACCTTCCTAATGCCGAGACCCTTGAATACAGTTCTTCCTGTGGTGACCCCCCAACCATAAAAGTATTTTCATCGCTATTTCATAACTGTCATTTTACTACTGTTATGAATCAATCGGGCAACCCCTGCGAAAGGGTCGTTTGGCCCCCCAATAGGGTCGCGACCCACAGGTTGAGAACTGCTCTCTTAGACGGTTTCCCTCCTTTTCATTGACCTTTGTACCATCCATGATGTCCTTTTTTAGGGATTGAGTGACAACTTCCCCGCAAATAGCCTCAACACTGCTGTCTGCCTTCTAGCATCCTATAGATAACTCTCACTGCACCCACACTGCAATGGGCTGGGTTAGTATGCTAGAACCTAATGGGGTTTTCCACATTGCCATCTTCCTCTAAGACGAGACTTAAAAGAGAAGGTGGGAAAATTCTGTTATCTTTTCATTTTACCCAGCAATTTTGGGGAGCTCCATATTTCTGTAGCCCCTTTGAGCTTCCTTGCTGTATTCCAGATATGGCATTAATTTTCTTTCCCACCTCAAATCACCAGTAGTTTCTTCCCTAGTCAATGACTGGCTCACTTGGATATGAGGAAAAATTATAAGTCAAGAAATCTCATTGTACCACACCTTGATCTTGTCAGGCTACTGTTGTTCACATTTGAGGGTGTATAGTGTGATCTCAGGCTCTTGTTTTGCATTCTGATGACTAAGTGTTTCGAGGCCTTATTGCCTGAAGTGTCTAAAAGTTATACCCATTAAAATGTTTTGAATTGTAGATGCTTTTGGTACAAGTCATAAGAGAGCTACATGATGGAAATTGTGTGTATAGACATCCCAGTCCACAATTTTCACTCAGTGTTTAATGACGTTGATTATACTCGTCAGAATTCGGGAATATTCTCATTTTTGTTGTGGATATTCCGTTTCTAGTACTCTCGTTTCCTTGCTCCCTTACTTAATCTTGTCTTTAAAAAATGTTTATTTAAGTTAACCGATGACCTGGTTTCTTTTAGAGGATTTTCTGCGTAAGCTTAAGAGCATGTTTTCTGAGTTGTATTTTTCTGGGAATTGTTACATATTAACCAAATACTCAATAATAGAGTTGTTTATAAAGCTCTCTGACTACATTTAATGCTTGCAGTAGATTACATTTTGGACTATGGCCCATTTAACGTTCCTTTCTATATAGCATAACACGAGTTTGTCGTTCATAATTTTCAAAATGGACAGCCAGTTCCTCTAGTCACGTTTGTTGGAAAGATCACCTGTTGCTGCACTGAAAACAGAACTGCCCTGTCCGGTTTCTGCAGCTGCAGACTGCCTCAGCTTTCTCTGGAGGAACAGCTGATGCCTTGAACCATGACCTAAACGTTTAGCAGCCCTATCTGAAGCCCACCTCACTGCTAAGGTAGAGTCGCCCTTCTGTTTCTGCCGTATTCGCAGGCTGGGACCTGAACTCCCAGGTTTTCTATTCTCGCAGAACCTCGGGACCTTAACAGGTCTTCTCAGCAGCCGTGCCTCTTGGTGGCCACTGTAACCTTTCAAGCGGCTTCCCAGTTAGCACACATGACCAGCGGAAAGATGGCTCTGATGGAGTCCTCACCGCTCGGCCTCTTCTTTCCAGAATCTTGGTCTCCAAGATTGCCAGGTAAAAGATGGCTTTTGGAAGTTACCCAGATGGCTAACATTGTCCAGTCATCGTTAAACAGATGTGTAGTATCCAGTCAGGATAGGCTGGTTGTGTTTACTGACCATTTTGGCAGAAGCCCATCTTAACCTCAGAGTCTCGGTGATGTTAATTAAAGACAGTTTGCATTTTCTGGACCTCTTTGTCCCCAAACATCAGAAACAACCAGTAGTTACAAGAAAGGTTTCTTCTAAGGACCCTGCTGGCACAGTGGTTAAGCGCTCAGCTACTAGCCTGAAGGCGGGTCATGGGAACCCATCAGTTCTGCCCTCGTGTGGTGGTTGCTGAGTCAGCATGGAAAAAGGCAGTGATGGGTTTTGTAGGCGCTCTCCAGGAGGCAAGGAGAGCAGCTTGTGCACTGATTGGAACTGTAACCACTAGTTATGTGGGAGCCGTTGGACAGCATGGGGGACTAAAAGGCAGTGGTGGGATTCAGCCGGTTCACACTGGTTTGGCAGAGCGATCCCTAATTTTTTGTTGAGTTGGGTGAGCTGGTTGTTGAAGTGGCACTTGTAATGAGGGTTCTTCAAGATAGGTGGCTGAGTAGCTGCTCAACGCGGAAATCACAAATTTACATTCCTTACTCTCTCTGAACGTTCATCGGTGCAACAGCGTTTTCTAAGCACCGTAGTAATATTCATTCCAACTATAGATATAAAAAATCCGATGGAACAATGCTTGTAATATTTGTTCATTTCATGAAACATACTTTTGATGAAATATTACATTTTTATTCCCTTACATTTGTTACTTCAGTTAACAAACATAAACTTAAAGAGAAAAAGTACCAACAACCAGAGGGTGACACTGTCATCATTTCACCTTTGCGTTGTGCCCCCAATTCCCAGGAGATATGAATGAATTATATAATTCCTGAAAGTGTTAAAAGAGATACAGCGGAGCAGAAAGGGGTTTTCCGAAGACGAACATGGTATGTTCAGAGAAGAGAAGTCTCCTGTGTGTAGTCTATCAAACACAGTGACTGCTAATTGCCTACCTCTAAAGCAACGGAGCCCTCCCACAGTGAAAAGATGGTTGCGGATAAGTCACACAGCCAATTATGCTCCGATAAAAACAAAGATAATTGCAAGCGAGGCTGCGAATCAAAAAGCAATATGGAAGTAGTTTTATTTTTTGCCAGATATTAGTATTTTTCCCATTACTGTATTAAAACTGTCTAGTTTTATATCCCTCTTTTATTCTTATTTAAGTATTAACTATGAAATAATAAACTACCTTTCAGTTTATCGTTTCTACTTAAAATGACCCAGAGGGGAGTGAACCGGTTGTTAAATGATTTGAATTCTGCCGATGGCATAGGGTTTGGTGAGTGTTTCAAACCTAACGGCTGCTTACCCGCCTCCTCTGGAACGATCACAGCCTTGGAAACCCTGTGGGCCAGCTCCTCGCGACCTCAGGGTCGCTACGAGTTGGAAGGGACTCGATGGCACTGGGCTTGGGTTATGAAGAAAATAGAGTCAGATAAAGAATTAGGGTAGGGTAGGGAGGTGAGATTAGACATCAAGATCCTAAAGGGAGCCTGTCACTTCCTGGGGGGAGAGTCAGTCAACCATCACCATCGCATGGCCCCCACTCACGTCTGAGTGAAACTCGGCTCCATCGGGTGTCCAGTGGCAGATACTTTCAGAAGCAGACCACCTGGCCTTTCTTCCAAGGTGCACCTGGGTGGACCTTTCAGCAGCTGAGCATGTTATCATCTGTCTGTACCGCCCAAAGCCTGCCCCTCTTACTGGTGGGGCAGCAGCACAAGGAAGGCTCTGGGAAGGCGGTAAAGAAAGAGAGGTGGGAAATGCATGCTCTAGTCTCATGGAGATGGGAGGATAAACTGCTTCCAAAGGGTAGGGGCAGCCATTCAAACCCACCCACCACCCTGAAGGACAAAGATGAGGCTTTCTGCTTCCATAAGGATAAGAGACGGAAACCCTGGGTGGGGGAACTACTCTGTCCTGTAGGGTTGTCCTGTAGAGTCAGATAGGCCAGGGTGGCAGTGGTTGGGTTTGTTCCAGGTGGCATTAGGTGGGCTCTAACTCAAGAGTAGCTCACGTACAGCAGAAGGAAACGCCGCCAGGTGCTGCACCATCCTCACGACGGTTGGGGTTGTGGCCACGATTGCAGCCACCATGTTCATCCATCACGCTGACGTCCTTCCTCTACTGCCCTTCTGCCTTACCAAGCATGGTGTCCTTCTCCAGGGACTGGTCTCTCCTGACAACCCGTCCATGGCTTAGTATCAGGTTAATTGATCGCATCACTGACGTACTTCCGTCTCTGCCTCGCACGTACTGGATTGTTCACAAGTGCAGAAGAATGGTCGTGTCCAACTAGAGGGGCTGTCCCAGAACCCACTCTACTTGAACCCCACATCTCCAGCTGCGCTTGGTGCATGTGGGTGGGTGGGTGGTGAGGGGAATGAGGGGGGTCCCCACTAGAGTGTGTCTAAGTCACACGCCAGCAACTACAGATCCTCTGGCCACCATCTTGCTTCTTGCACTGTGCGCCCAAGGGAATGGGCAGACAGGCGTGCCTTTTACATCCCTGAATGGGATGACTGTTGAGAAATAAGGAAGAAGCCATCAGGGGAGGGGCACACTTTTCTTTGTCCCCCAGACAGAAATAGTCACACTGAGGGTGGGCGGTGCACGTGTTTCACCATTATGTGAAAGGAGGAGATATCTTTTCTCGTGTTCTAAAGAACGCCAGCCTCAGTACAAATCCACCTGCTTAGGCGAGAGCTTTGCCTTCCACCAGAGAATCTCTTGTTCTGCCCTGTAGAGCCGTATGCTTGTGCTGTTTTTGAGATCACAGCAATAAATTGGCACTTTCTCTCTAGTAACTGTTTTTTCGCACTTTCCCTTTTAAATAACCACAAAGTGACGTGGCCCTTAATTGATTGCCCCCTGATTCTCTGTAGCTAAATCTGTTTTCGGGTACAAAGCAGGCCCCCAAATCCCAACTATTAGGAGGGCATTTATTAACCCTTAAAACAAGAAAAAACAAATGCACTTCATTGTGATGAGGGAAACCCATAGCACAGGGTCAAATGACTTAACAGTTCTCAGATTCAGAGTTTCAGACAGAAAACGGGAGTAGGGGGACTGTCACAAAAGCATAATTGGTTAGCAGCAGATCAGGACATCACGTTTACTGGTGGATCTACAGAGATCCGAGACCAGGATTGAGGCACATACATTAGACGGGCTCATAAGATGGGCCCAGCACATGCCTGATGACTGCTACTCCCACATGGCCGCTCCATCACGGACACAGCCAGGCTGACCCCACGAGAGATTTGTCAGGAAGGTGGAGGTACCACATTCCCCTCCGCTCCGCCTGAGGGCAGACTGTTCACATTCCTGGCGAATGGTCAGAAGGAATTCAGTGGCATCTTCATCTGCTTAGGGGCGACTCTGCAAATGGATTTTGGGCTTTTGACTCTGCAAATGGATTTTGGGCTTTCACCGTCACAACTGTCTATAAACCGGGCACTCAGAATTTAATCTCTAATATAAACCCACAACACAACGTGTCTTTCTCTAAGTGTTTTACTTTGAGAATTTTGTATTTTGAAAGTAATTTTTCCAAAGTTGCCCTTAGGCCACTGGTATTGACATAAATGAAGAGTTAGGCTATAATTCCCAGTGACTGGGTTTTAGTTTAATTTCGTTATTCACATTCAGATTTATATAATAATGAAACCAAAGAACCAGAAAATGACTAATGATGAAATACTCTGAGTCTAGGTTCTCAGTATTACTGTCAGGTGCTATCTAGTCAGGGCTGCCTCATAGTAACCCGTGTACAACGGAACACTGCTGGTCCTACTCCATAGTGTTGATCCATCACTTGAAGACATCATGAGACTAGAGAAGAATGCTGTGGCTTTTCTGTTTTGTTTTTTTCATTGTGAAAACTGTATTCAAGTACCTTACTTTCCACCTTTAAAGAGCCCTGGTGACCCTCTGGATGAGACACCGGGCCACTAACCACAAGACCTGCAGTTCACACCCACCCTGAAGAGGAAGCTGCCCACTTCTGTAAAGGTCAACCTTCTCAGAAATCCTGTTCTGGGTCGCTATGAGTCCAGTTGCCTCAGTGGCAATGGGTTTGGATTTTTAAATTTTAGAGTTAATTAGCATTAGCTTTGTTTTTGTTTGTTTTTTTTAGCATTAGCTTTGTAAATAAGAGTTTGATGATAACCAGAATTTCTAGAATAATAAAAGAAAATTAAATCTTTAGAAAATAATGTTAAGGTAAGTGCAACTTCTACCCTGGTGGTGCCAGATTGAACTGAAGGATCCCCACATAAGTGTTCTATGACCATGTTAAATAATATTCCAGCAGTGGGTTCTATTACAAAGACAATATTCTAAAATAGAATGTTTCTCTCCCTTCATCCTGCTATACACAATCAGAAAATACAGGCATAAAACACATGATTTCAAATCTTTTTACGCCAAGGATTCTATAAGTTACAGGGGGCGGGGGGGGGAAGCAAGAGACCTTTTTTATTTTTTATGTTGAATTCAAAAGGCCACCTGTTGAATTACACTGGGATCTGGGCAGAAGACATCCTGTTTTTTCCTGTCGTACACAGACCTCTTTGAAGTGTTGAAAAGTGAGGATATGACTTTGAATGCTCAGGTCCACCCGACTCAAGCCCTGATATTTTCAGTGGCCTCCTTACCGGTGCAGAAGTTGGACAGCGAATAAGGAAGACTGTAAAAGAACCAGTGCACTTGAATGATGGTGCTGTATGAGAAACAGAAGGATTTCTCCCAAGTTGTCTCCCCCAAATATATGCCAGACTTAGCTGCTTGAGAATGATTGTACACTTGGAGGTCATCAGGGAGTGGATTGGGGGTCATTCACCCTGAGAGTTATCAGCTGCCTAGACCAAGTAGACACCACTGTTTATCCCACAACAAGTAGGGCCCACTCCCTTCTGATAAGGATAGTAGCTGTCTGTTTCCTTGTAGGAGACACCAGAGAGGTCAAACCCGCCCAAGGATGACCAAGATTAGGCCACCATCATGAATCTAGGGTCCGCCCATCTTGTCACATGCATACCCCTAGAACTTCCCATTCCTATAGGCACACCCCTAGCTCATCCCTTCCTGTTATGTGTATGCCTATTATACTGTCCCTTCCTGTGACGTGTGATTCTATAATCATGTCCCCCTAAAGTGATATAATGTGTGGCTAGCAATAAAGAAAAGAGGCTCTCCCCAATTCCCGGGGCCCTCTGGCTCTTGGGCCAGGGGCCGCTCCCAGTTCTCGGGTTCCGAGGCTGCTCCTGCCCTTGTGGCCAGGTTCCCCCCACGAGGACCACCAAGCGGGCGGAGGTGAGCAATGCTACCAGGAATTGTGTCTGACTCCATTACTTGACTCTATCTTCTACCTCTCATGCTCTCTATGACTTTACTATAATCTTTACTTATTATCGCAGTACAATTGCGCCTACCGGACCTGTGATGATTTGTGGGGAACCTCTCTCCCCTGCTCCCCACAGTCCTGGTGAAGAAGTAAAGCCAGGATGCTCCTTCAAAGTAAGGCTGCCAGACTTCATCTCGTGTCCTCTGGCCATTTTATCAGCAGAGCCCAGTCCTTGGAGAAGGACGTCCTGCTGGACACAGGGGAGGGACAGTGAGAAAGAGGAAGGTGCTCAGCAAGATGGATTGACACCCAGGCTGAGACAAGGGGGTCAAACAAAGCAATTATGAGGATGGCCCAGGACCGGGTGGTGCATGGGTCTGCTGTCCACAAGGTCAATATGAGTCAGAACTGACTTCATGACCCTTAACAACAACATCTTTTTCACCATTTGGTCTTCTTTATTCATTGTCCTACTTTCTATACACAAGAAGGAAAATACTTGAATCAGAGATTGAAGCTTCAGTAAGAGTTTTGTAGCATTAAACTTGAACATATTAATACGAAATTATGAAGGATTCTATCTGTGTATCTCTTCGTCATTATATATTCATATATCACCATTATTCTTATCTATAGATTTATAATCTTTAGAGCTACCTATGTTTCCATCATCATCTGTCCGTACGGCCATCATCATCCATCTCTCCATCTATTGATCCATCCATCCATCTCTATCTCTCCTCCATTAGGTCAGCAGTTCTCAACCTGTGGGTTGCGACCCCTTTGGGGGTCGAACAACCCTTTCACAGGGGTTGCCTAGGACCATCGGAAAACACATATTTCCGATGCTTAGGAACCAAGACACTGATCCTCTATCTGTCTCCAGGCAGGCCCGCCCACATGCAGATATGCCCACCTATGAGTACCCGGTGCGAAGACTTACCCATGCTGCACCATGCTTCAAGACAACATTTCATTTATTTGTAATTAGAAATCAATATTTCACAATATATAATTACATATTGTTTTGTTATTAATCACAATGTTTTATGTTCAATTTGTAACTGAAAATACATCCTGCATATCAGATATGTACATGATGATTCAAAGCAGTAGCAAAATTACAGTTATGAAGTAGCAACGAAAATAATTTTACGGTTGGGGATCACCACAACGTGGGGAACTGTATTAAGGGTTGCAGCATTAGGAAGAACCACTGCATTATGTGATTATCAATTAATCTATCTCCCTTTCTTCCTTAAAACCACCTAGAAACAATAACCAACACAATAACAATCATTTCTAAAAAACCCTCAGAGTCCTGGTGGTGTCATGGCTACACATTGGACTGTGAACTGCATGGTCAGCAGTTCAAAACCACCAGCAACTCCAAGGATGGAAGACTGGGCTTTCTACTCCTGTAAATAGATACAGACTCGGAAGCCCACAGGGGGTTGCTATGAATCAGCATCGACTCAATGGCAATGATTTTTTTGAGTTAAAGAAGGTTTGGTGTCATAGTTGGTTAAGTATTGAGCTGCTAGCCAAAAAGTTAGCAGTTTGAACCCATCAGCCTCTGAGGGAGAAAGATGAAGCTGTCTGCTCCCATGAAGATTTAAAGACTTGGAAACCCAAAGAGGCAGTTCTACTTTGTCCAATACATAGGGTTCTCTATGAGTCAGAATCAACTTATTGGCAGTGGGTTTGGTAATGGCTAGATTTTCAAATGCCTCAATGTTCTCAAAATGCCATTCATCACAAAAGAAACCAGGACTTCTTGGAGAAATGTCTCAATTCTAAGCCTCAGATGAGAAATGTCCAAGGTGCGTCCAGAACATCTGTCACCCTGCGGAAGCTTTCAACGACTCTTTGAAAGTTTGTGTCATAAGAAATCAAGAGCTGTGTGATCATGAGGTGCTGAAGGGATCAGTTATCAGACATCAATGAACAAAAAATCATATCATTGTGTGCTCACCTCCCTGATATGATCGCTGAAGACAAATGGGTGCGTAAGCAATTGTGGCGAAGAAAGCTGATGGTGCCCAGCTATCAAAAGATACAGCATCTGGGGTCTTAAAGGCTTGAAGGCAAACAAGTGGCCATCTACATCAGAAGCAACAAAGCCCACATGGAAGAAGCACACCAGCCTGCGCAATCACGAGGTGTGTAAGGGATCAGGTATCAGGCAACATCAGAACAAAAAATCAGATCATAGTGAATGGGGGGTGGCGGGGAGTATGGAGTGGAGACCCAAAACCCATTTGTAGGCCACTGGACATCCCCTTACAGAAGGGTCTCTCGAGGAGGAGACGAACCAGTCATGGTGCGATGTAGCAATGATGAAACATACAACTTTCCTCTAGTTCCTAAATGCTTCCTCCTCCCCCACTATCATGATCCCAATTCTACCTTGCAAGTCTGGCTAGACCAGAGGATGTACACTGGTACAGATAGGAACTGGTAACACAGGGAATCCAGGGCGGATGATTCCTTCAGGACCAGTGGTGTGAGTGGTGATACTGGGAGGGTGGTTTGGGAAGGGAGAACCGATGAAAAGGATCTACATGTGACCTCCTCCCTGGGGGACGGACAACAAAAAAGTGGGTGAAGTGAGATGTCGGACAGGGCAAGCTATGCCAAAATAATAATTTATAAATTATTAAGGGCTCATGAGGGAGGGGGGAGCGAGGAGGGAGGGGAAAAGTGAGGACCTAATGCGGGGGGCTTAAGTGGAGAGGAAATGTTTTGAGAATGATGAGGGCAATGAATGTACAAATGTGCTTTACACAATTGATGTATATATGGATTGTGATAAGAGTTGTATGAGCCGCTAAAAAATGAGTTTTTTTAAAAAGCAAGATAATAAAACAATTTTAATTAAAAAAAGAAAAGAAGAGCCAACATGAAGAGTCCCCTACTGGCCCGGGGGAGGACAGTGCACACTCCCATCACGAGAACGACTTCCGTGTGTAGAAACCCTTCTAAGATAGTTAACACTGTGAGTAACATGGTCTATTTTCAAGAAGAATTGCTCTCCTTTGGAAGATGATTATGAACTTTAATGCTGGGCACTCAAATCACAAATGAGGGCAATGTCTCTGAATGTGGCAGTTACCTCATCGGTCAGCTTGAGCGAAGGGGTGGAGTCCAGCCTGTCAATCAGGTCATAGCCAATGAGGCCTCTATGTGGACATGGCCTTCGCCCGAGGATTCTGTCTTCCTCACTGAAGGCAGGACACACACTCTTTCCCTGTTTCACTGGTCTTTGACAAGCCACATGGAGCTATGCTGATGGAGCCAGAGCCCTGGAGCTGGGTGAGCCACATGGAGACCCACACCAGCACTGAGATGCTTCCACTGCCACTAGATCCACAAGACTGTGATCTTCCTACATTTGATGCCATCATTGCATGCGTTGCATGAGTCTGAAGAGGAAATTATAGCCTGGTATCAGCCATATGAGCTAATAACGGATTTGTGGACTTGATCTGGAGTGGGCTGGGATGTTTTCTTATTATACAATTACTCTTTAATATAAAACTCTCTCTTACACACGAGTGTCTCTGGACTTGTTTCTCTAGTCAACCCAGACTAACACACTGCATAAACATTCCAGCTCACAGGTAAAGAAACGAGGTAGAGCACTGCTTTGCTTCATTGCCAATGAATTCATGTTGGGTGCTGCCAGGTCAACTCGGACACATGGTGACAGAGAAGAACTTCCCCAGAGGGGATCTCGGCTGCCATCTGACAGGAGTCAATCACCTGGTCTTTCCTCCAGGGTACCACTGAGTGGGTTGAAGTGCCAACTTTCAGGGCAGTCCTTGAAGCACCAAGGCTTCTTTGGTGAATTAATAAATACAGGCACAACATACCTGCCTGCTAATTTTAAAAAGAAAGCCATTCAGAACCAGACACCATATACCTCTTGATAGATTAACTCAGAGCCAAGTATTGTGTTGTCAAAAGGATCAAGCCTAAATCTTCTGACTTAAAAACAAACCAGCCAACAAAGGGAGCAGAGGCACAAGTTGAACTAGACAAGTACACTGCTGACCTGAGAGCTCCAGACAATGGGCTCCAGGTTAAACGGCCTGGAATCTTCAACAGATCATTGGTAGGGAGAGTAATTTATGGATTACAGCAGTGGTTCTCAACCTTCCTAATGCAGTGGCCCTTTCATATAGTTCCTCATGTTGTGGTGACCCCCCAGCCATAAGATTACTTTTGTTGCTACTTCGTCACTGTAATTTTGGTAATGTTATGAATCGGGCGACCCCTGTGAAAGGGTCATTCGAGCCCCAAAGGGGTCACGACCCACAGGTTTAGAACTGCTGGATTGTGGAGACTCAGAAAAGAGCTCCAGGAGCCCTCGTGGGTTAGGAGTTGAGCTGTTAACCACAAGGTCATCAGTTCAAACCCACCTGTGGCTCCTGGAGAGAAAGATGAGGCTGCTACCATAAAGATTTACAGCCACAAAACCCCAGAGGGGCAGTCCTACCCTGTACTATGTATGGGGTTGCTGTGAGTTGGAATTGACTCAATGGCAGCAAATTTAGTTTGTTGTGTAGATGAGGGTGTTATATAATCTGGTGTCAATTTGGGACTTGGGAGGATTACGAGTGAAGGGGCGGAGTCCCGTCTGTTGTTCGGGTCATAACCAATGAGGCCTCTGTGGGCATGGCCTTCACCAGAGGATTCTGGGAAATCCTTTGTTTTTTCCTACTTGGAGCTCAGAGATTCTGGCTCTCGGCTCACTCCCTGCGAGGCACTCTGCTGACAAAGCTGACTCCCTGCGAGACCTCCCTGAGGAGAAGCACATGGACCTACCCTGATGCAGCCCTGGGTGCTGGAGCAGCTGCATGGAGACTCTTGCCAGCGCTGAGATGCTTACAACGCCACTGGATCCAAAGACTTTCTACCCACTGGCCTGTGATCGTCCCGCATTCGGTGTCATTGCATGTGCTTCGTGGGTCTGAAGAGGAATTTATAGATTGGTATCAAACATAATGGGCTAATATTGGACTTATGAACTTAATCTGAACTGGGCTGGGAGGTTTCTCCATGTTCAATTGCTCTTGTCTATAAACCTCTTTCTTATTCATATATGAGTGTCTATGAATTTGTTTCTCTAGTGTACCCTGACTAACACAGAAGACATATCCAAAGTGTTTTATCAAGAAGTAAAGCTAAACTGTAGCAGGTGGCCAGTGACATAGCTAGGGTTGGCTCCTCCTCTACCACACCATAAAGAACATTTACGATTAACTTTATCAGAGAGAATTTAGTGACAAAGATCATTGTAAATGACTTAAATGTAATATGTGTTAGATGATATATGAACGCTCGCAGCCAAAAATTGTTGTGTAAAATATACATTGGATCAAATGATTAGTTACATGATTAATAACAGCAAAAAAAAAAGCCTCTGGGGGATTTTCCTCCTTTTAATTACTACTTCATTCTGAAAACCCAATTAGTGATAAAAACAATCCCTGCCATTGATTTGATTCCGACTCATAGGAATCCTAACTTACATTTTCAACTTCAGTTGGCACCAGCCAGGTGTAGGAAGGCCGATGGAGTCTCCTGTGGTAACTCAAACCCCAAACCCACCGTGGTCTAAGCAAGTCTAACAGTGAGAGTCTAGAGCAGAGTCCAGCTGCCCCTGTGGGCTTCGGACGCGGAGACCTCAGCGGGAGCACACAGCCTCCTCTTCCTGCCACAGAGCGCCTGGTGCTCTCCTGAGTCTCCTTCATCTGTGTTGTTCTCCTTGTAACTGAAAAATCCTAGGCCATTGGACCCGAGGTCCCACCACCTGAAGTCAAAATGCTACTTCCCACCATATCGTAGCTAAACACCAGGAAATTGGGCATAATCAACAGCCATAAAAGACATGGGCAGTTAATGAAAACAACAGCAAGTGCTGAGAGCAAGTGAGGAGAAGCCACGTGATTCAAAGCACCATGGTAACTGAGTCATCGTGCTAGCTCTGACCTGGGCCAAAAAATACCTGCAGTGTTCAACTGCAGGGATATTTGTATTAAACAGTTACAACTTCCCGCCAAACACTGCACAAAGATGTTATAGATGATCATTTTGGTGTCACCCCTCTGACATGTCACCCAGTGTCGCCCACACCCTACCCCTACCCTCATAGCAACATAGCTGTGTTCAGAGATGCCCAGGTGCACATTTGTTAGATCAAACTACAAAGAAAAAATTCAAGAGAAAGAAGAAATGATGACTATTAAAGTCAGGATAATGATCCTCGAAGGAGCTGGGGTTGAGGAAAGGCCACTGTCATACGGAAGGGCTTTGGTGGGGAGCTTGGACTATGTTATATTTCTTGACCTGGCAGTGGTTAAAAAGGTGCTGGCCTTTATGTTGTTAGTAGGTGACCTAGAGTCACTTTATGACTCTCTGTGACCCCGTGTGACGGGCTCAGCTGCCCCATGGGTTGTCTTGACTGCCATCTTTATGGGACCAGTTCCTTGTGTGGAGAAACCCACTGCTGGTGGACCCGAACCACCAGGTCTTTCTTCCTGGGGCAACTGGGTCTGTTTGGACCTCCAACCCCACTGAGCCCATTCAGACTCCTAGGGATACTGCAGGACAGAGTGGAGCTGCCCCATAGAGTTTCTGAGACTGTCAATCTTCACAGTAGCAGACAGCCTTATTGTTCTCCCCTGGAGCCGTTGATGGGTTTGAACCAGTGACCTTGTGCTTAGCATCCCAACACTTAGTTGCGAGCGTCACCAGGGACTTGCTGAAGGGCAGATAGACCATATCAAGCTTATACACAAGTTTTCCTTCTCAGGACATTCCATTGCCCAGGAAGCACACCTGTGTTACGAACCTGTTGATCTTCTTGGGGGAGTCATGGTGAAAAAGGGCCAAGAGAGCGCCCTGACTGACAGCCTCTTTGATGTGACGCAGCATTGTACATGCTCTGTTGCCTCTTTGGGGGATGTAACGTATTAAAGAGGCGTCGGGCATCCACGTTCCTCGGAAGGCTCAGCGTGGTCGCGGGCACCATCTAGTACTTTTGCTTTCGGGGTAGACGAGGTCATGACTCCTGTGGCCCACTACTTCTGTAGACCAGTTGATCCCTTGGGTCTGGTTTCTCCCTTTCCCTTTTGCCATGGAGAAGAAGGAATTGATAGCTGTGTTATGTGTCAGCTAGTACGTTTTGAAGAGCCCAGACACTGCTCGCCAAACGAGGATGCCGGACTGTCAGGCGTTGTGGATGCCGGGCCCATAAGCAGAGCATCAGAAAGGAGCAAGTAGACAGGGCAGGCAGGAGACAGGCAGACCTCTGCCTCAACTGTCAGTCTCGGTCACGTCTGCACACGTCGCAGGTGTGCATTGTGCAGTGTGAGCACAGATTCACTCACCTGTGCAAGTACCAGAAACATAAAAATGATGGCGAAGGCCCCCAATGAAAGGATTAATAATATTATATATATATATATTTTAATGACTTTCTCAGCTGAACTGAGAACGTCAGCCCACTGTCTTGTCAAGTGCTCCAAAAACACCCCGCCCCCTGCTGACCTGTGAGAAACACAGCCGCGCTCACCATCCGTCCTCACTAACTCAGCCTTCTCAGAGGGGCCCCGGGAAGGCCAGGGCCAAGTGTGCTTCGCCCTGAGCAGAACTGCCTGCTACCCCTTTCCAGATGGCAAACTCGGCACGGTCCTGCGCCACCTCACAATCGTTCCTCTGTCCAAGCCCATTGTTGGAGCCACTGTGTCCACCCATCTTGTCAAGGGCCTTCCGCTTTGTCTCTGCCCCTCACGTCACTCAGCATGACATCCTTCTCCAGGGACTGGTCAGTTCCTGACTTACTCCTCTGAGCGGAGCTCGAGCTGTGGTAAATCCCCTGCCTCCGCTTATGCCAACCAGGGGCCCGCGTGTCCTTCCCCCGTTCTTTGGACATCAGACGAGAGCAAGTGCAAGCAGCCTCTCCGAGTTCCGATGAAGCGATGAAGTTGGTCTGTGGAGACCCTCAAAGGGACTCAGAGACTGGTCAGTAGCATCTGGGCCATTGACAAAAGCCAGTTGCTATGGAGTCAATCCCAGTACAGGGGCCACCCATGCGGGTCACCGGAACCTAGGGCCCATAGGACTTCCCATGAATCAGTGGTGTCAGCCTTCTGCCTCCGACCCGGGCTGACCCGGGCTGCCTGCCAGCCACATTGAGAGAGCAGATCTTGCTTCTGAAGGGCCTCTGGGTGGATTTGAACCTCCGCTTTTTCCGTGGTTGCCATCTGTACCTCCCAGTGACGTTGTCATGGCAACAACCCACGCCTCTCCAGACTCTCAGATGGCCTGCTCAGAATGGCCCTTGAGAGTTGGAAATAAAATTTGATTTACCAGAAGTAGTTAAGTCAGGCAATATCGATCCTTGGCAACGATCTCTTCCAGACACATTTTAAAACTGCAGGAGCGTCTTTCTCAAGGGTTTAAGCTCTTGGCTACGAAGGCTGACGCTCCAACCCGGCAGCTGCTCGGCAGGTGAGGGCGAGGCAGTCTGCTCTGATAAAGATTCCAGTCTTGGAAACTGTGTGAGTCCAGGTTGACCAGAGAGACAAATTCATAGACGCCCATGTGTGTAATAGAGAACTTTATGTCAAAGAGTAATTGTATATTAAGAAAACATCCCAACCCAGTCCAGATCAAGTCCATAAGTCTGATACTAGCCCATATGTCCAATTTCAGTCTAGAATTTCCTCTTCAGACTCACGCAACACATGCAATGACGCCGAGTGCAGGAAGATCACAGCCCAGTGGGTGGAAAGTCCTGTGGATGCAGTGGCCGTGGAAGCAACCCAGTGCTGGCAGGGGTCTCCCTGTGGCTCCTTCAGCTCCAGGGCTCTGGCTCCATCAGGGGTCTCCATGTGGCTTGTCAGCAGGAAGACAAACAGAGTGTAATGGATCTGGCCTCCAGGGAGCTACAGCGTCTTCAACTGAGGTCATCAAGTTGCGACCTGAACTCCACCCTTCACTCTTAAGAGTCTCAAGTGGACACCAGATTATGTAGCTACTACAGCAACCCTCTGAGGAGAGAGAAGAACTGAGTCAGCATTCGCTCCGTGGCAGTAGAGTTGGGGCGTTTCAGCCTCAGTCTCCTCATTTGTAGAACACGGGAACATTAAACCCTGTTGCCGACCGTGCCTGTGAAGATAGTTGTCAGGAATTGCCCCTGAGTCTGTTAGATCCATGGTGACCCCTCAGGGCAGAGTTGAGCTGCCCCAGTGGGTTCTCTGGGTATTGGGGTCCTAGTGGCCCAATGGTTAAGCATGCCGCAGCTGAGCACAAGTTCACGTATAGAACCACCCAGTGGTTCATCCGGAGAAAGACCCGGCAGTTGGTCGGCTCCTGGAAAGACGACACCTTGGAAACCCCTCGGGGCAGCTGTGCCCTGACCTGCAGTCAGAAGGCAGAGAGTGAGGCAGCATCCACAGAAGATAGGAACCCGTTCTCTGCAGACCGTCTCTCTGGAAGCCTCTGGGTGTGTTTCAACCACCGCCCGTACGTTTGCTTAGCTGGGCTGCACTCAGCTACTGGTGCCCCGGGGGGGAAGAGGACATGGCGTCAGGAATCTGAAACTGCTACCAGAGGGCACTAGACGCCCAGGCCATTGCTCCCACCCTTGTTTGTCAGACAGCAGAGTCCTCTAGTTCGGAGGGGCGCGCTGGTCCTTCCCTGCCCTCTCCTGCTCTGTCGTGATGGGCCCAGGCTCCTGTCCGGCACCCGGAGGGAGAGCCTGCTCTGACACAGCTGGAGCACGTGGCCTGCACCACTGAGGCAGCTTCACCACGTCAGGCCTGCTTGATAATTAGAATGAAGGGAGGGAGTATACCTGTCCATCAGGCCACTCTGGTGGTCCCTCCTTGTGGGCGTGACCTTCTCATGAAGATTCTGGGATCGTCCTTTCTCTCTCTGCTACTCCTTCCTGTTGACACGCCACATAGAGGCCGCTGAGGGCAGCCAGAACCCTGGAGATACGTCCACTGCCATTGGATCTGTAGGATTTCTACCCACCGGCCTGTGATCTTCCTGCGTTCGGCGTCATTGCATGTGCTGCGTGAGTCTGAAGAGGAATTTAGAGACGGATATCAGACATATGGGCTAATATCGAACTTATGGACTTGATCTGAACTGGGCTGGGATGTTTTATTGATGGAAAATTACTTCTTGATATAAAGTTCTCGCTTACACACAGATGAGTGTCTCTGGATTTGTTTCTCTAGTCAACCTGGACCAACACAGATACCAAGGGCTTCCTGGCAAGAGACTCACTGCCACAGAGCCAGTTCCAACTCTCAGTGACCTCACGGGACGGAGAGGAAGTGCCCATCCACAGGCTCTCCAAGACTGTCATCTTTATGGGCGTCAAAAGCCTCGTCTTTCTTGTGCAGGGTGTGTTAGTCCGGGTTGACTAGCATATATGTAAGAGAGAACTTTATATCAAAGAGCAATTGTATATTAGGAAAACATCCCAGCCCAGTCCAAATCAAGTCCTGAAGTCCGATATTACCCCACGTGTCAGTACTAGTCCATAAATTCCTCTTCAGACTCACACAGCCATGCAATCATGTGGAATGCAGGAAGATCACGGGCCAGTGGGTGGAAAGTCTTGTGGATCCAGTGATGGTGGAAGCATGTCCATGCTGGCAGGGGTCTCCACGTGGCTCCTCCAGCTCCAGGACTCTGGCTGTCTCAGTGCAGCTCCATGTGGCTTGTCAGCAGGAAGAGGAAACAGAGAGTGAGTGTGTCCCACCTCCAGGGAGGAAGACAGGAGTTCCCATAATCCTCCGGAGAAGGCCATGCCCACACAGAGGCCTCATTGGCTATGGCCTGATTGACAGACTAGACTCCACCCCCTTCGCAAGTTGACAGATGATGTCACTGCCACACTGTGCGACTGTTGGGTTCGAACATCAGATCTTATGGTGCACAGCTGAGCGCTTTAACCTCTGCTCCACCGGGTCAGTACCGCCAATCCAACAAGGCTCCCACTCATTTTTCCTGGTGCCATGTAGTGCTTGTGAGGAGGGAAGGGCATTGGGACAGGCAGAGGTGGGCAGCACACCTGGAGACAGATGGTCACTTGTTTAGTGTTTTGCGATTTTTTCATGGTTCTTTATTTTGGGCTGATTTTTGTTTTTTTGTAACTTAACACTATAATGCTACCCCCACCCAATAGTCCGTACAGTCTTATATACAAGATGCATGTCAGAGCATCCTCAGGCGATCTGTAAGACAAATGGGGTGCAATTGTGAAATCAGCAGGCATTCAGAAGTGACGGCACGATTGCACGGGGGTTAGAATGGTCCACGTCTCACCTCGGCGTCCTGGGGGGGAAGCTGCCCCTCCTGGTGGACTGGCCACTGCAGGCTGCTCTGTTTCATGAATTCCGGTCAGCCCGGGTTCCCTTTACTGTGAAATCCCTAAAGGGAATGCCAGGCACAGCCAGAAAGGAGTCCACTATCGCTCCAGCGATGGTGTGTGCGGAAAGACAGAAGGTTCCCCAGAGCCCGGCCTGGATTCACGGAGCAGCCAGCGGACAATGCTCCCTGGGGCAGCTGGGGTGTGTTCTGCTGGGGTGCACTTCAGGCTGCCTGTCACAGTAAGAGCATAAAGACACACGGCTACACAACAGCAGGCCTGGAGACAGCTCTGCATGGAATGATCCAGAATGATAGCAGGCACTTTCCCGTCTCACTTCCTCTGCCGGAGCTGTGCGAGGAAATGACTTGTGCAGGCTTCTGGCTCTTTGCAAGAGCAAGGTGCTCTTGAACCTTCACCTGGGGTTTACAGCCGGTCGGGATGGTTTGGACAGCGGTCATAGTGCTTGTGTACAGGCAGCTGTTTCAATGTCCAGGAGCCCTGGGGTCTCCCGGGGCCAGGAACTCAGCCACCTGCTGGACGGTTGGTGGTGTCACCCACCTGGAAAGACCTGGCTGCTGACACCCCTAAATATCACACAGCCTTGGAAACACGTCCATGGCGACCCTAGAGGGCAGAGTAGAACTGCCCCTGTGGGTTTCCGCAACTGTGATAACTCTGTATGGGATCAGGCAGCCTCCTCCTCCTCCTGAAGAAGGGCTGGGGGGGGTTGAACCAGCGACCTCTCCGTTAGCAATTGGGCTCCTGGCCGCTTGAGCCATCAGGGAGCCTGGACATTGAAACAGTGGCCTGTAAGGAAGACCCATGGCCAAAGCAGACCGGTTGCAGTAGCCCAGCCAGAACGGCCGAGACCCGACGACAGCTGCCCAGTGACCAACTGGCCCCCCACGGCTCCACCAAGGACCCAGTGCATCAGAGTATCAGACATGAAAACACCTGCTGTGGTGGCGTGGGCTCCGACTCATTGCGACCCCGAATGGCAGCTTATCCACTGCCCCACCGACACGTGATCACTAACTCACTGCACCCCCTGATGACTAAGGAATCATATCATAGCCCTTTCTAGTCCTCGGTGAGGAGCCCTGTTGGTGGAGTGAGTGACCTGTTGAAGCAGTAACTGCAAAGTCACAAGTTTGAAACCACCAGCCTCTCTGCTGGGGAAAGGGAGGCTCCCTGCTCCCGTCAGAGTGGCTGTCTGGGAAACCCACCAGGGCAGCTCTACCTGCCATGGTTCGGCGGCGACCCCTCGGCAGGGGCTTTGGCTTTGGTGATTTACTGATTTGGAAAGTGATGCAGAATGGTTACACCTTCCTTCTCTGAGTTTGGTGTTCCAGTGACAACCTGGAGCAGCAGCAGGCCATTCCCAGGGTGACCCCTTCTTCCCACCCACCTTTGCACCATCCTGGGGACCCTCAGTCAGAAGTCCCTCTCCCCCCAGCATGCAACCATAAGTTCAATATTAGCCCATGAATTCCTCTTCAGACTCACACAGCAGAAGATCAACCAGCTGGTGGGTGCGAAGTCCCATGGCTCCAATGGCGGTGGAAGCATCTCCAGGGCTCTGGCTGCCATCAGTGTGGCTCCATGCGGCTTCTCAACAGCAAGGTGAAGCAGAGGGAGAGTGCGTGTCCTGCCTCCAGGGAGGAAGAGAGGAAAACTCCCAGCATCCTCATGAGAAGGCCACGCCCACAAGGAGACATCAATTAAGCTGTGACCTGATTGGATTGACGTGCTGGACGCCACCCCCATAACCTATGTGTGTAACTACCACAATGATTGGTTTGATTTCACAAGAGGGACCGTGCAAGTGCACAGAATATGTTTTTCTAATAAGTTAAAAAAAATGGTGGCCGGGAACTCCTCCATAGCAGCTCTACTCTTGTGGGGGTCAGCCCACCACCAAACAGGTCCCAAGGAGTGGTTCTGTAAATTAAAAGGGAAAATTAAAGAGCCAACAGACAAAGCATGCAAGGGCTCACCTCTTCCATGGAGTCTGGGACCGGAGAGAGAATGTATTCCCCAATAGGCTTATATAATCTTGGGACATGCAAGCCAAGTCATACACATACTTAACAGGAAGGGAGGTACTGGGGCAGACACAGCCCAAACATAACAGGATGGGCAGGTCTAGAGTTAAGATAGTGGCTTAACCTTGGTGGTCCCTGAGCTGGCTTGACCTTAGGTGTCCCTGAGCTCTTCTCCAGGGGACACTCTGTGATCAGTATCAGATGGGAATGGGCCATACTTAGGGTGGGGTGGGCAACAGGGTCTGATTGCTCTCGTGGGAGTCAACCTTCAAGCTCATAGCAACCAGGAGCTTGGAAGAAGCATGTTAAGACTGGTGTTATTAGGGGAGGACAATGAAGGAATAACTTGAGGTAGGAGAATGTGACCGGGATTCATCTCCATCTCACCGGCATGAAGCCCTCCCTCCACCAGAGTCTTGGCCTCCCAGACTCCCTCAATGTGAGCATCGAGAATTTGTCTGCAGACACTCTCTTCATGATCCTCGGGTTCCCACATTCTCTGTCACGTGGGGCTCTGTGGGTCTGAGTCAACGTGATGGCAATGGGCTGCACTGTGTTGCTGGTGGGGACTGGCATGTCCCTGTGCCTCGTGATGACAACATGCGCAACACGACTAGCTCCTGGTGCTTCACGGGCTTTTAGGAAGTAGAGTTCCAGGCCTTTCTACCTCCTCCCTCAGGCTGGAAGCTCTGCTGAAGCTTGGTCAGTGGCACACCAGTCTCCATGGGCAGCCGGGTGGTGGCTGTGCAGGAAGTGCACTGCCGGGGATTGCACCCAGGTCTCCTGCAAGCAAGGCAGGACTCCCACCACGGAGCCACCAGCTGCCCCATGACGGGCATGTCCTGGGAGCCAGTTGCCAGGTCTTGTCTCCAGCAGAGCCAACAATGGGTTTGAACCACCGACCTTTCAGCTGGCAGCAGAGTGATGACCGTTGTGTGTTATGAAAGCCCCGCTGCACACGTGGGCCTGGACAGAGTTGTGGGCACACAAGGCTGCAAGCATTCCGCTGAAGGGTGTGGGGGTCCCCGGAGGTGCCCGTCACTCAGCAAAGACATTTCTGGAACAAGTAGCCAATCCCCACCAGGACCCAGAACAGTCAAACTGTGATCTTGGATTTCCCCATGCACTCGGCAAAGAGACAGGAGACGCAACATGAAAAGGCAGATGGTCAGCTTCACAGACAGAGGGTAGCCTTAGACTTTGTGTTTTAGCATCATGATTTCACAAGAGAAGGGGCACCCCGGTGGCACGGTGATTAAGCACTGAGAGGTCCACTAGGAGGTTGGCAGAGAGAAATGACCTGCTGGCTGTTCTGCTCTGTCCTATGGTGTGTGAGTCTGGGTAGACTAGAGACACAAATCCAGAGACACTCATCTGTGTAAGAGAGAGTTTTATATCCAAAGAGCAATTATAAAGAAACATCCCAGCCCCGTCCAGATCATGTCCTTAAGTCTGATATTAGCTCATATGCCTGATACCGGTCTATAAATTCCTCTTCAGACTCACGCAACACATGCAATGATGCCAACTGTAGGAAGATCACAGGCCAGTGGGTGGCAAGTCTCGTGGATCCAGTGATGGTGGCAGCATCTCAGCACTGGCAGGGGTCTCCACGTGGCTCCTCCAGCTCCAGGGCTCTGGCTCCATCAGTGCTCCTCATGTGTCTTGTGAGCAGGAAGATGAAGCAGAGAAAGCATCATCTGGCCTCCAGTGAGCTATTTATCTCCTTAGCGCCTCCAAATGAGGTCATCAAGTTGTGACCTGATTGACAGGCTAAACTCCACCCCTTCACTCTTAACCGTCTCAAGTTGATAACAGATTATGTAACTACCACAAGGCATTTGTCCAGCTCAGGGGTCCTCAAACTACAGCCTGCAGGCCACATGCGGCCCACCAAGGACATTTATCCTGTTCGCCTGGTGTTTTTGCCGCCGCTGCCTGTCCTGCTTAGCTGCCGACTCGTCCAGTGTGCACAGGAATTTGCTCATGGTATTTTTTTAACTATAGTCGGGCCCTCCAATGGTCTGAGGGACAGTGAACTGGCCCCCTGTTTAAAAAGTTTGAGGACCCCTGGTCCAGCTCTTTGGGTGGGGGCAGTGCTTCAGGAAATGTCCCTGTTTCCAAGGACACTGTGGATGGCCCTGATCCCTGCCCGGGGCAGCTGTAGCACCTGCGAGAACCCTTCATGTCCAGCCTGTTTTCCAAGAACCACTGCATCACTGGTGAGGGACAGATATCCCAGCAACCCCTTTGCCCGGATGCTACAGTCCAGGGGGAATTTATGAGATTCTATGGCCCCTTGTTCATTTCTAGGAACACCCCCCTGGAAACGGTCATGTGTGAATGGTTTTCTCGAGGTGATACGTTGGGATAGGATGAGGTGGGGCCAAGCACAGGCCATTTCCGAAAGCAGAGATCTGATCTGCGTGTTAAGCCCTTGTATGCCGGGGTGAGTTTTTGATGGAGATGGCTGCTTCAAGAGCAGTAAAAACGCACGACTTCCAGTAATCCTGCTCAGGTGGTGTTGGGGGCACGATGGAGCAGCCTGAAGCAGAAAACAAGGCTTTAGTCTCACCGTGAAATTCACCTGGCTCTAAACCAATAGGCCATGCGTGAAAGTAGCGAGGCCCGTTTATAATCATCAGACATGAAGCTAGAATCGTATTGGTATTGAATGGCAAACTCCTCTTATGATCCCCCCCTTTGAGATCTTATCAGGACAGATTGTACCGATAAACAAGGGGGAGAAAGAGATAAGAGGGTATGGGGCAGCTAAGGTTTCTCATGTACAAGAAAGAAGAACCCGGTGGGCGGATGCATCCTAGTTTCTGGTTGAAGGGACCATGGATTAAACAGAAGAAGGCATATTCTCACACATGAGCACCGTCTCTCCCATTGCCGTCAATGACAAACCAAGTATTGTCATCACTTTCTGCTGTCTGGTCTTGATTCCAGAGCCCCGGTGGCACAGTGGCTTAGACATTGGGATGTGAACCACAGGGTGAGGGGTGCAAACTCTCCAGAGGTTCCCTGAGATCAGGATGAGGCTGCCTGCCCCCCCGAGAAGCATTCTAGCCTGGGGGACTCCAGGGAGCAGTCCCACTGTCTTACAGCGCTGACCGGAGCTGGATGCACTTCGATGGCGGCAGGTTTGGTTGTTTTGCAGGGGGGTGGGGAGCGGCAGGGTCACGATCTCACCTCAGCAGGGTCTCACCTTGAAGCCAGAACAAGCGATCCAGGCTGCCTCCCAAGACCGGGCCAAAGAGTGGAGACAGAGCTGGAGTCTTCTCACAAGCGCTCTATTCAGATGAGAAACCGTTGACGAGATGGATTGACCAGCGTGGGCTCGTTGAGGATGGCGCAGACTGGGCGGTGTTTCGCTCTGTTGAACATGGGTCGCCATGAGGCGGGACGAACTTGATGGTTGGCCATGGGTCGCCATGAGGCATGAGGTGGGACGAACTTGACGATTGGCCAACAATGTGTTTACAAGGACTCTCTGCAGCCCCTCTTGAATGAAGGTGAACATCTTCCTGGACACCCACAACAGAGGAGGCAGATGCCTTCAAAGATTGCAAACCAATCCTCTAAGGACTCCCTAAGACAACCAGTGATCAGATGGTCTGGGCGGACACCTACTTCTGCCGGGCAGCCTGAAACGCGATAGATTTTTACGAAGCACTTAGCAGAAGACAGCAATAAATGAGTGAGCACCTCAGGGTTTTGACTCAAGTGCTACCCCGTAAGCACCCTCTCCCACACGTACACTGAGCAGAGAAGGATACAGGGCAAGGGTGTGGGGTCAAGGAGGAGCTAACGGACTGTTCCAGAAAGACTCGAAGGTGAGAAGAAGGTGCTAGAAGAAACTGTACCCTCCATGTTAATGTTGGTGTATGACACACAGCCAAACCTAACCAAACTCACTGCCATTGAGTCGATGCCGACTCTCAGCGTCTCTAGAGGACAGGGTAGAACTGCCCCTGTGGGTTTCCCAGACTGTACCTCTTTATGGGAGCAGACAGCCTCCTCTTCCTCCTGAAGAGCGACTGGTGGTTTCGAACTGCTGACCTGGCAGTTAACAGCCCAGCTACTAACGCCACCAGGGCTCCTTGTGCAGCCAAAGGGAAGCTGAAACTGCCGTGCGTCTTCTTTCTCGGTGAGGTCTCTGCACTCCTCTCGGGGCTGTGAGATAGTGAAGGCTTGGGTCCAACTCGGCTGGGCCAGGTTCCTCAGTGGTGTGGCAGTTAAGACCCAGTCATCCCTTAGGAAGTGGCCTAACACAACGCCATCGTCTCCATAATGGGATCTGTAGGGAGCCGACAGTCAGACAGTAAGGAGATTAGGGCGCTGTGCAAGTCCTGTACTCGGTCACAACCCTCATGCAGTCAATGGAAAGGAAGTTTCCTCGGGGTGTGGCCTGCTTCCCATATAAGTGGGCGCTGTGGAAAAGCTGCCTTGCTTTTTGCTGGGTCTGAGCACTCGGAACCAACAGCCTGCCACGTTGCCTGCCCATCCTGGGAGTCATCGGCCCTGCCGTCTTCTTGCCGACCTTGGGCTCATCCCCCTCTTTAGCCACAGGCCTGTCATCTTCCTGTCAATCTTGAGGTTCAGGAGACATCCCCAGCCTGACCGCTGACCCATGGGCTTGGAACTTGCCACTCTACAGTGGACAAGGAGGTGCTGGGGAAAGGGGTGGTGGCGGCTGGACACCACCAAGGGGTTCCTGGGGGGAAACACAGTTTGAAAGTCTCAGCGTTGGTTCCGGCAGCCGCCACCTTCCTCTGCACACCCCCTTCCTCCAGCCCTGGGTGGAGAGAGGGAAACATGGTGGTGGTGGTGGTGGGTGCTTGCCTCTTCACCGCCCAGTCCATTCTAACTGGTGGCCACAACGGAGTGGCCCTAGCCCTTTGGAGTGAGTCGCTCCATGTCTTATGGTCTGAGGGGATCTGCCTTAGATCTTCCCTCGGGCACCTGCCTCGTCTGGCCACCAGGCACACCGTGGGAGGCTCGGACTCACGGGGGAGGCACCGTGAGTTGGCGTGGGCTCGAAGGAGGTGAGTTCGCTTTGTTTGGGTTTGGGTTTCTGAGGTTTCAAAGGTCCCCTGGCTGCCTTTCTGAAGCAGTGAATTAAATCGTTCTTTAACTCTGAGAGCTCAGTCTACTCAGGCTTCTACCGAACCTGCCTGCGCGGGCATGCTGGTGCTCCCTGGTGGGCCAGGCTGTCTCCCACCCCTCCCCAGGCATGCTTCCTTCTGCCGGAGGCCAAGACCCCCTGTCAGGGCTGCAGTGCCGCAGGCTCGACCCCCCCAGCCATCCCTTTCACAGAAGCTCTAGGACCCAGGAGAATGCCCGAAGGCGTCACGTTGACACCCAGTCTGAGCGGGAACATCTTGCGTCTTCCACAGAACCCCAGTGCCTCCGCACCACGTCTGACGTGCTTGTTAACTTCAGGGAGTCCTTCGACATAGCGCTGCAGGACAGACCACTGTGGGGCTGACTTGCTCTATGGTAGAACCTGTTCGCGGAGCCCATCCCTTTGCCCCAGCCCGCGGTCCTGAGCACGTCGTCTGGAGCGTTTTCAGACGAGCTTGGACTCCTGGAGATGCATCCCTGATAGGAAGCCAGGGAAGGAGGCCAAACCGAACCAAACCCACTGCTGTCGAGCTGCTGCCTGTTCACAGAGACCCCGCAAGGCAGCATAGAGCTGTCCCTGTGGGTTCCCGAGGCGGTCACTCTTCACGGAAGTAGAAAGTCTCATTTTTCTCCAGTGGAGCAGCTGGTGGCTTCGAACTTCTGACCTCGTGGTTCACGGCCCGTGTGTTGCCCACGATGCTACCAGGCCTCCCTGGGTGAACAAAGGGACTGAGTATGGGCTTCGGGAGGATCCACAAACCAAGTGGGTGAGCGAGTGAGCACGTGGATAAAGCCCGAGCCCATGGGGAAGTCCGAGTCCTAGGGGCAGCAGTGAGACTGGCCTACAGGAGGCAGAAGGAGCCTCTCTCTGTAGAGCTCTCCTGTGCAAGGAGCTACTCCACACGGAGGAGGGTCCCATAGCAGGTGGGAGGTCAGGTGTGGAGCAGGTTTTGGGTGTTGGAGCAGGTGGGAGGTCAGGTGTGGAGCAGGTTTGGGGTGCTGGAGCAGGTGGGAGGTCAGGTGTGGAGCAGGTTTGGGGTGCTGGAGGAGGTGGAAGGTCAGGTGTGGAGCAGGTTTGGGGTGCTGGAGCAGGTGGGAGTTCAGGTGTGGAGCAGGTTTGGGGTGTCACGGGGGGGGGGCGCGGTGAGTTGTGCCAGAGGAGGCACCGGAGGAGGGGCAGTGGGGCCCTGTGGGGAAGGAATCTGTCCTGGGATAACTTCCAAGATAAGAGCGTTTGGCACAGGGGTGTGGTCGGGAGCCCAAGCTCTCAGGAACAGAAGGAGGAAGGGAGGAAATCTCACACCAGCTATCAGGGAAGGAGGAAACGTCTCCCCAGGGCTGGCCCTTCGGCATTCTTCCAAATGGTCACATGGGTGGAAGTGGCCCGTCCGATGTGCTCCCATTGGGAATGAGAGGAGCCCTGGAGGCTCGGCAGATAAGATCTTGGCTGCAAGCCAAAAGGTCAGCGGTTCAAACCCACCCAGCAGCTGCAGGGGAGCACCCCCTGGCCCTCTGCCCTCGTGTGGTGACAGCCTGAGAAACCCTGGGGCAGTTCTACTCTGACAGCGGGTGGCTGTGATTGGGAACAGATTCTACAGCTGCCAAGCCCACAGAGAGGGGCCATCCACCCACACTGGGGGAGACATCACTGAAGACATCTGTGCAGAAATCCTTACCCCCACGCAAATCATCTATTGGGGACAGGCAAGACAAATATGGTGGGGAATGTGGTGTCCCCCCACAAATCTTTTGTGATGGATGGATATGGTGCAAGATGGGAAGCCCTGCTGGTGTGGAGGGCTGTGGATGGGGCTGCTGGCCCTGAGGTCATCGGTTTGAACCCTCCAGACCAGGGGTCCTCAAACTTTTTAAACAGGGGGCCAGTTCACTGTCCCTCAGACTGTTGGAGGGCCAGACTATAGTTTAAAAAAAAAAACCTGAACAAATTCCTATGCACACTGGATAAGTTGGCTACTAAGCAGGACAGGCAGCAGCGGCAAAAACACCCAGGGGGCCGGATAAATGTCCTTGGTGGCCCGCGGGCCGTAGTTTGAGGACCCCTGTTCCAGACAGATGAGGCTGTCTGTCCCGTAAAGATTCACAGCCTGGGAAACCCACAGGGGCGGTTCCACTCTGTGCTACAGGGCGCTTAGGCATTGATGGCAGTGATTTTGTTTGTTATACAAGAAGACAAGGCATGTATCTGACTTGGGAGTCGTTTACGCCCCAGATGAAAACAGCAAGAGCCTCCAGCCCAACGCTGTCCAGTGTCCGACTCAGGGTGAGACCAGAGAAGACACGGCGCTCAGGACTCTGCTGGCGGCTGTCAAGCCACCAGGGAGGCTGTCAATGTCTGAGGCTGGCGCCACGGTTGGTTTTATTACAGATGTAAATATATGTGTTCATCCAGATCCAACCCCAAACCAAACCCACTGCCCCAGAGTCCAGGCCACTCACGGCGACCCTACAGGACCAGGAAGAGCTGCCCCTGTGGGTTTCCCAGACAGCGACTCTTGATGGAAGTAAAAGGCCTCATTCCTCTGCTGTGGACCGGCTGGTGGTTTCAAACCGCTGACCTTGTGGTTAGCAGCCCCATGCGTAACCATTGTGCCCCCAGGAAGGACGAGCTCCCTCTCACAGGAGCGGTTGTGAGAAAGGCGTGGGCCCGGGCCTGTGTTTCACTCTGTTGTGTAAAGGGTCGCTCTGGTTCAGGGCAGCTCGACGACACCTAACAGTGTGTCACCAGGGCTCACATAACTATGAAGAGCTACGAAGTGCTGGGCTGCTGATGGAGAAGGGGACCGTTGGAGCGCCCAGCAACCCCTCTCTAGGAGAGGAGACGAGGTCACAGCCCTGGAAACTGCCCCTGCTCTGTCCTCAGGCGTCAGTGGGCATCTGTCGGCAGCAGCAGGAGGGCATTCAAGGGTATTGGAGAGAAAGTGGCTGCAGGCAGCTTCTAAGTGGCCAGTGTGCTATAGGCGGGGAGCCTTGAACCACGCTCCCCGTCAGCCTGGAGTGCCCCCTCAGCCCCTGTGCTTTATTAGAAAGGCATTTAAAGTCGGGCCAGGGGCAGCTGGGGGCAGCCTCCCTGAGAGCAGACTCTGACCAGGGCTGGAGTCTGCCGGGCAGTGATGGAGGGCACCCGTGTCAGCGGGGCTTATCCCCCACCCGATGACAGGAGGTGCTGAGCGCCCGTCCTTAACCACTAGCTGTGGATCTGTCTTCAAGTGCCGTGCCAGCAGATAAGCAGATAGGTAAGCGGTTTTCGTTGAGGGAAGGTGGGCCACTCCTATCATCACGCCTGAAAGCCCCCACGGCCAACGAGCTTGGAGCATGCACCTGAAAGGTCACTTTCAGGACAGCTCATCATACCTCCCCAGCAAGGCGCTCCCTGCAGAGAGGATATCCGGCCTCTTAGGTGACTCGGGGTTTTCAGGCTCCTGGGAGGCCCAGGGCACCGAGCCAAAGATCCCTGCAAGGCCCCAGGTGCACTTTATCCCGACAGGTAGCTGGCTGGCTCCTGGGTCGGACAATGCTCCCCTTGTTAGTGAGCTGCAGGTGCCGAGACGGCTGAGTGAGGGCTGAGGGGCACCGAGTAGCAGTGCATGGTGGGAGCGGGCACTGGGGCAGGGCAGGGCTTCCTCAGCGAGCTGGGTGGGCTCAGGAAATCTAAGGAGCTCTGGTGGCACTGCGCTTAAGCACTTGGCTGCAAACAGAAAGGCTGGCGGTTCAAACCCACTTACCGCTCTGTGGGAAAAAGACCTGGTGATGGATCCCATCTGGATGGCAGCCAAGGACCCCCGATATGACAGGTCTGCTCGGCTATGTGGAGCGGCCACGGGTCAGAGTCCACGCTCTGTGATGATCTTTCTGTGAGCCCGAGGGGCTTTTTAAGTGGCATTTGTCAGAGACAAGAGAAATCTAAAATCAATAGTAGGCACCTGGTCAAGTGGTGGTGGTGGTGGTGGTGGTGGTGGTGGTGTGTGTGTGTGTGTGTGTGTGTGTGTGTACAGATGCACTCCACAGAACACACGCCCATTCAACAATTCCTACATGCGTGGCTCACTGCCCCTGGTGACAACTTCACACGGGGTCCCGGGCCTCCCTGTCTCTGCGCACCCTGTCTGCTGTCCCATCACCATTAACTTCCGGCCCCTGCCTGTGTTTCAGCATCACTGCTGCCCCTTGATTGCACGTAGACCCTTCTTAAGAAGAGCCTGGTGCTCAATGTGGAGAATCTTCATTACAGGAGACGACAACGGCTGCTTCACTTGACGGTGGCGTCGTGGGACAGGTTAGCAGTCATCCCCAGGCAGGGGATCCAGCGTTCTCCCCTTCTCCACAGATCCAGGAAGTCTGGTTTCCAAGAAGCATTTGACATTCTTCCTTTTCCACATTCTTCCTCCTCTTGATCCAGCTCCAACCACTGGGCCCTTGATCGGAACCTTCAGAGACGGTGCACGGGCACCGTCCATGTCTCCTGGTCTCCTGGCAAACGATCTGGTCCTTTCCGGATGCAATTGGACCTGCCTTCCATTTCCTTCTCTGATTCCTGGCTCCAGAAGATTGGGGGCCCATTGCATCCTGGCTGGCTGCTCTTCAGCCCCCGAGCGCTAGGCCCAGACCCAGGTTAAGTGTGCATGGAAAGGATGAGAGAGCCAAGTCTTCGAACACAAAGATGAGAAGGTTGCTTCTAAGACACGGACTTTGGAGAGCAGGAAATAAAAGCGTTGGGATCACTGTGCCGGGAGCACCCACTGTGTCCAGAGTCACTGTGGGGAACCAGCTCTCTGTCACCAGCACCCTTCCTGCCAGCCTCAGGAAGGCTTACAAAATGCCCCCAATGTGTGTGACAGAAGCGGGGCTCCCCCTTCCTGTCCCTCGTGTGGAACACAGTGCCGTCTTGTGTTTCTGGTACAGGTTTACACAGCAGTGGAGAACGGGGTCAATACGTTCTACGCACAGTGTCTGGTGGGCCTTTTTCCATCCCTCACAGGGTGTGAATTTCCTCACAATTGTGCTTCTGGTGGTTCCCAATCCACTAAGGTTTGATGCTCCAAACCTACACTGGGAGCCACACGTAGAGCATGAACGGCATTAAGGGAGGAAGGCTGGTCCCCCCTAAGAGCTGACAGCGTTGTGGAGGCCATAACAACATAGCCGAGTTATAATGGAGCTGTGAGGGGCATGCCTGAGCCCCTACAAAAGAGTCCAAAGATGAGTTGCAAGAGACCCTTCTGAGGAGCAGACGACTAACGCGCATCCTGAAGCTCCTCCAGGCTTTGATGAGGTCGTGGAAGGCGCCAGAAGTGGGGCATTGGGAGACAGCTGTGGTTGTGTGTGCCATCAAATCAGCTTCATGTGACAGCGCCGGCCAGCCCCACTGTGCCTTTTCAATGCCCTTGTTTTGTGTTCCGGGTGGATGCTCCCGCCGCAGGTCGGGTTCCCCTTCCGTAAGGTCTACTCGGCTAGCTCAGTGACCTTGGTCGCCCTTCACACTGACCACATTTCATTGCTGCTGCTCTGGTCCTGTCCCCATAAGTCTGGCCCCCTGTCCCTCGTTCCATCCCCATGAGTCTGGTCCCCCGCCCCTGCATTCTCATCTTGGTTCTAAAGTCATTGTTGACCTTGGTCTTGCGTAGCTGACATTGTAAAGGAGCCTGGTCCTCCCCGTCTTTGGGCTACGGGGCTGTGGGCTACGTGTCGGGCTCCGCACTGCAAGGTCAGCAGATTGAAACCCCCAGGTGCTCTGAGGAAGGAAGATGAGGTTGTTTGCTCCCATGACGATCCCCACAGGGGCAGTCCTACTCTGTCCTAGAGGGTCGCTGTGGCTTGGAACGGACACAGTGGCAGTGGGCTCGGGGCTTTGGTGTGTCTGTTGTTTGGAGGGGAGCTCAGGGCTTGTTCTGATTCCAGGCTTGAAGACACCTCAGCACCACAGTCTCAGGTAGCCCCCTGGTCTCGGCTGGTCACGCTGGGTTGCAGTTTTTGCCTGTTGTTGGTTGTTGACATAGGGATGGAGTTGCCGGGGCTCACTTCCCTCCCATCTCCCAGCGTCCATCTGTTGTGGCCGGATGAGGATGGCCGGGACAGGTATGTTCCCACCCGTTCCTATGTACACCCCTCCAGTTCGCCAAGCATGACGGCCTTCTCTAGGGACCTGTCTCCCGTGACGACACGTGCAAAGCACGTGGGACAACGCCTCACCATCCTCGTTTCTAAGAAGCATTCTGGCTGTACGCCTTCCACGGCATAGTCCGTATTCTCTTAGAAGTCCATGGTCCTTCAATATTTTTCGCCAGCATCTTAATTCAAACACATCAATCCTTCTTCAAGCTTCCACATCCAATGTCCAGCCTTCACGTGCTTGGGAAGTGACGGAGAAGACCACGACTTGGGTCAGGTACACCTTCGTTCTCAAAGCAACATCCTTGCTTTTCAACATTTTCAGAGGTCTCAGGCAGCAGATTTGCCCAAGGCAATGTATCACTGGGCCTCTTGACCGCTGCTCCCATGAGCATTGGTTGTGGATCCAAGCAAGAGGAGATCCTCGCCTGTGCCCGTCTTTTCTCTGTTTATTTGAGGGCAAAGGTAGGCAGGCAGAAAGCCCAGGGAGGGGCTGATTATGGGAAGGTGGCCAGGTGAGGAGCACAGGAGCAGATGGGAGGCTGTTATCAAACTGAGATACGAGTTCCAGGTGTCGGAAGTATGGCAGGTGTTGGTGGTGACCCAGCCCGGGGTGTGTCCCGGGGAAAGGACAGGCAGGTGGGTTGGAGACAAAGGTTCCAGGAGCGGTGTTGGAGGAACTCGGTTCTCCAGGGGACCTGGCCAACCCCCAATGCCGTCCAGTCCACTCTGCAAGCCCCATGATAGAGCAGAGCTGCCCACACTGCTTCCTAGGTGACCGCAAGGTCAGCAGTTTGAAACCACCAGCCACTCTAAGGGAGAAAGACCAGGCTTTCTACTCCCTCAAAGAGTTACAGTCTTGGCCCACGAGGAGCTAAGAACTTCTTCAAAAGAAGAACCAAGTAGGAGGCCTGGCACTGCCTGACTTAAAAACAGACTGCAGAGCCGTCGTCGCCTGGTACTGGTACAAAGAGTGATACACAGACCAATGGACCAGAGGAGAAAACCCAGACGTAAATGCACCAGTCTTCAGACATCTAATTTTTGACAAAATACCCAGAAACGGGAGAAAGAGAGCCTCTTCAACAAATGGTGTTGGACCAAGCTGGATTTCCATATGCAGAAGAGTGAAACAAGACCCGTACCTTTGCCCAGACACAAAAACAAACTCACGATGGACTAAGGCCAAAGCCCTCAGGATCATCAAGGAGAAGGCTGGAACACACAGACGGGGCCTGTTGCAGGGCATACATAGACTACCAGCTCTAATGGAGGAGGCACACACAGCCGAAGACAAGATAGATGATTGGGACACGCCGAAATCACATCACTTACACACCTCAAAAGACTTCATCGGGAGAGCCCACAGATTGGGGCGGGGGGGATTTTTTACCAACAACAAAGGGCTCATGACCAAAATATCCAGAACTCTACAACAGCTCAACAAGAAAATAATGAGACCCAATTAAGAAATGGGGAAAAGTCATAAACAGAAAGTTCACCAAAAATGACGTACAAATGGCTAACAAACACATGAAAAAACGCTCACGATCACCAGCCATCAGGGAGATGCAAAAGAAAGCACAATGCAATACCACTTTCCACGCACAAGGCTAGCTCAAATTTTTAAAAAGTACATAAAAGAACAAATGCTGGAGAGGATTGGGGAGATTGGAACCAGTCTGCATCGTGGGTGCACTTGCAAATATGTACAGCCACTGTGGAAAATGATATGGAATACGTGAAGCAACGGGGAATTGAAATCCCGTATGCTCCAGCAATACCACTCTCAGGCACGTACCCTAAAAAAATTAGAGACACAACACCCCTGGAGGTGTGCTTTCCCATGTTCACAGCAGCACAGGTCGCAAAGGCAAGAAACGAGAAGCAGCCCAGATGCCCAACCGTGGAAGAAAGGATAAAGGAACTGTGGTCCATACACACAATGGAATACTACGCGTCCCTAAAAAACATTATTCTTGATCCTGGACTTTTGGAAACAGCTGGAGGTCTTTTCCTTCCTGCTCACCGTGGCAATTTATCTTTATATTCCGATCGTTCTGTCCTGACCCCTTCGTTCTGTGTCTGTCCTTTATGGTTTCTGTTGGTCTAACAGTGTGTGCAGCACAGGAGGAGTGGGCGCCCACAGAGACTGACTGATGTGAGGGCTTGGAGGGGATGTATTCGACGGGGCGGGGATTGGGGGAGTAAACAGTGAAGAGGGGAGGGGGAGAGAGCCCTAGAACTGAATGTGAATGCACAGCTCCTTTTAAAAGTAATTTAGTCATGGGTGGGGGGAAGAAAGCATTCCGAAATTAATTGTGGTAATGATGGTACAATTCTTCTTAACACTATCGAGTGATTGAATTGTGTGATATGGATTACGTACCAATAAAACTGAAAACGTTTTTAAAAAGAGTTATAGTCCTATAGGGTCTCTGTGAGTCGGCATCGACTCGGTGGCAGGGAGTCTGTTTCGGCTCATCTTTTGAGATCTGGCGACGGTGCCGGGAGCTGCAGCTGGGTTCACGAAGCAGCCGATCACGCAGCCATGGTGTGCCAGGGCTCTGGGGAGGCACAGAGCAGGCCTTACAGGAGAGTAGGGGGGTTAAACTTCCACGGGGGTGGGGTGGGGGAGTGGCCTCGCTTGACCAATGACATCTCACCTCTTCCTTCATCATGAACCAGAGCTCAGAGCTGGGACCTGGTAAAGGTCCAAAACACACAAACCGAAAATGCCAAGCAGGTCTCGTCCTGGTCAGAGACGGCGGGCGAGGTCCCAGGGTGGAGAGCAAGCAGGGACAGGGTCTGTAAGGCGTGGAGGTGGCTGCGCGCAGACTGGGCACAAGAAGCACCAAATCCAGCTGCTTCCTCCCGGCCTGGCCTCGCACCTGCCCTCCTTACCCCCCTCCCTCTTTCTGTCACCTGTCACACTTGGCACCGGGCACAGAGAGAAGACCCTCCGTGTGCACCAATCGAGTGCCAAGCCAGAAACAGATAAATAAGGTCACTGCCCCCGTGGGTTTCTGAGTCTGTAGTGATTGCCGGGGCTAGAAAACCCCTCTTTCTCCTGAGCAGAGGCTGGTGGATTCGAACTGATGACCTTGAGGTTAGCAGCCCTACGTGTAACCTGACACCACTGGGGCTGCTGTCAAATCGAGTATGGGTACCAGTAAACCCAGGGTGCCCCAGCTACATGGGGCTATGCGCTGAGTTAGCCAAAAGGATGGTGGGTTGAACCCACCCAGTGGCCTGAGGGAGGAAGCCCTGGCCCTCAGCTCCCACGCAGATGGCGGCCAGGAGGCCCCAGGGCAGCTCCACTCTGCCACACGGGGACACGGTGAGTGAGAACAGGCTCAGCAACCACAGCACTACACCAAGCAAGCCGGACGCCTTCCGGTGGACTCGATTACCGGAGCCCCTGTGTAACCCTGCCCCATGGGAATGCCGCAGCTGTGACTGCACAGTGCAGATTGTGGAGAGGCAGCGGGAAACAAGGATTCCCCCTATGGACTCAGACGGGTGGGCACGGTGGCTGCAACCAAGGGCTGCAATGTGGCAGCAATCTCGGGGTGGCACACGTGGTGGGGGGGGGGTGTCTCGGCGGCACCAAGTGACGGCAACAGTCTCTACAGGAGGATGCGGAAGGCCGGGCCTTTCCTCTGCGGCACCGCTAAGCAGGTTCAAACTGTGGAGCTTCAGGCAGCAGCTCCCTGTTTGTGCCACCGGGACCCACAGTCCAGTGCTGAAGAAGACAGGAGGAGGAGAAGGAGGAGGAGGAGGAGGAGGAGCAGGAGGAGCAGGAGGGGCAGGAGGAGGAGGAGCAGGAGGAGGAGCAGGAG
>NW_022106463.1:10272147-10273169 GCF_000313985.2 Echinops telfairi | reverse complement strand
AGCAGGAGGAGGAGGAGCAGGAGCAGGAGGAGGAGGAGGAGGAGGAGGAGGGGAAGCAGCAGAGACCCCCTGGGCCTCACAGAAAGACAGCTTCCTAGCTTTCCTGATGTAACATCAGGTGTTTTATGTGAAATGGGGTCTCCAAAAGATGTTACCGCCCCCCCCCCCAAAAGTGTACCAAACATATTTTCATCCAAACCCACGGCCTTGGAGTCCATGCGGACTTATAGCCACCCTAGAGGACAGGGGACAACTGGCCCTGCGGGTGTCTGAGGTGAGGGTACACAGCAGGCGGTTCTGTGGTGTGGGCCTGTGCCAGACAGGGACACCAGGCAGGGACATCAGGCAGGGACACCAGGCAGGGACACTATTCAGGGACACTATACAGGGACACCAGGCAGGGACACTATTCAGGGACACTATGCGGGGACATGGATTCCATTCTTTACGCCGTGAAACCACCCCACCCTTCCCACACTGTGAACGTCCACTCACGTTCAGCCCCCGGGGCAGCAGTCCACTGGATCCCTTGTGGACAGATCCCGAAGGAGCAGGAGGCTCAAGGCTAATGTCCTTTCCTAGTCCAGTGAAGCTGTTGTTCAGCTTAAAGAAGACTTCGGGGGACATTTCTGGTTTAAGGTTTAAAGCTTAAACACTGTCTCACGCAAACTGTTTCAGGCTTATTCATCCAGCCTCAGTGGCCCCAGGAAGTCGGGAATCTATGAGAACTTCTGGTCCACATCTCCCCTCCCTTGGATCAGGATTCTTGTAGAGAATCTTTGGTCACCATGTTCAGCAGTGGTTGCTGACACCGTCCAGTCCTTCTGTCTCACGGTACAGCAGGAAGGTGTCCACAGAGGTGGTCAGCCAGGTCTTTCCTGTGACTCAGTAGATCTGAGGAGAAGAGACGTTCACTCAAGGCCGGCTTAAAGCATGAAACAGATTTCATCTCCTTACTGCTCATGTCCTGCCCACCAACCTCAGAGGTTGCACCAAGCCTCTTCCAGAAATTACACACACAC
>NW_022106463.1:10264270-10272047 GCF_000313985.2 Echinops telfairi | reverse complement strand
CACACACACACACACACACACACACACACACACACACACTCCAATCCTACTGCCCTGCAGGGGACTCTGACTCACAGCGACCCTGATCCAGGACAGGGAGAAAGACCCCACAGGGTTCCCAATTCTGTCCTCTTGATAGGAGCAGACTGCCTCTTTTATCTCCCACAGTGCACCTGTTGGGTTTGAACCACCAACCTGCTGGTTAGTAGCCCAACACTTAACCCACTGTGACACCAGGCTCCTGACAGGGCTTTCTAGGCTTAGTCCTTATGGGAGCAGACTGCCAGGCCTTTCTCCTTCGGCACATGCTGCTGGGGGGATTCAGTTAGCAACTGAATCGTGACCCCAGGTCCCTGGATGCTCGCTAAGGATGCTGAAGGAAAAGTCCCAGAAACTCTGAGGTTTGGGGCACTCTGCTTTTGGGGCACCCGGGGGCACAGGTGTTGGGTGTCCACAGCAGGGTGCAGCAGCTGGGAACAGGCAGAGGAGGGCACAGGCGGAGCTGGGCCCAGAGGGTGGGATCGAAAACCCCTATTAGAATATAGCGGCAGCCTATCACTTACCGTCAGGGGCCCTGGCTCCAGACATCGGGGTACACACTCCTTTCAGAACACAGGCCCATAGGGGCCCAGGAGCTTTAGTGGAAAATGGTTGTGGAGCGCATTCAGCCTGAAGGCCGGATGCTCCACATCACCCAGCTGCTCCCAGAGAGGGAAGCCCGGGGAGGTCCTGCCTCTGCAGCAGTAGCACCGTGGAGCCCCAGGGGCAGCTCTGCTCCCTCTGTAACACAGGGCGCTGGGCGTCGGAACATTTGTGCAGACAGACAGACAGATGCAACGAACACCCCTGTTTAGTTCTGTTAAAGAAACGCTGGTGGCACAGCGGTTGCATGTTGGACTTCAAACCACAAGGTCGGCAGTTCCAACCCATCAGCTGCTCCTCGGGAGAAAGATGAGGCCGCCTGCTCCCAGGGTGAGTGCAGTCTCTGAAGCCCACAGGGGCAGGTCTAGCCTGCCCTGCTAGAACTGACCGGAGGATAATGGGGGACTTTCCAGAACCTTCTGGAAGCCCCCTGCTACTGCCCAGGCCTTTCCAAGGAGGAATCGGTCTGACGGTAAAATGGGACCTCACTGCACGCCACCACGTCAGGTTTGCTGGAACACCTGAGCTCTCTGGCTTTCGCCTGCGCTTCCCTGCCTCTCAGGACCTGCTTCTCCAACTGGCCGGGGGTCAAGGAGTGCCCCCGAGGTTCCCCCAGAGAGGGGCTGGACCCCTTAAGTGCAAGACGATGGTCTGAACTGCCCAGAGGAGCCACATGAGAAAGGCCTGCTTTGTTAAAAACAAACGAACAAACAGCAGAACCCTGCGGGCAGTTCCGTGATCCCGGGCAGTGAAGAAGGCCAGCGGTGGGGCGACCTGACCACAGCGCTCTCTCCTTCCGAGTTGGAATCACCTCAGGACCCCAGGCTGGTGAACCCGCTCCCCACTGTAACTTGGCGGGAACTTGAGGGTTCGACGGGAGGCTTGCCTGCTTTAAACGCCTCGGTTTGAGGGCCCCTTGCAGCCGTAAAACACAAGAACACCCCCCCAGCTCCCACCGAGAAAGGAAACCGATAAAACGTGGGCCACACTCGGCTGGTTGCTCCTGTCTGGGAGGGGGGGCAAACAAGCTTGTGGATCCACCAAAGCACACAGGCCCAGAGGGGTGGGGACCCATTCTGGCAGGGGGTGCCTCCTGCAGTAGGGTCCACAGCAGGGGTTGGGGAGGGGAAAGGCTGGGGGAGCCCTCCAGCAGGCAGTGGGGGTGGTGGGGGTGTACGCTCTGGCTGGGGGCTTTCCTCTGGCCCTGGGATTGGGGGCAGAGGGCGAGGCAGGGAGGAGGGCGCGGCAGCAGGGCACCCAATGGGCTCTCAGATCCGACTTATCAGTGGGTGTGGCTGCCAAGAGCGCTCAGCGGAACCCCAAGGCCCGCACCTGGAAGCGTGCCTGGGTGCGTGTCCAAGAGAGACAGCTGGAAGGTCAGTGGTGGCGCCCAGATGCCCCCTTGGCCAGGATGCTGGCCTTGGAACAGGCACACAGGGGCCCGGCCAGGAGTCTGCTGCGTCCCCCACCCGAGGGTCCCACGCTGCACCCTGCACGCCCTCTGCCCCTCGGTGCACCGTGCTTGTCGGGCGGCACTTGGGTTTGCCTCAGCGCCCTGCGCTTGGGCAGACTCCGGGTTCCACAATGTATAGGGGCCACAGTGAGCCAGTGTCATCGGCTGCTGTCACCTGGACTGGCCCTGGGGACACCCTCTGGCACTGCCCCCAGTGCAGGGGCTCTCCCCTGGACTGACTCCCAGCACGCCTTTGGCTCTCCCTCCCTGACCTTTCCCTCGCTGACTTGCGCTCCGCGTTCTAGCGCGGGAGTACCAATGGAGTGACTCCCCAGACCTCGCGTTTGGGGGAGCTGAGGGCTGGGGTGGGGCTAGTAGACAGCTGCTGAAACCCCTGTCCAGCTGTGGGTCGCTCTCCTCACCCAAGGGCCTTCCTTTGGAAAGCCTCGCCCTTGGCTCCTCCCAGGAGAAAGGAGGGGGCTGGTGGCAGCGGGGCTCTTTAAGAACCTGGCTTCCTTCCGCCAGCACACCTGCGGCCGTGGGCGTGTCCTTGCCCTCCCCACAGCCCCATTGGCAGTGGGTCCAGGGTCAGGGGACAGTGGGTGGGGCTACTAAAGGAAAGAGGCTGGACCCCAGGCTCAGCTCCTGAGCTGCATGTGCCCCGGCTTGGGGGACCCCAGAGGGCCGTGTGGTGGGAAGAGCTGTGGCCTTAAGAAGAGTCTCTGGGCTCCTTCGTGGGCAGAGGCCACAGGGCCAGGAGAGGCTAATACAAAGGTGCTTGTGAAGCTTGCGTAGAGTGAGAGGGGGCGGGGGTCCATTTCAGCTTCTTTCAGCTACCCTCCAACCATCGTTCAAACAGTAAGCCAAGTCCTTAGCCGAGGTCATGCGCCGGGCCAGACAGCCTGCCACTCCCACCCCAGGAGCCAGGTAGCACGTCCAGTCAGAGCTCAGAGCAGTCACCGCTGCGAATGGCAGCTCCCCCCAGACCCCATGTGCACCCGGTGGGCTCTAGCGCACAGCCCAGCCATGCTGCCCAGGACCCCGCTGTGTCCTCGCAGAGCGGAGCGCCATAGCTTCCTGGAGGCTGCCTTTCCCCAGGCGGCAGGGCAGCCTTCTCTCTGATGTGCGTCTGGGTACTCTTAGACCACCAAGCTCCCAGTGAGCAGCCTAGCATGGTAACTGCCTGCGGCCCAGACGCTCCCTCATCCCCTCGTCCTCCTCCTCCTCCTCCTCCTCCTCCTCGTTAGGTACCTGAGAGTCGCCCCGACTCACAGCCGTCCCAGGTGCAGCAACAGGAAACGCTGCCTGGTCCCGAGCCGTCCGAGCCGCCAAGGCTGTGTCTGAGCTACTGTGGCAGCCTCGGTGTCAGTCCATCTTGGGGAAGAGGGGCAGGGGTCTTGCAGAAGCAGGGCATAGGCGGCAGTCCGACAGGCAATGCTGGACCCTAAAACACCCACCCCGTGTCTTCACGCCAACGCAGGGGCCCCATTGACTAAACACCTAAGAAACAGGCTTTCCTGTCAGACGCAGAAATCCATCCCTTGGGCAGCCTGACTCTAGGCAGACCCCACTGAGAAGGGCGAAGACCACCGGGCTAGCACGCTGGGCTGTAGCATCTCAGCCCGAGGACAGCCTCGGTGGGCAGCTTGGCTGGTGTCCCCGCACAATGCCCACTGCATGTGCCTCCGTCAAGCTTTGTGGTTTAGCTGGTTGGTGCCCGGCTCCTTGGGGACACAAGGCGCCTTCCAGGACGGCAGCCAAGTAGGCTGTGCGGACACAGAGGCCAAGGAGGACAACAGGCTGGCATCGCCCAGGGGCAGCCTGGCGGGACAGAGTGTCCTGCAGGCCTCCCCAGAAGCAGGCTCCTCCAGGAAAGGCATCTCATTCACAAGGGTTTCTGACCCGGGAGCTCAGTTCACAGGCTGAAAAGAAAGCGTTGGGATTCTGCGTCCTAAACCATGCCCTGCTGTCCGTTCCAACACAGAGACCCCTGTGATGTGGCAGCGCTGCCCCACAGGGTTCCCAGGCTGTCCTCTGTGCGGGCTTTCTCCAAAAGAGCCACTGGCTGGGTTTGAACCACCAACCTTTCCATTAGAAGCCAAGCACTTGGCCATGTTTCCCTGGTGCCTCGCAGGTGAACCGTAGACCCAGAGCCTCTGCAGCCCTGGGGCATGACTGCCTCACCCACAGCCCCACACTCACTGCCACGGGGTCGATTCCGACTCCCAGCGGCCCTCTAGACCAGCGGTTCTCAACCTGTGGGTCAAGACACCTTTGGGGGTCAAACGGCTCTTTCATCTGGGTCACCCGATTCATAACTAGCAAAATTACAGTGATGGAGTAGCAATGAAAATAATTTTACGGTTGGGGGGTCACCACCACATGAGGAACTGCATGAAAGGGTCGTGGCATTAGGAAGGTTGAGAACCACTGCCTAGAGGGTTCATCTTGTGTCTCTTCGTGCCCATGATGCCTGGAGCTCACTCAGGTGGCACCCACAGCGTGCCCCACACAGACCGAAGCTCTGGCTGCTCTCACCCACCAGGGACACCTGCCACGATGCCCAGCCACGCTCCCCAGCAGCTTGGAGAGTCAGATGGTGTCTCCTGGGTTTTCTTGCTAAGTCGTTACACAGTGGAATGTCGGCTCCGGCACCAATGTCCTCTGGTGATTCGGGTCGGCCTTTGTTGTAGGTGAAAGTGCCCTTCCTCTGCCAGTTACGCTTTATGCCTCAGCCTCCAGCCCAGGTCTGCCAGTGCGCGGGCATGCCTCCGAGGCCCGCAGTCCCACCGCCTGCCAAGAGGCTGCACCTTAGGACGCTTGGCTCTGTGGCCCTCGGCTTTGCCTCGGGTTTTGTTTGTTTTCCTCTACCACGCCTCGGCTCTGATCTGGGACCTTGAAAAGCAACAACGCACCCACTGTCGACATGGTGATTCCAACACATGGCCACCCCGCTGGCCCACCCTGGTGTCAGAGTGGAGCTGGTCCACCAGGATCCACTGCTGTGCTCTTGATGGAGCGAGAGCTCCCGGCCTTTATTGCGAAGTGCCCATGGGTGGATTTGAACCGGCAACTTCCAGCTTAGTGGTGGAGTGGAGATCATGTGTGGATTCACGGCAAGGGAGCGGGTGGAGTGGGGACGCCACAGCAGCTGGCTTCTGGTTCTCTCTGAGTCTCTCATTCTCACTACGAACTATCTGGTACATCAGTGGGAGCCCTGGTGGGGTAGTGGTTACTCAGTGGGCTGCAATCCACAACGTCTGAAGTTCAAATCCACCAGCCACCTGGAGGGAGACAGACAGGGCTTTCCACTCGCATGCCCAGCCATACTCTCAGAAGCTAACGGGCAGTTCTGCCCTGTCCCCTAGGGTCACCGTGAGTCCGAACACCCTGGAGGTGGATGGCACTGAGGGTGTTTTATACTTGTGTGTCAGTCCAGGTAGACTACAGGATCAAGTTCATAATCACTCATATGTGTCTAAGAAAGAGCTTTATATACAAGAGCAATCGAATACTGAAAAAGCAGCCCAGCCCAGTCCAGACAAAGCCCATAGGTGTGATATTAGCCTGTGTTAGTCTTCATGGACTAGGGACACAAATCCATAGACACTCATATGTGTAAGGAAGAGCTTTATATACAACAACAGTTGAATATTGAGAAAACATCCCAGCCCAGTCCAGATCAAGTCCATACGTCTAATATTAGCCCATATGTCTGATACCAATCTATAAAATCCTCTTCAGACTCATGAAACACATGCAATGATGCCGAATGCAGGAAGATCACAGGCCAGTGGTGGGAAGTCTTGTGGATCCAGTGGCGTTGTAAGCATTTCAGCGCAGGAAGGGGTCTCCGCATGGCTTCTCCAGGGCCAGGGTTCTGGCTGCATCAGGGTAGGTCCATGTGGCTTCTCCTCAGGGATGCCTCGCAGGGAATCAGCCTTGTCAGTAGAGAGTCTCAACGAGAGTGAGCAGAGAGAGACTGTCTCCTGCCTCCAAAGAGGAAATTCTGGAGTTCCCTGAATTCCCAGGAGAAGCCCATGCCCACAATGAGGCCTCATTGGCCATATCCTGATTGACAGACTAGACTCCACCCCTACACTCTTAATTCTCAAATTGGCACCAGATTATGTAACTACCACATAGCTCATGTCTGATACCAACCTATGAATTCCTCTTCAGACTCATGAAACACATGCAATGATGCCGAATGCAGTGGGTGGAAAGTCTTGTGGATCTAGTTGTGGTGGAAGCCTCTCAGCGATGGCGTGGGTCTCCACGTGGCTGCTCCAGCTCCAGGGCTCTCGCTGCCATCAGTGTAGCTCCATGTGTCTTGTCAGTAGAGGGTCTTTCAGGGAGTGAGCGAGCGTCCCACCTTCAGCGAGCTATTTGTCTCCTTTGTGCCTCTAAATGAGGTCATCAAGCTGTGACCTGCTTGACAGGCTGCACTCCACCCCTTCACTCTTAAGTCTCAAATTGACAACAGATGAGGCAATGACCACACTTGGTATGTCATTTCAAGAGGAGCCCATCCCTGGAGAGGGACATCCTGGTTGGTGGAGTGGAGGGGCAGTCACTCCGGGAGATGGGTGACACCGTGGCTGCAACACAGCAGCCAATGTGACACGGCGCAGGACCGGCCGTGTCTCCTTCTTGCTGTGGATTGGAACCGGCTGGAAGACACCTCACACGAGTCTTCTTCATGCTCGTTGTCAAGGCCCCCTGCACGGGGCCTTCTGGGAGCCAGGACCAACCAGACGGCACCTGACCACAATAGCAGTGATGCCCGTGGTGGCTGGGTGCCATCTGGTGGGTTCCGACGTGTGGAGCCCATCCCCAAGCCGTGTGACAGAGCGGAGCTGCCGCAGGGTTTCCACGACGCCATCTTCCCAGGAGCAGGTGGACAAGTCTTTCTCCAGGGAAGCTGCAGGGGCAGCCAGACCTCCTTTTGGTTGGCAGCTGAAGGCTTAGCCACAGCGCCACCAGGTCTGGTGCGCAGGGAGCGGAAACCAGCAGCCCTCCATGTGGCTGCCCGGTCCTCCCCACTCCTTTGAGGCACACAGAGGCGGGGGCGGGAGCAGGGCCCTGTTCACAACCCCAGCATGCTTCCCAAGGGTGCGGTGAGAGTTCTAAGTCTCTGATTGTATCCTTCTTAAGACTTGCAGACAAAAGGACACCCCTCTTGCCATCCCTGGGACCTCCTTTTCCAAAGTGACAGGGGGGGTTGGGATCTAAATGTGTCCCCGTTCTGCTCCGTTTGAACGGGAATGTAAGCCCTGCGTTCCGTTCCTTTTTGCTCACAAGAACAAGGCTTGGGTAGCTGGGCACTGGCTGGGGCCAGGCTTTTGATGCGTGTCATCTGCTGGTTTTAAGCTGTTCCACTGCCAAGGCTAAGCCACCAAGCGCGCCGAGAAGACGGTTTCCTTAGGACAGTCATGCACTGAGGTGGGCGTCCGCCAGCACACCCCGGCATCCTCGGGCTCTGAGATGCGGTGGGAAGATGAGGTGGTGTGTCAGTCCCGGTAGACTAGAGAAATAAATTCATAGACACTCCTACGTGTATAAGAAAGAGGTTTACATACAAGAGCAATTGAATATTGAGAAAACATCCCAACCCAGTCCAGATCAAGTCCATAAGTCTGATATTAGCCCATATGTCCAATACCAATCTGTAAATTCCTC
>NW_022106463.1:10260564-10262326 GCF_000313985.2 Echinops telfairi | reverse complement strand
ACTGCTGTATAATGTGCTGTGCAGCAGGGATGCGGCCGCCTGCTGAACCAAGCCAGCTTCTTGCCCAGCAGCGTCTTCCCTGGCCAACACCCACCAGCATCAGACCCTCCCGGCCCCCTGGCTTCGTGCTTGTGTCTCCTACAGAAGATTCCATCTTCACGTCACCCTGGCAGGTGCCTTTCTCCCCCAGAAGACGTCCTTCCCCCCTACCTGCCCCCAATGCTGGGGGCTACCATAAAACGCATGGTGGGCATCCACGGGGATGCTGGGACATCCGGACTCGCAGCACCCCTGTAGGACCACATGGAACTGCCCCGCGTGATTTCTAAGACCGCGAACTTTATGGAAGCCGCTGCCTCATCTTCGTCCCTCAGAGGAGTGAGTGGGTTCAAACCACTGACTTTGTGGTGATCAGCCCAGCATGTAACTCAGGGCACCACCAGGGCTCGCCAGCACACAGCCAAACCCACAGCCAGGAAGACCGCGCCAACTCACAGCCACCCTACAAGGCAGAGTAGAGGTGCCCTGTGGGCCTCCTAGATGGTGACCCTGCGGGAGCCGCCTCACCTTCCCTCCCTAGAGCAGCTGGAGGCCTTGAACCGCTGATCTTGCAGTTGGCAGCCCCACGGTGTCACCGAAAAGCCAAACTCACCGCCATCAAGCTGATGCCAACTCATAGCGACCCTACAGGACAGGGTAGACCTGCCCCTGTGGGTTTCCAAGACCGTAATTCCTCACGGAGTTGGAAGCCCCATATTGTTCCTGAGGCATGGCTGGTGGTTTTGAACTGTGGACCTTGTGGTGAGCCGCCCTGGGCATGACCTCTACACCACCAGTGCTTCCTAAATGAACCCGAGACCTTGTGGTGCAAATGCATGAGAAGTCGCATACTTGCTAGCAGGAGGCTGCGTGGGGGAGCTTTGGGACGCACTTCTCACCCTCTCTTGGCCTGGCTCATCCTGAATGCCAGTGGGGTGGGGGTTTCACACCACCAGGGTGGGGGGTTGCGCCCACATGCCAGTCATCCTTGCCATTCAGGGACCTTTCTTCCTACATCCTGAGATAACGTAATCCAGGTCTAGCTGCGTCTGCATAAACCCATTCTAGAGGTCCCGCCTGTGTGACTGCTCCATCTTCCTGCAAGCTCTCCCACCAGGCGCCTGTTCCTCAATACTGCCCTCTGCTCCAGGGCCGGGCAGCCAAGCCTCCATCCCCAGCGCTGGGCCTCACTGGGCTTGGCTGGAAGGCTCGTTGAACTCGGGGAGGCCCGGCCAGCCGGCCTCAAAGGTCCATGGGTCGTTACAGATCAGGGAGTCGTTACCAGCAGACAATCAACTTAAACGAAATGGCATGCGCTGGGCCTTCTATTCTGAGCTGGCAGGTGTCAAGGGACAGTGTGAGAAGTCTTGCCTTCCACTTAGGAGGCCCAGGTTCAATTCCCAGCCAAGGACCCTCACTACGTGCAGCCACACCAGCTGTTTGGGGCAGAAGCCCCAAAGTGCGAGAGCCTGTGTCTTCTAACCAGTGGCCCCGACAGTGAAACATGCCATGCCTCACCCAAAGGTTGGTGGTTCAAGGCCCTCCCTGGGCACCTGTGGGGAGAGGCCTGGCCTTCTGCGTCCAGAAGATCACTGCCTGGAAGCCGGACAGAGAGGGCTGTTCTAGTCTGTTCCCTGGGGGCTCCCTGAGTCACAGCCACTGGATGGTAATCGCCAGCCCCACCCACCTCTGCAGTTGGAACAATACATTCTGGGGGTGGGGG
>NW_022106463.1:10258700-10260265 GCF_000313985.2 Echinops telfairi | reverse complement strand
CCTTCTGTCAGGCAGCGAGGACACGTTTTTGCTGTGGAGAGTGTGCAGTCCTGTGAGGGAGATACCAGGGTCTGCGTGGCCACCTGCAAGCAGAATGGCGCTGACCACTGAAATGGGGGAGCGGGCCGTCCTCACGGGGGCGGGTCGTTGGAGCAACCTCCGACCTGATGTTAAAGCTCAGCGGGAACAGATGGCAGCCAGTCTGCAGGGGCCTGTCACCCCGTCTGCGGAAGCCCTGGTATGCACGCGGGGGATGGGCCGGGCTGCTAACTGCAAGGTCTGCAGTTCGAAACCACCAGCTGCTCCAAAGGAGAAAGATGAGGCTGTCTGCTCCCATCGAGACGGACAGTCCGGAGACCCACAGTGACAGTTCTGCTCTGTCTTCCAGGGTCGCTGTGAGTCAGCATTGACTCAAGGGTTTGGTTAGTGTTCTCACAAAGGGTGACCTCACTCGGCTCTTCCCTGGAAGGATGGACGAACAAGCCCACCCGGAAGTGTTTGGGAAGAAAGGCCTGGCTATCCAGCCTGAAAATCCAGTCCTGGAAAACCTGAGTTCGGCCCGGAGTTCGGCTCACCAAACCCTGTGAGCTAGGGTGGGTCCAGCCACTTTGTTTTGTGTTTAAATGTGCTTACCAGGCCCTGTCGGCAGAAAGAGGAGGCTTCCTACTCCCACAAAGAGCCGCGGTCTCGGAAACCCACAGGGCCAGTTCTCCCCTGTCCTGCAGGGTCGCTGCGAGCTGGCAGCATCTGGTTGGCAGCAAGTGAAGGTGCTTATCATGCCTTATCAAACTCTTGCCATCCCAGCATGCCAGCCTCCCAGTGGGGCATGCACTTCACAAGTGACACCCACGGCTCTGTCTGTCCTGCTGAGGTCAGCTCCAGGGGCCACAGGAAGATGTGGGCAGCTCTTCTCTGCGTTTCCCAAAGGCCTCTGGGAACAGGGCAAGGGTCTGTCCTTTCCACGACAGAACTTGAATAGTCGTCACCATGGTCAGCTTGCTCCCAAAGCTCCAATTCTGCCTCTTTCCTCAGCACGAGCTCTGGGTTGTGTGCGTGTTATTGTTGTTGATGTAGTTGTTGGGGGCCCCCAAGTCACGCTGACTGCCAGCACAGGTCAGCGTGGAAGCACAGCGTCCAAGCACAGTGGAAGGAGACACAGCCCCATCCGAGCCACCCTCCGGCTGTGGCGCAGCGGGGGCTGTTGGGAACTCGGGTCCTGCTGTGACTGAGTGAGAGGGCAGCCACCCCTGCCTCCCTGGCGTCTAGGGCTCTTGTTACATGAGACTCTGGGAATGCAGCAGCTGGGGACACTGGAGCCCGTTCGTAGCTCCACAGAGGGAGTCCAGCGATGCCCACACCCCTCAGCAAGTGTCACGGAATACTCTCGAAGGACACCGCCCAGGATGCGTGCAAATTCACTCTCTGACAGAGTGCTGGAGGGAGGACTGCACTCGATCAAAATGACAAATGTGACGTGAGCGGGTAGCACCTCTCACTGGATCTCCCCTCTGATCCACTTTGGACTGGATCTGGTTTCTAATATTTTCTGTGGGGTTTTTTTTTCC
>NW_022106463.1:10253758-10257257 GCF_000313985.2 Echinops telfairi | reverse complement strand
TCATATATAAATATATTTACATATGTACATACCTTTATTTAGACCTCTATAAATGCCCTTTGCCTCCTAGCTCTTTCCTCTATTTCCTTTTACTTTCCTCTTGTCCCACTATCCTGCTTAGCCTTCATTCGGGTTTCAGTAATTCCTCTCAGTTACATTACCCTTGACTGAGCCCTACTGGGCCTCCTACACCCTCCTCACCACCGATTTGGATCACTTGTTTTTCCCTCGTCCCTGGGTTTCAACCCGGTGCTCCAAGATGTGAATGCAACATGCCGGCATGGAGTAGGGAACCAGTGGAGAGGTCTGAGGGGCTGGCCCCAATCCCAACTACGTGGACAACTGCCCCTCACCCCAGGAGAATTTATTTCAGTGGACAGCACTGAAGCGACGGTTCAGGGAGAGGGACATGTCTGATCAGAGCACACAGGAGCAAATGAGGGGGGATGAAGAGAGAGTGGAGCACACCCTGGCCCACCAAGCCTTGAGGACGATATTCCCGCTCAGAGCAGCCAATCCCCAGAGAAGACCAAATGGCCGGCCCCGCTATGAGACATGATATCCCTCACTGACCCATAGCCTTACAGGGAACAACACTGGAGACAGTGTGGGAATTCTGCCCGATCGGATCATATGACACTGAGGCGAAACACTAAAGGCAGGCAACAGAACAGCAAGGGCAACAGAGCAACGAAGCCCCCAGGGAACACCAAAAATAGACTTTGGGGCCAGGGCTTGGTGCCCCTTCAGACTCGACCAGAGAAACAGTCCTAAAGGACAACAAACAGTCCTTGAACTATCTACAAGCTTTTCTTTGTTGTTGTTGTGTTATTGTTGTTTTTTGTTTAGTCATTGGCTTTTTGTTGTTGTTTTATTTTCTTTAGTTGCTTGGTTTTGCTCTGTCTTGTTTCTGTGCATGTTATTACCTCGGTGGGTCTGGAGGAGAAAACAACGGACTGACAGTTGGAGGGGGGGCATGGGAGAGGGGGAGGTGGGGGGAAAGGAAGCAGTGAGACTGTAACTCTTTACAGGAGTTAGAAAGCCTTGCCCGTCTCCCTTGGAGGGGCTGGTGGTTTTGAACTGCTGACTTCTGTGGTTTGCAGTGCAGTGCGTAACCACTATGCTGTCCGGGTCCTGGGTCACCGTTCTCAACAGAAAACTCACGGTCATTGGGTTGGTTATGATTCATAGTGACCCTCTACGGACGGTGGAGGACTACCCCTGCGGGTTTCCAAGGCAGGAAATCTTTACAGGAAGAGAAAGCCGCATCTTTCTCCCAGGAGCTGCTGGTGGGTTGACCTTGAGCCTGTAGAACCACTCCCCACCAGGGGTCCTGCTCTGGCCCTGAATAGGAATGCAGAGGGAAGACAGTTTTGCCCAGTTGGGTGAACCGATTGTGTCATTTTAAGATGATTTCAGGGGGAGTTTGAGATTCAGATTTCAAGTTGACCTCAGGGAGTTCATGCCGTGACAGAGGTCCGAACAGCCCTGGAAATTCTGGATTCCATGGGATTCCGGAATTCTGTTCAGCATTGCCACCTCCACCCCACCCTGGGATCAGGATGCTTCTGCAGGCTCGTCAGTCAAAGTGTCCAGTCGTGGAAGCTGGGCACCGTCTCCTGCTTCTGGTCTCAGGGCAGAGACAGCAATTAATCACCAGATGCCCCTCTGTGGGGTCCCTGGCCTCTGTCCTTATCCACGTACTCCTTCCTTTGTGTGTTGTTTCCTATCCAATTCAAGCCTCCAGCGGCTCCCTGAGAGGGTGGGGCTTTCTGCTCCTACAAAGACTGAAACAGACTCAGAAACCCCCAGGGCAGCTCAGCGGGGACCCAGTGGAAGCCGATTTACTCCCTGCAAAGACCTTGAAGTGGCATATCTTTCGGAGACCGGACTATCCATCCAAATTCCTAGAACTTCCCAGAACTTCTATTTGAGCACCATGGTAGCACTTCCGGGTGTAGCTTTTAAAAGAGCTGGTTCCTTCTTTTTAAGTTTGGGGAGGTCTGACTGCTAGAGAGGCAGAGATGGGAACCCTTGTGTTCCAGAATAGGAGGTGGGCGGGAGGGGCAGGGGGCTTCTGAAAGGTGGTGAAGACATGGAAAGAAAGGATGGGTGACCGTGGTCACAAACTTCCTGAAGCTCCTCCCTCCGCCTCCCCCCCACCACCACCACCCCCCAAGGCTGAACCAAGGAGCCACCTGCCTGCAGCCGTGTGCACTGGTGAGTGGCTGCAGCAGCTGCTGGTCCTTCCGAGCCGGCCAGCAGCTGTCCTCTTATGAAGCTGTCAGACATGTTTCTGGGCAGGTGCACATTTTTCAGTTTTCTCCAAAGAACACATGCCCTTCCAAGCCGCAGAGATGGCAGGCCCGTTTCTCAGAAAAGAACAGAGCAGGGCACCAGGCACTGTTTTAAATGGACGGATGATGGTGGCTTTGCTCTCAGTCCCCTGAACGCGAGGACGGCCCCAGCAGAGGCTGGATGGGACTTGGGGGGTGGGGGGGGTGGGGAATCAGATGCTACTGGCTGCCTTGTTCTGAAGGCTGGGCTCCCTGGAGTGGAGGCTTTCACCTGTAGAACAGGTGCATTCAGAAGAAAGGGGGACGCTTGGCTGACAGGGTCCGATGATAAATATCATGCACACGAAGCCTACTGTGTACACCCCCGCCCCAAAGCTCCACCTAGCACCAGCCAGTGAAGCCCAACTGTAAAGGGGGTGCCTGGTCTGCACCAACACCCTCCCCCCACCCCAGTCCCCACCCACCCCGCCACTTGCACATGCTAATCCCCAAAGCCACCGTGATTAACGGTGGGGAATGATGGCATCTCTCCAACACGCGCTATGCCAGCACATTCTTTCAGGCGCAGTCACAGCAGAAGCAGCAGAGAGCAACAGGAAGAGCAAGTCAAGGATGAGGTCTGCTCTTCGATTGGTCCAGCCACCGACAAGCTGTGTTACAAAGTAACAGCGCCTGCACATGTTGCTAATACAGGCCCTGGCCTGGAAGTGCCTCCGTGATCCAGTCCAGGATGAAGGCCCGTTAGGAAGGGTGACAGGCCTGGGGGGGTCGGGGTGGGGGGGCTGGGAGGGAGACGTTTCCAGGCGGAAATAAAGCCGCTGGTACTACAAAGAGGCCGAACTCCCCCAAACCAAACCCACACCCAGCGAGTCCACTCCAACTCACGGGGACCCTAGAGGACGGGTTTCCAAGGCTGTCTCTCTAGGGGAGTGGGCAGTCTGGTCTCCTCCCATGGAGTGGCTGCCAAGCTTGAACTTGGGGCCTTGGCGAACCACTGTGTCCCCCGGGAGCCGTGGTCTGGAGCCTGTTGGGTTTCCCTGTGCACATCAAAATCCTACTGACCCGGGCACCATCAACGAAGGGCCATGCATCAATAAAGCAGCACACACTGCCCCCAAGTCCATGCTAACTCCCTGGGTCTCTAGGACAGGGTAGGACAGCCCCTCTGGGTTCCCAAGGCTGTCACTCTGTATGGGAGCATA
>NW_022106463.1:10249409-10253631 GCF_000313985.2 Echinops telfairi | reverse complement strand
CAGATGCAAGACGAAGGACTTGGAAATCAGGGGCCCCGGGTCTGTCTGTGTCTGTGCCATCCACTGTCAGCTGGGTTCACAGCCGGGCAAGGGCCCCAACTCTCTTGCTCGGTTGATCAGGCAAGAGCCACTCCGCCCACCTGGACCCCGTCCAGGATGCAGGCTCTGAAGGCATCGGGGGAGTGGGGTGGGGGCGGTTGGGGCCTGATAAGCCATTCCCAGCAGCCCCAGGGGATGCAGATGCTGGGGCTGGGAAGACAAGGGTAGGGGCCCCTTTTCAATGACCAAGGATGGCCCCAGTGTCCCCAGGCTTGGAGGAGAGGCGTGCAATGCCCAGTGTGTAAGCCTGGTTCAAGGGGTGAAGCTGACCCCTCTGGAAGGCCTCAGTGCTGACCCCTGTTGCACTGTAAGGCCGAGGCACTGCTGACAACCCAGAGTGGCCTGGCCGTCTCTCCTGTGAAGAAAGAGGCCCTGAACCCCAAGTGGGCTGCTCCACCCAGCCTCTGGGGTCTCCACGGGTCAGAGCCCAAAGAGAGCAGCAGGCGGGGGGTGCCTTCTCCCCGAGGCAGCCTGTCCAGCTCTGGAGCACTTTCCTCTAAGGCCTCATCCACATCCGTTGGGTCAGAACCCAGGCGAGGGTGGCAGAGTGGGTGGTCATCTTTCACATGTCCCTGGAGGCCGTCCAATGGACTCCGGCTGACAGTGGGACACACCGAGCTCCGTGAAGCGCTGGAGTGGTTACAAAGCCAGACCTTCTCCCGAGACTCCCTGGGCAGAGTCAGGCCACCAGCCTTTCAAGGGGCAGCCAACGGCACCGACTGCCTGCACCTCTGGGCTCCATGTATCCCTCTCCAAAGCTGACAGTGCTGCCAGGTAAGCGTTGGGCTTCAAACTACAAGGCCAGCAGTTCAAAGCCACCATCCACTCTTTGGGAGAAAATCCAGGCTGCCTGTTGCTGTAAAGATGGACAGCCTCAGAAATCTGGCGCCTGCGTGTCTGTGAGTCAGAATCCACTCAGGGTCAGAGATTTGGGTGTGTTTGTTTTTTCATGTATTCAGTGAGCAACAGAATCAGGAGCCCTGGTGGCAGCGTGGTTACGTGTTGGGCTGCAATCTGCAAGGTCAGCAGTTTGAACCCACCAGCCGCTCCACAGGGTTGTTTTGTGTTTTCTATTCCCGTCAACAGTTACGGTCTCAGAATCCGACAGGGGCAGCTTTACTCTGTCCTGTAGGGGTCGCTGCGAGTCAACACCGGCTGGAGGGCAGTGAGTTTCAGAAGCAAAAGGATCGGGATTTGAACACAAGTCCATGCACCTGCAAAGCCAGCCTCCGTTCTAGGACCCCCGCACCGACAGGGCACAAGCCCACCACCCTTACGTCCATTCTGGCTCTGAGTAAGCCACCCGCTAACACAGGGGAGAGCTTCCCTGGGGTTTCTGTGGCTTGGATCTCTTTCTCACGTGGAGCGGTTAGGGGGCATCAAACCCCCAACCTGGTCATTGACGAGCCAGTCTGGGTGCCAGCACCCTCCAGAGGACATAGAGGAGCCATTACGAACAGGGCTGCTCTTCTTGTGAGCCACCCAGTGGCCTCCGAAGGAGAGCTGCCCAAGGACCCCGAGGCTGTCCACCTTTATGGAAGCTCACTGTCCCGTCTCTCCCACAGGGCAGCTGGGGGGTTTGAACCGACACGTTCAAGTTGGTAGGCCAGCACCTAACCCACTGAGCTACCAGGGCTCCCAAGAACTCTACTCAGAATCATTTTAGAAAAGACTGAGGGCGACCAGCGTGCCAAAATCGTGTGTGCTTTTCTAGAGGGAGGCAGGGCCTTTTGATTCCATCAGAAATACCTCTAGAGAGGCACACGCCGACTCAGGCACGCTTGTCCGCATTTCAGTTATGTTCACTGGTTGGAACATGAGAAGGGAAAGCGATTGGTCCCCACTGGACCAGAGCAAAAGAGAGAGGAGGCCAAAGACGCACCGAAGAAACCAGCCTGCAGGCTGGTGAATCACCCGCGCACACCACAGGTCTGCGCCCCTCTGCCGAGTTGGTTTCGCAAGAAAACGTGCTCAGTCCTGTGCCAGCCTCACAATCATTCCTAGGTCTGAACTCATTGCTGCAGCCACGGTGCCAATCCATCTCCTTGAGGACCTTCCTCTTTGTTGCTGCCCTACCTTGACCAAGGGTGTCAATTGGAGACTATTAAGAGTGACGAGGTGGAATTCAGCCCATCATTCAGGCTGCAGCGCGATGACCTCATTTGGAGGTGGGAAGGAGATAAATAGCTCACTGGAGGCTAGACCCACTCTCTGATTCATCTTCCTGCTGACAAGCCACATGGAGCTACACTGATGGAGCCAGAGCTCTGGAGCTGGAGCAACCACGTGCAGACCCACACCAGTCCTGAGATGCTTCCACCGCCACTGGATCCACGAGACTTCCCACCCACCAGCCTGTGATCTTCCTGCGTTCAGCATCATTACGTGTGTTGATGTGTTGTGTGAGTCTGAAGAGGGATTTATAGACTGGTATTGGACAGATGAGCTAAATATCAGACTTATGGACTTGATCTGGCCTGGGCTGGGATGTTTTCTTAATACACAATGACTGTTTTATAGAAAGCTCTTTCTCACACACAAATGAAGGTCTCTGCATTTGTTTCTCTAGTCAACCTGGGCTAACGCACCAAGCGTGATGTCCTTCTCCAGGGACAGGTCTCTCCTGACAACACATCCAAGGTACTTGAGTACTTTGTACTTGAGTACTTGAGGAACACGCTATCCTTGCCCTGAAGGGCATTCTGTCCCCACTGCTTCCCACACAGGTCGTTGAGTCCGTCTGGCTGTCTGTGAGACGTTGCATGCACCTCCGCCAGCCTTGTAGTTCAAACCTTCCTTCCTCTGCACCCTTCCTGGCTCACCTCCTGCTCTCACATGCACACAAGGTCGTGGACAATAGGATATCTTGGGCCAAGGTCACCTGAGTCAATGGACTCTTTCATATTTTAAAGAGGTCTCCTACAGCAGATTTGCCCGATGCACGACGTCATCTGACTTCTCGACTGCCACTTCCGCAAGTCGGAATTTGGATCCAAGTGCAATGAATCCCCTGAGGCTTTAGTCTTTTCCATCAGGATGCTGTGGATTGGTCCACTTGTGTGGATTTTTGTCTTCTTCACACCGTTGTCACCCACACTGAAGGCGGCTGGCTTCGATCTGCGTCACCAAGGTGTCGCGTCCTCTTTGCGTCCATCAAGCAAGGCTGTGTCACCCGCGTCCCGGGAGTTGTCGATAAGCCTTCCTCCGATCCAGATGCCACAGTCTTTGTCATGCATGTAGTTCAACACTTGGCTGAGCTTCTCAGTGTACAGACTGAATCAGTATGGTTAAAGACGGCTACCCTGGCGCACAACTTTCCTGATGTTCAGCACGCAGTATTCCCTTGTTCTGTTCACCCACCTGCCTCTCGATCCACGAGCAGCTTCCACAGCAGTGCAGTGACATGTTCTGGAATTCCCATTCTTCTCAACGCTGTTATGGTCAACACAGTCAAATGCCTGATACGGTTAGTAAACACAACTAAACACCTTTCTGGTGCTCTCTGCTTTGAGCCAAGTTCATTGGACATCAGCCAAGTTCATCGGACAACAAGGCTCCACACCCTTGTCTCAATCCTGTCTGGATTTCTGGCAGCACCTTGTACGTGGACCGCCGTGGCCATTGTGGCATGATCTTCAGCAAAGCTTAGTCGCACGTGATACAAATGCCATTGTTCCATTATCTCTGTGCTCTGTTGGATTATCTTTCTTTGGAATGGGCACAGATAGGGATCTCTTCCAGTTGGCTGGCCAGGTAGCTGTCTTCCAAATACCTTGGCTCAGAGGCGTGAGTGCTTCCAGTGCTGCACCAGCTTGTTGGAACATTTTGGTTGGTGTCGTGCCAAATTCTGGCCTTGTTTTTGGCTAATTTCCTTCAGTGCGGCTTGGACGTCTTCCTTCAGAACCATGGGTTCTTGATCACATGCTGCCTCTGGAGGTGGTTGATTATCAACTGGCTCTGGAGGGACAGTGACTCTGTGTTCCTTCCATCTTCTCTTGATGCTTCTTGCGCTGTTCATTATTTTGCCCATAGAATCCTTCATTATTTCCACCGGAGGCTGGGATTTTTTTCCTTCCGTCTCTGCACCTTGATATATGCCGAGTCTGCCTTCCTGTCTGGCTTC
>NW_022106463.1:10247203-10248884 GCF_000313985.2 Echinops telfairi | reverse complement strand
CGTCCCGGATTCCCTGTGTTGCGGCAAGCTCTTGCCTGTCTTGTCTTTTGCTTTCCCCATGCATGCTGTTCGGATGCCATCTCATAGCTCCTTCTGTCTTTGGGGCCGGGGAAGTTGGGTGCACAGGATGGAAAGGCTGGGAATGTGCGCACACTGTGGCACATGGGGCCCATGCCACGCAACAGCGGGCACAGCCACTCTGACGTGGGAGCCTGATTTGCATTCTAACCTTTCCCCGGAAGACACAATAAGGTGTTGTTTGGTTTAGTGGGAGGAAGAAGGCATTGCCTGCCTTCTTCACGCACGCATTCCCAGCTCCAAGAACGCTGGCCTGGAGGAGCTAGTCAATAAATAGTTGTCAGATGATGGAGGATCCAAATACCTGATCGCTTCACGTGGGATGATCTGAGGGCCTTTGGGAGGGGTTTCCCCAGCACAAAGTTCAACAGGCCCTCCGCCTGCCTTCCCAGGCCTGGAGCACAACGGAGGATCCCCTGGGTGTGGGGAGCAGCCTTGGGTCTGTCCTCCCTCCACCCAAGAGAACGTTGTGAGGGTGTTTCTTTACACTGGGATGTGGAGTGTGCTGGGTCTATAGAAACAGCAGTGGTGACGGGCTCGGCTGCTAACAGAAAGGTCAGTGGTTCAAACCCACAAAGTGCCTCCACTGGAGAGAAGACAGGGTGCTCTGTTTCCATAAAGAGGGGGGCCAAGATAGCCCAAGGGGTCTTAGACTGTCTATTAGGGGGGCTCTGGTGGCATCCAACCATCTGTATGAATACTCGCACGAGGGGCCTTCAGAAAGTGGGTGGGGAAACGTCATCCTCTTGCCATTCCACGTACCACTAACTTTTCGAAGTCCCCCCTCATACAGACAGTTCTACACCCATATAGATGAGGGTAAGTAAACAAGTATTGCTATGCGGGTTCCAGTTTGCACACGAAGGGGTTTATTCCAAAATGAGACAGCGTGAAGCGCGCCTCTGCCCTCAGGGCTGGCTGCAGGCAAGGCCCTCGAGCACACACGTGCTCCAGTCTCACGCGAGTCTTCAGAAATGAAAATCAAGGTCTATCCACTCAGAACAGGGCCTTCGGCGGCAGGGCGGGGGTGGAGCTGCTGGGCAGAGAGGCCGGCTCACAAGGCCATAATGGCAACTGCCTTTTTGAGAGGGGGTGGGGTGGGGTTCCCAGGGGTGACAGTGATCTGTTTACTTGCAGGACCCAGGACAATTGTTTTCAGAAGACTGAATAGGGGTGAGAGAAAGGGCAGGGAAGGCGGCAGAAAGAAGTCTTTCCATCACTGTCCCGATGCATCTTCTCTGAGGACACAGGACGGGGTTCTCACTCTCTGGGGCCCCAAGGACTGGCCCGCTGGCTGATCCCATCCACCCTCCATCCCAAACGTTGCCCATGGGCGTCTCTTTGTTCCCCGAGCTCACAGAACACAGACCTGGAGCACAGTGGAGTCCCTAGAGGGCAGCATTCTTTGAGGAAGGGTCCGAGAGAGGGAACCGCACCTGCAGAAGTGCACAGAAGGAGAAGTGGCCGCGTTGAGCGGGTTCTGACCCACCGTGAACAAAACGCTGCCCTCCCGGCCCCACCCTCACAATGGCTGCCAGGATGCCTGGGCCCACTGTCACCGCCACCACTGCAGCGATCTCACTCACTCTCTCACTCACTCACT
>NW_022106463.1:10232239-10245567 GCF_000313985.2 Echinops telfairi | reverse complement strand
CTCACTCACTGTCTCTCTCACTCACTCACTATCTCACTCACTCACTCACTATCTCACTCACTCTCTCACTATCTCACTGTCTCACTCACTCACTATCTCACTCACTCACTCACTATCTCACTCACTCATCTCACTACTATCTAGCTTGCTTACTTGCTCACTCACTCTCAAGCTACCTCCCCCTGCCCCTCCTGTGGAGGCCCTGCTCTTCGTGGCTGCCTCCCCACCTCCCGCCCCGCCCCTGCCACATGACCAAATGCACCAATTCGTTGATCTTCCTTAGCCAATGGCCCTAGGCTGGGAGTGTGGGGAGGGGGCAGCAGGGAGGATGTAGATTGGGAAATAGTTTGCTACGGTTTATTCCAACACCTTCTGAGAAGCAGACTGTCCTGCTGCGGGTCTCTGGGTGGATGAGGGCCATGAGGGTGGCAGGGCTGGCCCCAGAGACACAGTGACAGTCAGATGGTCCAGGACAGAGGGCCTGTCCCTCGGGGAGGATGGCCTTTGTGCAAGAATGCACGGAGCCGAGAGACCACGTGCTTGGCTAACACCTGCTGACAAGGTGCGCAGCAAGACGCACCCTCCCTCCACATGTCACAGAGATGGGCAGCGACGGTCTGTTGTCCAGGGGTCAAGGTGGTCCTAATGACCTTCCCATGTTGTGTTAGTGTGGGTAGACTAGAGAAACAGATAAAGAGCAATTGTCAAAAAAATAAAATAATTTTAAAAAAAGAGTAATTGTCCATTAAGAAAACATCCCAGCCCAGTCCAAATCAAGTCCATAAGTCTGCTGTTACCCCAAATGTCCAGTCTGCAAATTCCTCTTCAGACTCATGCAACACATGCACTGATACTGAGTGCAGGAAGATCACAGGCCAGTGGGTGGAAAGTCCTGTGGATCCAGCGGCAGTGGAAGCATCTCAGCGTTGGTGTGGGTCTCCACGTGGCTCCTCCAGCTCCAGGGCTCTGCCTGCCGTCAGTGTAGCTCCATCAGTTGTCATCAGGAATGTCTCACAGAGAGAGTGAGCGTGGCTGCGCCCCTCCACACCCCCCTACCCCCTCCACACCCCCCTACCCTCCCCACCCCCCGTGAGCTATGTATCTCTTTCATGTCTCCAAATGAAGCTGGACTCCACCCCTTCGCAAGTCGACAGGAGATGGTGTCACTGCCACACGTCCGGTCTTCTGGCCGCTGTGCTTGCCCTACGCTGCTTTGCACAGCGTCACCATTGTCCCCGACCACTCCCAGCCTCACTTGGCATATTTTCCTGCGGGCAATGACTCTCCCACGGGTGGATTCTCGGGATGTCTGGGCCAGCTCTTCCCAAGCAGCAGGAGCACGGTGTGGGAGCCACAGCTCTGAGCTCCAGGTGTGTGGAGGAAGCCCAGGATGCCTCCTCTGAGTGTTTTCTGATCACGGGCCCTGCGGGGGCCCTGTCAGCTAAGCATTAGACTGTTAGCCCCAGGTCGGAGGTTCAAAGCTTCGAGGGAGCAAGACTTGGCCATCTGCTCCCATGAAGACTTACAGCCTCCGAAACCCTGCCTGGGGTCGCTGTGAGTGGGGTCTGCCTAACGACAAGGGGTTGAACCACACCCCTGCAGCCAGCTCAGAGAGGGGCAGCCTTGCCCTCAGGGACTTGCTAGGGTGCCCTTGGTGGGAACTGGGGCACCAAGGCCCAATAGGGTGAAGGGTCAGAGGGCCCAGAACCAAGGCTGTAAGCGTTTCCAGTCCGTAGTCCCACCTGCCACCAGCGATGACTCTTTGGGGAGGAATCTCCTTTGTGTCCCGGTTCTGTGATGCAACAATGCAGCTGCAAACTGACTCAACGGCAGTGAGTTTGGATGTGGCTTTGTGTCCCTGGACTCCTGATGGCCTCGGGCTGACGGCCACCGCCTGCTGGGACAATTCCCCTTCCTCTTTGTCCACTTACATACTCTGAACTGGTCCCTAGATGAGTCCCCTGAAAAAAAGACCAAGGGCAAGGAGAGTTCTGAGAGGGCCCAGAGGCCGGGGGAAGGCCCAGGAGGACAGAGGTTAGCTCATGGCCGTCTGGCTGGCCCTCTATGCCACAAACACATCCTTGGGGCCTAATAAGCCACTTCCTGCCTTTGATCAGCCTGAACCATCCCCGCAGGCCCATAGAAGGGGCCAGGGCCAGCTCCCAGCTGCCACTGTCCCCTGACCCAGGGCCTGGGTCCCAAGACACTGTGTGACCCCACAGGTGCTGCCTGATGCTGGCCTCAGGCCACCGGTGCGTGCATCACGCCCAGGGGATGAGGGAGTCATAAAGCCCGGCCTCTGGAGAAGTGTCCGTATGGATGCACCCACTGTCATCTTCTTGAACAGGAGAGAACTTTCTAGAAAGGCTGTGCACAACAGGCACCAGGGCCAAGCGTCATATGCTGGTCTCTTCCCATGGCTCAGATTCGAACAGCCCTGGCACGGGCTCTCCCAGGGACAGGCAGCGGACTCACACAGCGCACACTCCCTGCGGTCAACCCCAAAGGGCAGCAGTGGCCTCGAGCCAAAGCGCCGAGGCTGGAAGGGAAGGGAAGATGGGCAGACCCAGTGAGGGAGCAGGGCACGCTGCTGCCCTGGGGGGCCTGCACCCCTGTGGTAACCCTAAGGATGCGGATGAAGAGTCACTGAGCAGACCTGAAAAGCCTCTACCAGTAAAAACAAAGCAAGACACAGATAAACTCCAATCCAAGAGAAGTAGGAGAAGTGAAAAACGCACTGATGTCCAGTTGGACTCGTCGTGACTCCATAGAACAGGCTAGAACTGGCCCCTGTGGGTTTCTGAGGCGGTCACTCTCTACCGGGTAGAGAACCTCATCTGTCTCCCTCAGAGCGGCTGGCGGCTTCAAGCTGCTGACTCTGCGGTTAGCAGCCCAATGCATAGCGCACTGCGCCACCACCCACTAGAACAAGCTGAAAGTGGTTGCAAATGGAAAGATGTGAACATTTAAGCTAACTGCATCCACATGTTGGGGGGTGGGGGATTCTGGCTGGTGGGGATGTAGAAGGAGCTTTCTTCTAGTGGACCAGCTAAGATGGGCAGGCGGCACCAGCCGTGCAATGACCACATCCTAGGCGTATGGGAGCCCTGTGACAAAACCTGCTGCAGACAAGCACATGCCTGCGCCCAGAGGACCCGCTCGCTCTGCTCCTCGGTGCTCGCTTTCTCTACCTCTGGGACAGCTCACTTTAACCTAGCGAGATGGCTGACCAATCCCCACATTAGGCTTCCACACCCCTGCCCCACGCATGGGTTCTGTGCACCTTATTTGCATCCTCAGCCAGCTGTCCAATCCCCTTTGTGGACCACAGACACCTAATTTGCATAGCCCCCCCGCTGCCTTTGGTGGGAGTTATAAGACCATGTATTAAGTAGTTCCCAGCGCAGCACCGCTGAACTCCACCCATAACACAAAACAAACAAACAGATTTTAAAAAAACAAACAGTAGCGTTGAAATCACCCATCTGTCACTGTGAGGCTTGGGTGCCAGCGAGTGGACGCTGACTCCTGTGGGCCACATCCCAGAGTCAAACTGCCCTGAGGGTGTTCTGACGTGGTCTGCATGGGGCGAGAGTGCCCGGTCTCCTCTTGCTGGGACCTCTGGGTACGTTCAGAGCATGATCTTCCAGTGGGCAGCTGAGTGCTGTGTCCTCCGGTGGGGGCAGCAGGGAGCGGTGAGGAGGGCAGTTATTTGTCCCTCAGGACAGCAGCCTCTGTGCCCCCAATCTGTGGAAGGCAGCCTTATCACTCGCTCCACACATAGGCTTGAAACATTTTACCGTCGGGAGAGCAGGGAGACGTGGATGATGGCGGCTGGCGTGCAGCCAGCAAGTCGTCAGGGGCCCTGCCATGTGGCGGGGGTGGGGTCCTCATCACGTGTGTTTGAGGGGCCCAGGGTCTCACTCCAGTGGCACCTGCAAGAGCCGGGCTCCCAGCAAACCGCTCCAGCTGTCCCCACCGGTGCCAGGCAGGCACAGCCGGACACGTTCCTGTTGCTCCGCTTGGTGGATAAGATGCTCCTGTCTCTGCTCTGTGAGGAGGCTGGGTGGCCTAGTGGGCTATGCGCTGAGCTGCTAACTACAAGATCAGAAGCTCAAACCCACCCTGTGCTCTTTGGGAGAAAGAGGAGACTGTCCACTCCCGTAAAGAGCCACCGGGACAGTTCTACTCCACCCTAGGGGCTCGTTGTGAACCTGCTCGCTGGCTGTGTTTTCCCTCGGGCAGGATTCCACCCAACACAGGCTCCGGCTCTGGAAGGTTCTCACGGGTGCAGGACACATGGCTCCCCGAAGCCCGTGGAGTGGAATCCTTGCAAAGACCATGGCACCACCACCCCGACTTTTGTAGCCCCCTGGAAGAGGCAGGGGGTGAGGTGGGGGGATCTGGAAGGAACTAAATAAAAGGGTAGCCTCACGTAAAGAAAACAATCATTCCAATTAAAAAGAAAATCAGGGAAGTGAGAATGGTCAAGTCGGGTGCTTCCTGGTGAACATTCCGGAAGGCCACTCTTCCGCTGGCTCCCCTGCTCTGAGAAGCCAGCCCCTCTTTGTGAGAGCCCTCCAGCCCCTACCCCTTCCCCATCCTTACCCCGTGCTGCCTGTTCACCTGGGCCAGTGCTGCCCAGTCCCATGCTGTCCCCACACGGCGTGGCAGGCTGCCTGGCCATCTCTCCCTGCGTCCTCAGGTTCAACAGATACACCCGCTGCTGTGGGCCTGTTCCCGACTCAGTGATCCTGTAGGACTGAGCAGAACTGCCCCCCAAAGACTTTAGGGAGCAGTAGCTCTTTGTGGGAGCGGACAGCCTCATCTTTCTCCCATGGGGTATCTGGTGGGTTTGAACCGCTGGCCTTGAGGTTAGCAGCCCAACTAGAAATCCAGGGAGATTCTACTTCAGGACGTCCAGTGGCACCCACCTCACCTGGCCTCAGGGGTCTGGTGGCGGGCCAGTGAACTTTCTAGTAGGAACTGTGGGAGCTCCTGAACCTGGTGGTGCCCCCACGGGCCTGGGCAGCCCAGGAGGTGCTGACTCAGCTGGCAGACGTGTGTCATTGATATTTGCGCTCCTGCCACTACTGGGCTGTAGCAGCCGCCCGGTGCCCAGACCGCCCCATTGCCTTTCCGTCCGTCTCTCATTGGTCTCCAAGGTCACATGGGGGCTTTGGGGGCTGGAGTTGGGAGCTGCAGCTCCGCCCTCCTTCTTATTAAAAAAAAAAAAAAAGAGGAAAGAAACAGCCCCCTGGCTGGCAGGAGGGCGGGCACGCTCCCTGAGCCGAGCCTGGGACTGTGTCCGGGTGGCCGGCCCAGCGGGATGTTCCCCCAGGCGCCCAGGGCCCCGGCCTCTGGCTGCTACCCCCTCAGGGCCACGGCGGCCCAGGGCCCCGAGCTGTGCCTGCGATTCGACCAGGTGGCCAGGCGCTCCACCTACCGGGTGAGCCGGATCCGGGCCCGCCACCAGCTTGTGACCCGCATACAGCAAGGTGAGTGGGGGGCTGAGCCCGCTGCTGGAGAGGGCGCCTCTCTCCAGGCCGGCCGGCGGGCGGGTGGGTGGGACAGCCGGCCCCCTCCTGGTGTCCCTCTGGCTCGCCTTGCAGCCCGCTGCTCGGAAAATAACTGGCAGGCTGCACCTCTGGGCAAACAGTGACAGCGTCTGGCTGCCACGTGACCCCGGGCAAAGTGGAGGACAGCGTCCTGGGTGGCGAAGTGTCCCTCCAAGCCACCTGCGTCCAGACCTAGCACATGTCCATCCAGAAAACGGGCAAAAACGGGGCTGGCGGGGGTCGCAGAATTGACTTGCTGCATGTTAGGGTAGCTATCCCGGTGCCTGGACCTCTGTTCCCCTTCAGACGTGGGCACTTGCTTATTTAAGGGGGAGAGCAGAGAAGCCTATAAGGCTGCTCCAGCAGGACGCCAGGGGTTAGTCAAAGTCCACACTGCACCCGCAGTGGCCGGCGGCCGGCCGGGGTTTGTCTTATGAAGCTGATGTCGAGAGGATGGGTTTAGTGAAGGTAGCAAATGAGCCCTCCCTTCTGCGGCCCCACCCCACTGGACCGCTAGACCTGCTATCTGGCCTGTTGGTGTGTGTGCCCCAAAGTCACCCCAGAGTTATTGCTGGATGACTTTGAAGCAGACAGGAGAAGGCTGCTCAGGGGCACTGTTTGGGACGCTGGGGAGGGTGGGAGCATCGGCCAGCACCGAACCTCTCTGGGGCTTTGGCTTTGCTTGCTTTTATTTTAAACCTCCATCTCTAGCTATCTGATCTTGAGCCCCTGTGGTGCGGTGGGTTACACGTCTAGCTGTTAACCACAAGGACGACCGTTCAACAGTTCAATCCCACCAGGCGCTCCATGGGAGAAAGATGAGGCTGCCTGCTTCCGTCAAGACTGACAGCCTCAGAAACTCACCGGGGCTGTCGGTTCTACTCCGTCCTGTCCCTCCTTAAAGCAGACTTGCACACAGAGTTTATGGAATGACAAGCCCAGGTTATTGATGTAGCTACATGTAGGTAGATACACACATCTCCACAGCCTGGACACAGAGAAAATGTATCGTTCTCAAAAGCGAACGCTTAGAGGATCAAGGATGAAAACAGTCTGTGTCTGTTGGCTCCCCAAACCCACGGCTACCGAGTCAAGCCCACCTCACAGAGACCGTCCACTGGGGATGTGAGGCTGCCGATCTGTCTGGGAGCAGACGGCCTCATCTTTGAGCCCCTGAGCCCACAGGGAGCAGGAACCCACAGGGCCACCTGGGGTTCTGTAGAGAGCGGCACGCTTCCGAAGCCCCTCCCAACCTGCTCACGGACCGCTACCCGTTTAAAAGACACGCACACACCTCCACCACCAGTTCACCACCACCACTACGGCGTTCTACATGTTGAAGATCCCCAGACCAAAATTGCGACGCCCACCATCCCTTTACCAGGGAATTCTAGAGCCAACAGAAAAGACTCTCGCCCCCCGCCCCCCGAGCAAGTGCATGCAGGCCGTGTGGGATTTGCGAGGGGAAGTTGGACTTTGGATCGGAACCATCTCCTTGTACGGTCTCCAGGAGAACAATGAGTTTTCCAGCGAGGAGCCGCGGTGTGCTGGTTCCCTTGGAAATCCGGGTTTGTTTCCCGCGCCCGCCCGCTGGGGAGCGGCTATGTGTGAAGGAAGGATGTTATGTCACTCCACAGGCTGCGCCCACCGCTTGAATAGGGACAGAAGCCATCCTCTCCCTGTGGCGGGATTTAAAAATAAAGCCAGGATGGGCTCTCTCTCGGGCAGCTGGAGCGGCCCGCTGACTACGGCGCCTTTTATCACAGTGGGAGCTGTTGTGGGGTGCGGGGCTCCATTCTGACGCACAGCACCCCCAGGGGAGAGGGCAGACCTTGGGGTTAGCAGCTCAAGGCCCAAACCACTCTGTTACCAAAGCAGGCACGCAGAGAACATGGTGTAAGAAACACCACACGCCTTGAGGGCAGGCGCCCTGTGGTGCAGTGGCTATGTGCGCTTGGCTGCTCACGGAAAGGCCGCCAGTTTGAGCCCACCCACCGCTGTGCAGAAGAAAGCCCTGCTGTCTGGTCCCATAAAGACCATCTCCGTGGGTATCTTTACCTGCCTTTTACACGCCCTCCGGGCAGTTCTACTGGGTCACGCGAGGTGCCCCCCACCACAAGGGGTTTGAAGTTGCTTTGCAAATCCTCTCTCTCTGGTTGATGACGGATTTCATTCCCTGTGAAAGGTGAGCTGTGCCTTCAACCCTGTTGAAGGTTGGACTTTAGGGATGCGTCTGGGGGCTTCTCCGGGCTCTCAGGGGGAGGGGGGAATGGAAGGAGAGGACGATGGCATGTTCCTTAAGTGTCTGGCCCCCTTGTGCTCCCCCTGAAGTGCTCCCCACACACACAGACAGACAGATGGGTCCCCGAGTCTGTGCTTCGTTTCACCTCCACGGGGGATTTGAAGCGTGCCCCACTGTGTTCATGCCGTGTTTGCCCGGGGCGGGAACGTGTGGCCGGCCAGTGCCTGCGACTGAGGTTGATGATGGCGCTCGTCAGGGAAGTGGGCGCACACTGGGGGTCCCATCTGTGAAAGCATCATCCATGGCTACCTTGGTGACGTCAGGATGGCTTCGAGGAGGCTTGTAAGACCAGCAGGCCATCCCTTGCTCCAGAGCGTCATCTGCGTTTTACTTTGCTCAGACCCTCCGGCCTCAGCGACGCCCATTTTAAATCAAGGTGACGGGACCGAGGCCCGTGGCGTTCAAGCAGCTTCTCCGAGCATTGTGGCCGGACGGGGCTGCGTGGGCCACGGCCTTCCAGGTGGCTTCAGCGTCTTCCGTGGGGGCTCAGTTCTTTGAAGAAGGGTCTTGTTCTAATGCTGGGATGTGTGAGAGGGGGCTTTCGGCAAGGCCACGTCGCAGCCACAGGCTCTATCTGGGAGCTAGGCCTGCCTCGGGGTGTCACAAACAGAGGACGAGCAATGTCGGGACACCATCCATGGCTTTGTAGCAGTGCAGGGACTGGACACCACACACACAATCCCCTCCCTGGGGCTGTCTAGCCAGGGCCCTCTCCCCGCTCTCCCAGGAACGGGCATCTCGGGTGCCTGCAACCTTGTGTGACTCAGGACCTATAACCACAACCCCCACCCCAACCGGTCGGTCCTGGTGCAGCCAGCTGCGGCTCACAGAGATGCAGCAGGACAGACCAGCACTGCCCTGTCAGGTTTCCGCAGGTTGTCTGCTGTCTTCGCGGAAAGGGCCTGGTGCTGCACGGCTTCTGTACTTGCTGCTAACCAGCAGGGTGGTGGATTCGAACCCAGCAGCCGTTCCACAGAAGCGAGGCAGGCAGTCGAGGGCCAGAAAGTCTTACAGCCCTGGTGACCCTCCAGGGCCACTGCGGATCGAAATGGAACCCATCGCAAGGGCTGGCTGGCTTGTTTGACCCACGCTCTTTCTCCCATTGCCCAGCTGGTGGGCTTCAAGCATCCAGCTCTGTGGTTAGCGACTGGGCACTTAACCACTGTGCGCCGCCTTCTTCAGGCCACGTGTATCAAGTGCGTGCTAAGGAATTCCCGTGCCAGGGAGTGTGGGGGTGGGGGTAATTCATACAGCAGCGTCTTGAAATGGCAGTCCTACCATGAATGTTGGCTGAAAGCTGAGCACGGGGCCAGGGCACCCGGGGTGTGGTTCCCAATCACCTCACTGCAGTGAGGTCACCGTGCGCAGCCGGGCATGAGTCAGGGCCAACTGCCTGTGGGGAGGTCCTCTGATGAAGCAGAGGGTCGGAATGCGCAGCCTGGGCCCAGGATGGATCCCGGCTTGCTCACCCAGGGCCGGCCGCGTGCACAGGCAGCCCCTGTGGGGCCCGCCCTGGATGCGCGGACAGAGGACAAGGAGAAGCTGTCCCGAAGAGGGGGCCTATTGTGGGGAGTTCGAGTTTTCCCCAGGACCCCCACCCTGCTCTTCACTTTGGCATCAATGGGGAGATTGTTGTCCAGAGGGAGAGGAGGGGACTGCTGGCCCCATGACACACACAAGCCTCACCGCGTCCAGTCCGCTCCAAGCCCAAACAGCTCCAAGGACTCGGGGCTGCCCAACAATGTTCCTTAGGCCGCCAGCTTTATGGGCCTCCTCTTTCTCCCAGCGAGTGGCAGGTGGATTTGAACTGCCAACCTTTCAGTTAAGGGCCCAATACCTGAGCCCCTGCGTCACCAAGGCTGCCTGATGTTCTGCTGCATGTGAACTGCTCTTTCCCCGAGGGACTGTTTTCCAGGGGGAAGTGGGGAGCCGAGGGGGCAGCGTCCCTTCGTCCTTGGGTGATTTGGGGGTTGGAGTGGACCGGATGGCAGTGAGTGTTGTGTGTGTGTGTGTGTGTGTGTGTATGCGCACATGCTACAGGGTTCATAGTCCCCCTCTGTCTCTGGACAACAATCTCCCTATTCTATTAAACTAAAAACAAACAAACAAATAAGCAAAATCTTAAAAAGCTACAAGAGCCTCCAGATTGCCGGAGAAACGCAGAGGCAGGGAATAAGTAACGGGGATGGAAGCCCCGTTCCTTTAAGGCTCCCTGGTGGCGCCAACCGCAAGGTCAGGATTTCAAACCCACCAGCCACTCCGAGGGAGAAAAACGAGGCTGCCTGTTCTCATAAAGATATCTGTCCTTAGAGCCTCTGTAATAGTGGTTCTCAACCTTCCTCGTGGTGACCCCCAACCATAAAATTATTTTCGTTGCTAATTCATCACTGTCATTTTGCTACTGTGATGAATCGTCATGTAAATATCTGACATGCAGGATATATTTTCATTGTTACAAATTGAATATAATTAAAGCATAGTGATGAATCATAAAACTATGTAATTCTATATTGTGAAATATGTATTTCTAATGACACATAAGTGAAATTTTGTCTTGAAGCATGGTGTAGCATGGGTAGCAGTCTTCACGCCAGTCACTCGTATGTGGGCGTATCTGCATGTGGGCAGACCCGCCTCAACACGGATAGAGGAGCGGTGTCTCCGTTCCTAAGACCGTATGAAATATGTTCTGTTATCCGACGGTCTTAGGCAACTCCTGTGAAAGGGTCGTTCAACCCCCAGAGGGGTCGCGACCCCCAGGTTGAGAACCGCTGCTCTATGGGGTCACTAGGAGTGGGGTTGACCCCATGGCAACAGGTTGAGTCTGGGTTCCCACCCTCTGGCTACGACTCGTGTTAGAATTCCCTAGGCCTCCCTTTGCGGATGGCGCCGTGACCCGGCTGTGCTAAGATTGCGAAGGCTCACCCAGGTCCTGTTGTTGTTGTTGTGTGCAGTGGTGCGTGGCCTCGGACTCGCAGGGACCCGGCATGACAGAGCAAAGCTGCCCCAGAGGGTCCCCCAGGCCGGCACCCGTACCGGAGCATGTCGCCCAGGCGCTGGGGGTGTGAAAACAGCCAGCCTTTCCATTAGCAGGCGAGCACTTCAGGGCCGCACCACCAGGACCGCTTTCTCCAGTTCTCCAATGCTCTCTGTAGCTTAGTCAGTCGCCCTTTCTCCTCGAGGGGTGGGAGGGGGGCTTTGGACCGGAATGGGACCAGGCTGGGAGGAAAACGGCAGAGCACTGTCTCGCGTGGAGCGCGGCGGCCTTGCTTTGCACACTCTCTGAAACCTGTCAGGCAACGGTCCTGCGGAAATCAGACTGGGGCCAACACTGCCCGCGGGCTTGGTCCATGGCGACCAACGGTCTGCTTTACCCTCTCTCATCGTCCTGCTGCTCTGCTGTCTGACGCTCTTCTTGCCAACTGTGAAGGGACAGGAGGACGTCGGTCTTAGGACTACATGAATGTGAGAGGCCCGAGGGAGGCCCCTGGGAGGATTGTCCCTGGTTGAGTCCCGCCGCCTGGCTGGCCCTGATGCAGACCAGGTTCACTGAAGCTTCCGGACTCAGACAGCGAGGAGGAAAGGCCTGGAGACCGACTCCCAAAACCAGCCAGAGCCAGCCCCGTGGATCGGGACTGCCTGGCCCCGGTCCAGTGGTGGGGACGGCGCAGGACAGGACAAGGCAGCATTTCGTGGAGCTGTGCCCGGGTTGGAATGGGCTCAGGGGTGTTCAGAGTCTGAGTTGCCAGAAGCCACAGTGACATCGGCGCCCCCTCAACTTCCCCCATCCCACCCCCCAGGCACCACCTGGAAGGTTTGTGCAGCCTGGGGGGTGAGCTGTGCCCAGCCCAGACCACAAGACCCTCAGCCTCCCTCCACTAGCCCTTTGTTCTCGGACACTGGTGGAACGAGAGAGGGACAGGGATGTGGGCCAACAAGCTCCTGCGGGTCTCCCTCCAGTTCTCCTCGGGCCAGAGGGGCTGTGTCAGGATTCACCCCTCAGGACTCAGCCGCCCTCCATGCAGGGCTGCTCATGGAGGCTGGGTTCAGGGCATGGGTTCTGACTCACAGTGACCCCCGCGGCAGAGCAGAACTGCCTTACAGGGTTCCCTAGATCAACAGGGCACCCCCCACCCCCTGCCCAGCTGCTGGGTGGGGCAGATCTACTGGCCCCCAGTTAGCAGCCAATCCATGACCAGGACCCACGTACAGCTCTCTGATGCCTGGGGTGGCCCCAGAGTCAGGTCTGGGATAGAGCTGCAGCCCGGGGAGTTCTAGAAAGGTCCCAGACGGGGGCCCCTTATTCAAGATGTCCCCTCACTGCTGGGAAGTGCGGTCACCACCCACAGGAAGGAGCCCGGAAACTGCCGCCTTGAATTCTCCTGGCCCCGGGCAGGCAGGGCGGGAGGGGCCCCCCTGAGAGCCGGCCGGGCTCTGACTGGGTGCAAGTACCACAGGGGTTATATAGGGTCTCACTCCGCATGACGAAGGGTGGACACTTTTCACTCGTTTCATTGTGGAAGCAACTCGTCCGAGTTTCTCGGGATGGCTGTAATGTTTTCTTAGAGCATTTTCCCTGCTGCTGGCAGAGAGAGAGCCAGCCGGTTAGCCCACTGGCGCGTGTTCACTCTGACTCCCAGCGACCCTACAGGACAGGTGGAGACGCCCCTGTGGGTTTCAGACTGTCCCTGCTCACGGGGGCAGACGGATGGCACCCCAGCCCAAAGCTCCACCCAGAACAGCACCTGGGCTCCCATGCACATTCGAGGGGATGCCTTTTGAGGGATCCTGCAAATGTTCCAACAACAGGGACAACAGAAGCCCCAGGAGACTGCAAGGCCACGCAGCCTGACCGGCCCATTGGGTCTCTGGTCAGGGTTGAGTGGGGGGTCGCTCTGGGGTTTTGGCTGGTCTGTGTTGAGCCCCTGTGCTGTCTGGCGCATGGGATCCTGTGCAATCCTGCAGGGCCGCTCTCCAGGGTGGCAGAGAGGCCTGGTGATCAGGGCGGTCTGTGGGGCCGTGGGCAGTGCTGGAGGGTCACAGAGGGTCCTGAGTCGGAGTGGACGGCACGGGGCCTCCCAAGAATGGGCTTGATCACGGCCGTGTTTTCTGTGATTACTGGTGTTTGCTTATTTTTACTCGTGACACAGGAAGGCAGTTAGACCAAAGTCACGCTCACTGCCATCGAATCAATCCAGACGCACCGCGGCCCTACAGGACAGGGTAGACCCATCCCTGTGGGTGTCTGAGACTCACAGTGACCCTACAGGACAGGGTAGACCCACCCCTGTGGGTGTCTGAAACTCACATTGACCTTACAGGACAGGGTAGACCCACCCCTGTGGGTGTCTGAGACTCACATTGACCTTACAGGACAGGGTAGACCCACCCCTGTGAGTGTCTGAGACTAACATTGACCTTACAGGACAGGGTAGACCCACCCCTGTGGGTGTCTGAGACTCACAGCG
>NW_022106463.1:10228644-10232118 GCF_000313985.2 Echinops telfairi | reverse complement strand
ACCCTACAGGACAGGGTAGACCCACCCCTGTGGGTGTCTGAGACTCACAGCGACCCTACAGGACAGGGTAGACCCACCCCTGTGGGTGTCTGAGACTCACAGTGACCCTACAGGACAGGCTAGACTCACCCCTGTGAGTGAAGCTCATAGCGACCATCTAGGACAGGGTAGACCCACCCCTGTGGGTTTTCTGAAACTGTGACTGTATGGGATTAAAAAGCCTCGTTTCTCTCTCTCGAAGCAGCTGGTGGTTTTGAACTACAGATCTTGTCATTTGAAGCCCAGCTGGCGTGGGGCAATGGCTTGCTCAGGGCCACACACTTAAAGGCCGGCTGTGCAAACCCAGTCGGTGGCGTCCTAGAAGACGCCCTGAGGCTGAAGATGACGCCAAGAAAACCGGGCAGGGTCCTTCTGCCCCGTCGCCCCTGGGCCTCGTGAGCCGAGCTGCTGTCTGGCCGACCCCTGTGAAAGTTGGGATCCTGAGAAGCAGAGTTTTTGCTGGGGCTGGACACAGGGGAGCCCACAGAAAGCCACCCCAGACTCCCGTTGAAAGGGAGGGGCCCCAGGGGCTAGAAGGCTGAGGTAGGTAGTGCTGGCCAGCCTGGTCCCGGCCCCGCAGGGAGGCAAAGGGAAGGGGAGAGCTGGGGTTGGGAAAGATGAGGTGCCCAGGGGCTGCCCGGTAGAGCAGGAGAAGCCGCTGTCCATGTCCCCCATGCCCCTCTTCCTGACAGGAGGGGCCAGGACTGTGGGAGACCCCATGCTGGGCAGGCAGCCCTTACAAGCCTGCACTCAGTCACATCGTACACGTGTCTGCCCCCACCAAATGGCACCACACGGGGAGAAGGGCTGTCACGGACCCACGCCCGCTTGAACCAAGCACTGCCCACTGTCCACGTCCACGCCGGCCCTAAGATCCAGAGGGTCTTCGGTGGGTGATTTGGGGGACTAGGTCACCAGGCCTTTCTTCCTAGTCTGTCCTAGACTGGAAGCCCCACGAAACCTGCTGGGCGTCATAGCAACACGCAGGCCTCCGAGGCTGACAGCATCTGTCACTGGGCTCCTAACTGCAAGGTCGCCTGTTTGAACCCACCAGCTCATCCGAGCGAGAGAGATGAGGCCGGCTGACACTGGAAAGATTTGCAGCCTGGGAAACCCCCTGGAGCAGCCCGACTCTGTGCACAGGGTCAGGTCAGTGAGGGGCATCGACAGTTTTCAGCTACAGCAGGGCAGTCCCACCCACCGTAGAGGGTCGCTGTGAGGCCCATCGACTCCACAGCAGTGAGTTTTGAGAGCAAGTCGTGGAGCTGCGAGATGGAAGACAACCCCTTTCCCTCCCACGGGGAACACATCACCCGCAGCATCACAGCGAGACACAGGTACCGGGGGACAGCGCTTCCAGCAGCCGGCCTCTCCTCAGGGACCGCGGTGGGGTGCTCACAAGGGCGCACAAACTGTCAGCTTCCGTGTCACCAGGATGGGGACATGGGGTATGGACCGTGCCGGTGACACCGTCAGAGAGGTGACACAAACCACTGTGCAGGTTTTACAGAAAACCTCCCGCCCAGAGTTACTTATAACCACACAGCCTGCTCAGTGGCGCTCACGGCGTCCAGTAGACCCGCAAGGACCATTCTGCTGCGCAGGGGGTCCCGATGGGCCGGAGCTGCCTGGACAACGAGACTAATACCACACCTCTGCACTGACTTACTTTGTAAAAAGATGTGTTTTATTGTGCGTTAGGTAGGGGGTTTGCATATTCTGAGTTGTTTTGGCTACTCCATGTTTTAAACCACGTATTGAACTTCTCATAACTTGGCCTGTTTCTACCCTTCCACCTCCCTACTGTAGGGCGTTACCCACCTGTCTCCAGTTAGCACCTGTCAACCCTCTGTCCCACTGCCTCCCCTTCTCCCGCTTTCCGCCCACCGGTCACCTTCACGGTGGCCTTCTTTCGGTATGAAAACCTTATTATTTATTTTACGAGTCATTTTATTGGGGTGGAGGGAGCTCTTACAAATCTTATCATAATCCATCATTCAATTGTGTTCAGCAGACTTGTACATGTGTTGCCTTCAACACGTCCAAATCATTTTTGAAAACCTTTTCTTGATCAATGTATTAGTCTAGGTAGACTAGAGAAACAAATCCATGGACACACATATGTATATAAGAAAGAGATTTACATACAAGAGCAATTGAACATTGAGAAAACACCCCAGCCCAGTCCAGATCAAGTCCATAAATCCGATATTAGCCCATATGTCTGATACCAATCTATGAAGTCCTCTTCAGATTCACAAAACACATGCAATGAAGCCAAATGCAGGACGATCACAGCCCAGTGGGTAGAAAGTCTTTGGGTCCAGTGGCGTAAGCATCTCAGCGCTGGCAGGGGTCTCTCTGTGGCTCCTCTGGTTTCTGAGGTCTGGTTGCATCCATGTGGCTTGTCTTCTGCAGTGTCTCCCAGGGAGTAGCAGAGAGAGAGAGGTGTCTTCCGCCTCCAAGGAGGAAGTACCAGATTTCCCAGAATTCTCAGGAGAAGGCCATGCCCACAGAAGTCTCATTGGCTATCTCCAGATTGACAGCCTAGACTCCACCCCTACACTCTTAATCCTCAAATTGACACCAGATTAGGCGACGACCCCAATCAAGAATTAATAATAGTACTAATGGCAGTCAGTGGTCTCCGACCACACATCCCCTTTTGTTTCTGGCTGACCTCACCCTGAGTCCTCCCGTGTCAGCTTACCTTTTTCAGCCTTCTACTGTGGGGTCCCCTGGCTGTGGTCTGCACTTGCCACATACCTGACGTGCTGTTCTGTTGGGGTTCATCACGGCGGGCCAGCCTTTCCCTCAGCGTGGTCGTGTCTGGGAGGCTATTTCGGTCCTAATGGAAGGAGCAGGGAAAGGCCTGCCTGAGCAACGGATACTTCTGTAACTGATCGGGCCTTCCCTGCAAGCAGCTGGATGTCAGGAAACAAAGTTACCCTGGGGGGGCCTGTGCTGGGAGAAACGTTACATTGAAGCAAGTTACAGTCCTTCCTGTCGCAAAGTAACTTGCCTGTGATTGAAGCGGATCCTGAGCAGGGTTAAGGGTTCTGGATGGTTCCCTCTGCGGGGAGATGACCCCATCAGTTCCCACCCTGGAGGACACGGACCCTCATGGACAACACAACTCTGAATCCCCTGTCCTGTGCCGGCCACCCTCCCGCTGACCCTCTGGAGGGCCGGCTGCCGTCTTTCTGGGACATTCTGTCCAAAGCAAATGTCAGAGTTGCAGCATCCCGCCGCTGGGCAAGGGAACTATGGGAGATCGAAGCAGGGGCAAGCCCAGGGGCGGGAAGGAGAGAGGTGACCACCCCGGCCCTTTAGAGGGTGACCTTCCTCCTGGAAAAGGCTGGGGGTGGGGCCCCCTCCCCACATCTCCTCAGGCCTCCCAGGGCACCTACCACCATCCATCAGGGGCCCTTTTCC
>NW_022106463.1:10221955-10227652 GCF_000313985.2 Echinops telfairi | reverse complement strand
CCCGTGGGCAGAGTCCGAGGGTCTGCAGGCGCTGTTTCATGAGGAGTTCAGGACGCTGCTTCCCCTCTACCATAACAATTCCTAAACAGAAGCCCCTTTGCCCCCAGGGTGGGGAGGGCAAATAGGAGCCCGGTGGTACAGTGTTGAGTGCCCAAGTGCTAAGTGAGGGCTGGCCAGTTGGGCCCAGCCAGAAGCTGGAGAGAGAAAGGCCTTAGCGTCTGTCCCTATAAAGGCGCCTGGGAAGCCCCCCAGGCGGCCCTCCTCTGTCCTGCAGATGGCCGTTCTGGGTTGAGCTGGTTTGGTGGTGCAGGCAATTAAGCACCCAGCGTAGGAACCTGCAGTTGAAGATGTGGACGCCCAGCAGCCTAGAGAAGCCCCGAGGGACAACCCCTGGGGAGTCCCAGGGGACGGCTCTCACCGACACCCAGGGGCCTGAGTGGGGGGCTCGGAGGCAGTGGGCTTGGCTCAGGGGGCCCCTGGGGAAGTCCTGCCACCATTCTCCAGAGGGCTCCCTGTGAGGGGGAGTGGTCTCCTTCTTAATAAGAGGGTGTCACTGCCGAGGGTGTGATCTTCCTTCCAGGCAGCCTCCGGCCCCTCTGGGAAGCCGTTGCCCTGCTCAGCTGGCATCCTGAGGATGCCCACACCCAGAGAGAAACCCCCAAATGGGCCCGAGAAGTTAGATCCCCAGCCATGTGTGTGTCCATGAGTGGGCGTGCAGGTGGGTGTCCTCTGTGTGTGCACGTGCATATCTATGTGTGTCCATGCGTGTGTGACCACACTCAGCTGTGCATGTGCATGTCCGTCCAGGCGTGTGCATGTACAAGTTCATGTGTGTGCACGTGTGTACTCCCGTGCCTCTGTGTGTGTACCTGCTGCTGTATGGAGGTGTGTGAGGATGTGCATGTCTCTGTGGGAATGCGTGCATGTGTGCGAGTGTGCGTGTGTGTGTGTGTGTGTGTGTGTGTGTGTGGTCTGGGTGTGCTGTAGGTTGATCCTGAGAACCCGTTTCAAATGACAAGCAAACAGCTAATTACTTGTAAGTGGGGAGATAATTGCCTTCTCATCCCTCGATTGCGCCCAGCAGGAAATTCATCTGAGTTTGGAAGCCGGGCTGGCCCTAGACTGTCAGGCTCCTGTGAGAGCCCGCTCTGCCACGCTGCCTGGCTGGCCGCCCATCCACCCAAGGCTGCCTCTGGGTGCCACCTGGCCCTGGTGGCCCTGAGAGCCTGAGAGAGATCAGGCCTGGAAGCCTGGCACTGGTGGCCCTGGAGCAGGCCACCTGCAGGGAACCACCTTTCTGAGTGACCCATCAGCCACTTAGCTTTCGGGGCGGGTGGGTTCCTTCTGCCTGGCCACACGGGGCTCCAAGCCACCGGCCCACCGAGAAGCCAGGCCCCGCCCCAGGCCCAGCACCCAGTGCATTGCGGAGTGCTTATTCCTGATGAGAGAGGACCCCACGGTAGAGGACAAAGCCCGCCCAGATGAAAAAAAAAAAGCCCCGAGATGAAGCGGCTCCCACCGAAGTTCTCACCCCTCAGGGCCAGCCAGGGTCAACAAGGAGGGACTTGGAGGGCCAGCACCCCTACAAAGTGCCCGCCGGCCCGCCTCCCGCCCCCGCCCCTCCCAGCCCCACGTACATACACTGCCGTAACTGTTCTGGAAAGAATGAAGCATTCATGAGCCGCTCCGTTTTCCAGAAAAGAATTTCCTGTGACATTTTAATCCCCTTTCTCCCCCCCGCCCCTCTCCCCGTGTTTTCCCCTCCCCAGCCCCCGGAACACCTCCAAGCTTCCCCATTGGGCCGGATCGTACATTCGGAGTCTTGATCCATGATAAAAAATACCGCCACTGTTCCTGAATGAAAGTCCCGTTCTTTGGGTAATTCCGGGCCAGCGGGTCGGTCACCCTGTAAGCGCTGACCCCACCCCATGACCGCACTGAGATGCTGTCCCGTCGGGTGATGGGGGGAGGACACGTCAGTGAACAATGGCATGAGAATGACGCCGTGACCCTGTGCCGCCTGCTTTCCTGAAATAGGGTTTTCTATAAATGACTCGAACGGCCCCCCAGCGTCTTCCCTGCTGGTCTGCGGCCGAGGTCGGAAGGAGCCCTGGGGTGCTGGGGGTCCCCCGTGCTGGGATGTGAAGTGCAAGGTCAGACGTTCGCCCGCAGGCCTGGCCACTCTGAGGGGGACGAGGCTGTCCGCTCCCCCCACACTGACCCCCTCGGAACCATAGGCGGCAGCGCTCTGAGTCCCAGTGACTCCGTGGCCGGGAGTCCAGTTTGGTTTCTGCACGCCTCAGAGCTGTCCGCTGTCAGAGGCCGGTGGGGGCAGGGGGGGGGCCCTGGGGGGGAAGCCCGAGGGAACAGGAGCCCAGCGTGGGAATGGGAGAGCACTGACGTCCAGCTGGAGCAGCCAAGGTCTCAGCACTGCTTCGAGCGGGCTAGCGTGCACCCCGTCTTTGATTGTGTTGAACCCAGCCTTGCCGTGGACCGACCTGCATAGGCTTCCAGCTCACCCCACCCCCTCACCCCTGTGACCACATCCGACAGCTCCGTGGTGTCCAGTGGCCCAGGGGTCTCCACTGCATATTAAGAGGAGTAGACAGCCAGGTCTCCCTCCCGCAGCTGCTGCTGGGCTTGTAGGCACGCTCGGATCTCGACCTTGCTGAGAGCAGCATTCGGCCCTGCGGCGCCGGCCGTGAACCCCACATTCCCTGTCCACTGGCCCCTCTCTGCTGCTACTTCCGGTGGAGGGCAGTCAAGTGGATTCCGGGCCCACAGCGGCCCGAGATAGGACGCAGCGCGCCGTCCTCCTGGGAGCAGACAACCAGGCCTTGCTCCCACGGGCCCCTGGATGGGTCTCAGCCCACCACCTCTCTCAGTTTGCCGCCTGGCACCATCCGTTGGCACAACAGTAAGGTGACCAGATGTCCTGCTTTTGGCGGGACAGTTCCGCTTTTTAACTATTTTCCCCATGTCCCGCGGCGTTTTAAAAAAGTCCCGATATTTGGAAAGAATGCACGACAAGCTAGGGTATACGGTTTTCGGCTGCCGTGTGCCCATATCGCCAGGATATCAGTTTTCTCAATGGTGTCCCACTTTTGTCCCGCTTTACCAATGCTAAAATCTGGTCACCTTACACTACAGGCCCCTTTAACCGTTGCGGGGGGGCGGGGAACCACCAGGCGCAAAGAAAGGGGCATCCGGCGGATCCCAGCTCCTAGCCCCCTCACGGGACAGTACAGTGCTGTCACCATGACAGGAGCCGAGAGCCAGGCCTTCTCCCTCAGGGCCACTGGGTGGATTCGACCAGCAGGGCCAGGGAGGGAATAACTAGGAGAGCAGCCGACTTCTCCTGGCACCCGCCTCCGGAGGGGCAAGGGGCAAGACGCAGACAAGGTGCTGCCGATTGAGGACCACTGAGACCGAGCGGAGCCGGAGCACAGAGCCGGTGACACGCTGGCTGCATGCAACAGCCCAAGCCCCACTCGCTGGCTTTCAAGCACAGACAGAGACACACCCTTCTCCCAGCTGTCTCCCGCGCTCATTCTGTTGAATGTGTGTGTGATAAGGCCCAGGCTCCTGTGTGTGTTTGTGTGCGTGTGTGTCCGCTACAGAGCAGACTGGGTTTCCGTGAAGCGCTTCACACTCAGGTCTAGGGGGGCCATGCTTGTACCCCAGCGTGGAACAGCTCCCGCCCCCTCCTGCCTCCCTCTGAGCTCACTCCCTGGACACGCCCCCACCATGTAAGCTTGGTCTTTTCGTCCCGTAAACAGCTCTGTGGGTACATCCATCATTCACCTACCATACAACCCAGCTGGGGAGGGGGCAGCTCCTCGCTGTGACTAGGTTATGCCAATCCACTTAGGTGTCCATGGAGACTGTGTCTTAGGCCCAACCCCACCCCCAGCAGACTCCATCCCCCAAAGTCTGTGACTGATGGCCATTATATTTGCATAACCCCTCCCCCTGCACACACCCCTGATTGCCCTGGGGATGTATTTACAGCACATGTCAATCAAAGGATGAGACCAGACACTGCCATTGAGCCAATTCCAATTCCCGAGGAGCCTGTAGGACAGAGCAGACTGGCCTCGGGGTTCCAGGTAGTAGCTCTTCATGGAAGCGGCCACATCGGCCCCCCAAGGAGCAGCCGGTGGGATTGTTGGCCTTGACCACTGGGCCACCAGAGAGCCCTCATAGGTAAACAGGGGTGCAAGTTGGGGACCACAGAGACCTTCCTTCATCAAAGAGCTCCAAACTATGGGACTCCTGTTAGCCGCGCCCCCCCCTCCCCCCCCCATCCCCTGATGGCGGCATTCCCCCCTCACACCTTCCAGCATCAAAGGCCGCCTGGGCTTCCTCCAGGGACCCCGGGCAGTTGCTGTTCCACATTCGCTGAGCTCCAGGAACAAGAAAGGGAGTCTGGCGGGGTACAGTCGGGGTGGACGTGGTCAGACGTCTGTCCCAGCGGACGTAGGAAGGAAAGCAAGCATCTCAGGGTGGCGACCTCTGTTGCCTTTGCCTCCCCGATGCGGATGCGGTTTTCAATGTTCTCAAACTGCCTTTGCAAGAAGCCCCCCTGGACTGTCCTGTGTCCTTGGGGAGACTCTATCAAGCAGACCCCTTGTGAATACAACCCCCACCCCTGAAAAAAAACAAAACCAGTCACCCTCACCTCGTGAGCTGAACTTAGATGAAACTGGCCCAGCAGACCCCGCATTCCCCCCACCCTCCCCGGAAGGCACTGTTTTGATCAGAGCGTATTACTTATTCATCAATTATGCTAGAAAGCCCCTAACGAGAGGGAGGCAGGGTGTGACGGGAGATATGCTGTCGGCAGCCTCCCAGCCGGGGACAGTGACAGCATGTGGAATAAACTTGGCCAAGCGTGAATCGGCACCCCAGTGGCTCACCCTCTGGCGGAGGAGAAGCTGCCCCTGTGGACCCTGCATCTGCGGCGGGTAGTGGCCGTGAGCATCCCCTGCGTCTGTGTCCATCCTGGGGTGTTCTCCTGGGGACGGTCCCTGCAGCAGCCACCACGGGACACACCCCTCCCTCCGCTGGCTCTTCCTCTGCCCTACGGACCTCCCTGCAGTGCACTCTGCCCCTCCCTGACCCGGGGCAAGGGAGAACATGTCAACACCTCAGTCAGGGGCCTCCCGGGGCACCCCTGCCCCTGCCCCCGTAGCTGTCCTCTGCTATGTAAGCCTTCTCTGGGCTTCTCACCTGTGGTCTCCCATGGATAGCTGTTGGTTGAGGGCTGACCAAGGGATGCTTCACACACACACACCCCAAACAAACTCACTGCCTCTGAGTGGACGCTGGCGCACGGTCACCCCATAGGGCGGGGTCAACCCGCCCCTGGGGGTTTCTGAGAGGGTCACTGCTCCCTGGGGCAGACAGCCCCATCTTTCTGCCGCCTGTTCTTTGATGTGGCGTGGTGTTGCGCGTGTGGACGTGTCTGATCATCCACTGCTGCCCACGTAGGTCATTTTCGACTCGGCTGCCGGGGATGTGGGCGGGTGCATGTGTCCATCCGAATCTTGGCTCCTGTCTCCTGCAGACAGATGGGGGCACAGGATGGGGTGGGCTAAGGTGGGGGTTTCTGAGAGGGTCACTGCTCCCTGGGGCAGACAGCCCCATCTTTCTGCCGCCTGTTCTTTGATGTGACGTGGTGTTGCGCGTGTGGAC
>NW_022106463.1:10219506-10221166 GCF_000313985.2 Echinops telfairi | reverse complement strand
GGGGCCACTGGGGCAGGGTCCCTCTTCTGGCCTCACCTTACCTGCCTAGGTGTCCAGCCGAGAGGCTGCAAGTGGCTGGGGCACATTCCTGTCTCAGGGCCCCAGGGCAAAGGTCTGCTCTGGTCATGCTTAGGGCCAGCCCAGAATTCCCCAGAAAAACAAACAGACTGTCAACAACGCCTTTGTTTAGAAAACATCCCTGAAGCTCTGAACCCCATCTGAGCTGTTGGGTGCTGTCCAGGCAGCTCTGGCCCAGCAAGGCCCGATGTACGTCCTGAACCTCACTGGGTCCTGTGCCGGCCACACCGTCCTTCCCACTGCCACCTGTGTGGGCCCGTCTGGTGGAGGGCCTTCTCCTTTGCCAAGCATGACGTCCTTCTCCAGGGACCCATCCCTCCCGAGGAGTGCCCACGGCCCAAGTCTGTCCTAAGCAGCACCTGGCTGTAGTCGTCTGGGATGGCCCTCTGTCCCTCAGTGTGCTCACGGTTCTCCCCCAGCGCTGGGATGCAAAGGTTCTCCCCCAAACCGGGATCTTCTCCGGTTTTCCTGGTCCCTGAGTTGGAGCCCAGTTGCCGACTGACCCCTGTTTGCACAGAGACCCTCGTGGTGGCCCGGCTGGCCTCCAGCCGCCTGCACGGGAGCCAACCTCCTTCACCACGTCTGACACGTCTAATGTGCTGGGCTCTTACTGCCCAGCCAAGGCAGATCACTGGGTGCCCAAGGATGGCCGAGGCCTGACCAGGACAGAGCCTGACTGACCGCTGCCTGGGTGTGGGGCGTACACTGCTCTCTGAGCTCAACACACACACACACCCTGTGTGCAAACATGGTAGCTGCCCAGGTGATTCCACCGCCACTCCCACCCCTACCCCCAGGGGCTCCCCCGGCCACCGTCTCCAGAAGGAGCGCTGGTCACTGTGGCTAAAGCCCTCGGCTGCGACCTGAAAGGCCAGTGCACTCAAGTCCACCAGCTCTGCGCCCGATGCCATGGCAGTCGGCGTCTGGAAAAGCCACCCCAAACAAACCCAGGACAGCCTCTGTCCCGGGGGGGCGAGAGCAGCTGGTGCCCACTCCCCAGAGGGGCTCTGCTTGCACTTTGTCAAACTCTGCCGCTCGAGCCCGACCGGCTGCGAGGCCCCCGGTAGCTGACCACTGGGCTTTTCTTCCACGGGCCGTGGCAGGTTCGAACAGACAACTTTCTGGCCGTGGGCCACCAGGACCCCTTCTTAGCAACCAGTCGGTGCACGGCGTTTGAGCGCTGGGGTTCATTCATAGCCCAAGTGAGAACTTTCCAGAACTCAAACCTGTGCCTTCTCAAGATCACAGCCATGGAGCGGCTCCTGCTCAGAGCCACCCCACAGGGCAGGGTGGGGCTGCCCCTGCGGTCCCCAGACTGACTCTGCAGAGGAGTGGACACCCGTGTCTTGCAGCAGCAGGCGGCTTCCCGGTTAGCAGCTTGACGTGTCACCACGACGCCACCCGGCTCCTTCAGCGGCACCTGACTAATGTCAAACACTGACAGGAGGGAGTCCCCTAAGAAAAGCGGGCGGGGTAGAGCCTCCCAGACACTCGGCGGGTTCACACCAAACCAGACAAACAGGCCGGGACCCTGTGTCCCTCCTCCCAAGCCGTGCTCTGGAATGCACAGCTTTCCCATGGC
>NW_022106463.1:10216292-10218547 GCF_000313985.2 Echinops telfairi | reverse complement strand
CTTACCGTCTCAGGAAACCACAGGGACCATTCTACCCCGCTCTATAGGGACCCGCTGGATTGATTTGACGGCAGTGAGTTTGGATGGTTTTGCACGGCAAGGTCGGCGGCTCAGACTCGGCAGTCACTGTGCAGGACAGAGCGGAGGCCGCCTGCCCCTGTAAAGCTGACCCCCCAGGTCCCCATCGAGGTCTCAGTGAGTTGGTTTCATGGGTTGCGATGCTTTTCAAAAGAGTCGCTGGGGGAGTTTGAACCACCAACCTTCCCTCCAGAAGTCAGGCACTTAGCTGTTTGAGCCGCCTTGGACTCCTCTGGCCGGGGTTGGAATCGCTTATTCCATATGCGAGTCTGTATAGTGTGTGTGTGTGTGTGTGTGTGTGTGTGTGTCATCTACATAGATGACACAGATGCAGACAGACGCAGACATCGAGGCGGATACCCGTGGCTTTCCCGGATGAATCAAGCTGTTTTGATTTGGAGGTTTTGTCAGGAATTTGCAGAGCAGGGATTTTGCTAGTTCGTGTGTTCTGTAAAGGAAGGTAATTCACGCTGGGAATGTGGCTCACGAGGAAATGCTACGTGCTCCATCTGAGCAGCGACAGCACTGTCAACCGGAGGCTAAATCATTTGCGCTCGGAACATGGACTTTCAGATTCGCCCCTCATATAAAGACACCGTCCTGCAGAGAGGGAAGTGACACCCAATACCAACCCCCTGACTCCCTGGCGTCCAGTCGATCCCGACCCTCCAGGGCAGGGCAGAACTTCCCCCGTGGGTTTCTGAGACTGTACATTTTTATGGGAGCAGAAAGTCTCCTCTTTCTCCCTCGGAGCGGCTGGTGGTTTAGAACCGCTGACGTGGCAGTTAGCAGCCCACCATGGGACACCAGCAATCACCCAGCATGTGAATGACCCCAGCCAGGCTCTTTGGTGTTGAGTCCACCCGAGGCTGGCACACCCCACATGTTACCAGGCAGGACTGCTCCTCAGTGTGTTCCTGAAGGGCATCTTAATGGAGGCTGATTGCCAGCACCCCGGGGTGGGTTCAAACCTGTACACTATAGGCGAGTAGCTTAGAACAGATCCTGTGCCCACCCTGGGACACAGTTTTGCGGCTGCCACTGTCGGTTCTGACCCACAGCAGCTCCGTGCACAGCGGAAGGAAAGACCGCCCGGTGCTGCGCCGTCCTCACAAGTGTTCTGAGGCGTGAGCCCATTGTTGCAGCCACGGTGTCCGTCCACCCCAGAGAGGACCTTCCTCCTTCTGCTGCTCCTACCCTTGACCACGCAGGATGTCCTTCTCTGGGGACTGGTCTCTTCTGGCAACACGTCCAAAGTACGTGAGACCAAGCCTGGCCATCGTTGCCTCTAAGGAGCGCTCTGGCCGTCCTTCCAAGACAGGATTGTCTGGTCTCTCTGGCAGGCCAGGGAGCTTTGAACAACCCCTGGAGGAGCTGGGCCTTGCCGAGAGAGTCCATTGTGCTCGGGTTCTCAGTCAGTACTCGCTGAAGCAGCGGTCAGGAAATACAAGGTGCCCTGGCTTGTGTCCGTCGATGCAAAGACCTCTCTGGACAGTTGCAAAGCAACGATGCCGCTTCAAGGACTGCGCTGGGCCTGATCCAAGCCGCCGTCTTGGGCACTGAATAAAGAAGATCAAAGCAGAATCGCACGTAGTAGGGCATACTTGATGGGGAGAGGAGCCGCCATGAGTCCATGGGCTCACTCACTGCCAGGCTGGCGGCTCGAGTTTACTTGGGCGCCTCAGATGAGAGGGCTGGCCATCACGTCTGGTTGTGGACTCCCGGACACAGCGCTCCTGGACCTGCCGGCATCTGGCTTTTGTTTTGTGGGTTTGTTACTCGTTTACGAGGCTACCTGTGCCGTAGGGGTTACAGGTTGGGCTGCTACCTGCGGGGTCAGCTGTTTGAAACTGTCTGCTGGGCAGGTGAAAGACAAGCAGCTCTCTACTCCCCTGATGAGTGGCCGTCTCAGAAACCCCCGGGGGGGCCGTTCTGCCCTGTGACCGTAGGGTTGCTGTGAGGTCTTTGCTCATTTGGTTTTAATACGCAAATGAGGGCCCAGCTGAACCCACCAGCTGCTCCAGGAAGAAAGGTGAGGCCTTCTGCTGGCAGGAAGGGGGATGCTCTGGGACAGCCGGGGTGGCTGCGGACTCGGTCTTCCTCTTCCAGCCACTGCTAGAGACAGTCGGTTCTGTCCAGGCGAGCGGGCCACCTCAGCGTCTGCGTACCCCAGGCCC
>NW_022106463.1:10213127-10214569 GCF_000313985.2 Echinops telfairi | reverse complement strand
CTGGGCAGAAGTTCTGTTCTGCCATCGGGACCACTCTGAGTGGGGGAACCGACACCCTGGCAGCGGGCAGAGGGGGTTTGTTTGTCTTTCTGTTTCATCCGTTCATTTATTCAAAGCATCTTGTCCCACCACACACCCCCATCCCCACCCCCAGGACTGTGCACCCCTAGAGGCTGGAAGGCTGGCTGCTCAGGAACTATGGGAGAAAGTGCTGACAATTGCCCCCCTCACAGACCCCACTGAGGACCCTGTGTGGTTGCCGTCCATCCCTCCACCACGTGGATGGCCATGCGCGGAGGAGGGGGACCCCTGGCCAGAGAGGAGTCTGAAATGACCAGGCGGTGAAGTGACGAGTAAGCTGGGCTGCCCAGCGGAAGGTTGGAGGTCTAGGGGCCCCAGGGGCACCTTTGAAGCAAGACCTGGTGGTGTGCGATCCAACTTACTGGTCAGACAAAGATGATAGACCTTCCAGGGTTATGACCCCCACTTTCTCTTCTGGTCCTGAAAGGCGTCACCCCGGGGCTCCGCTTTCAGCAGGACAGGTCTACAAGGAGGGACACACACCTGGACATCAACCAGCGGAGCTCCAAAGGGCAGCACTGACCCAGAGACAGAGCTCAGAGGGGGGCTGGAGCACAGGAGCAACGGAGACAGGAGACCGGGACGAGGCGGATGAGGGTGGGATGGCCATCACAGACATGAAGCAAGATGTTTCTGAATCACTGGACGGAAATTCCATCTGCTCCCCATGGACCTGAAAAGTTTGACCAACTAATAGACCAAAAAAACCTCTCACTTCCATCAAACGGATTCTGACTCCTAGTGATCCTATAGGACAAGGTAGAGCCGCCCCTGCGGGTTTCTGAGACTGGGGAGTGATTGTGTTTTAAAAAACGTATCCTGGAGTCAGGGAGATGGGGGAGGCTCACCAGGTCATGAAACACAGTGCGGCCTCCAGGCACCCAGGTGACAAGTCTGCATGAGAGGAGACAACCCAGACTCACTCTATCGAGGCAACGCCGGCTCACAGCGACCCTGGAGCACAGAGCAGAGCTGCCCTGGTGGTGGGTTTCCAAGACGGTGGCTCTTCCCGGGAGTAAAACCCATCTTTCTCCCAAGGAGCAGCTGGTGGGTTCGAAAGGCCGAGTAGCCCAGGGTGTGACCCCACTGCACCCCCGGCCCCCTTAGGTCTCTGCAGGCTCAGGTAAAGCTCGGTGGTCTGGGAGAGTCAGAGACACCTGGGCCTGCAGTCAGAGAAAAGGACTGCTTGGTGAGCCATGATCTGTATCTGCCGCCCTGGGGCAGGGCCCAGTCTTTCAGCACCCCCAGTTTCCATTTCCTGTGTGTTGGGGGCTTGTCTAGATTCCATCTGTGATCACGCTGCGCCTTCTGACTGTGTGTGTTGCCAGACACCGCCCAGCCAACTCCCCTTCACAGCCTAG
>NW_022106463.1:10199591-10212560 GCF_000313985.2 Echinops telfairi | reverse complement strand
GAGGCCCCTCCTCCTACAGGAGCCCTGGGCACGAATCAGTTAGGCTCTCGCCTGACAGCCCAAGGCTGGTGGTTTGAAACCACCCAGGGCCCGTGGGAGAAAGCCCTGGTGGTCTGCCCCATGGAGATTCCAGCCCCCCGAAGGTTCCACCCCTCCAGTGGCAGTTAGACTCCATCAAAAGGGGTCACCTCCCACCGTGAGTGGGCTTCAGAAGTTCATGGGAAAATGCAATGAACAGAAAGTGGAATTTCCCCACCAACTTTTCAAAGCCCCCTCTTATCTTAGACAACGAACTCTTAATCTTCTACCCCAGCCCCTGTAACTACCAGTAAACACGGGGCTCTATAAGACCCTCTGCTGCCCAGGTGACCCCATCTCAGAGACACCCCCTGAGGGAGAGGAGACCTGCTCTCCGTTGCCACACTGCAATCTGTGGGCACAGCCAGGCTCCTCCTTCTCCCCGGAGAGCCCGGGGTTGGAACCCCAGGCAACCAGCAGCCTGGCAGTGACCCCTGTTCCGCCAGGCCACCCTGGGCCGCTGTTCACTTGCCTGTTCCACATAGTTCCAGAACTTCAGTATGTGCCCTCTGAGTGTCCTACAGCCCCTGAGAACGGAGCCACAGATGACAGTGTGGGTTAGGCATTGGATGACTGACTTCCAAGGTTGACAGTTCAAATCCACCCATGGCTCCACAGGAGAAAGATGAGGCTAACTGTACTCATAGACTTACTACCTCAGAAACCCTAGATGGCTCTCCTAACGCGTTGGATGCAACTCATGTTGGTGGGGTTTGCGTGGGAGAGACCTTGGTAAGCCCAGGTGGCACTATGGGTTAGGTGCTGGACTACTAACTGCAAGGTTGGTGGTTCAAGCCCACCAGCTGCCTCTAGGGAGAAAGCTGAGGCTGTGGGCTCCTGTAAAGATCTGCGGTCTCTGCCCTGCCCTGTAGGGCCCCTGGGAGTCAGCACTGAGCCCACAGCAGGGGGTTGGTGTCGTGCCTAAAGGTGCTGGACTCCTTGTGGGTGCCCACAGCCTGTTCGTGTGTGTCCCTCTGTGAGGTGCCGTCCACTCCAGTCCTCGCTGCTTTCTAAATAGGGCCGTGTGCTTTTATGGTTAAGTCACAAAAGTGCTGTCCCTGCGCCGTGTCTGCAGCCCTTATCAGATTCCAGCTGGCCCTCTGTCCGCTCTGATAATGGCCTTCGAAGCACTCAAGGCCTGGCCGCAGAGCCGTCAGCTGCTACCCTGGGTCCGGCCCCTCTGGCTGTTGGCGTCATGGCCACAGGGCGTCCCTGAGTCCTTTGCAAGATATTGATCATCTTCCTGCCCTGGCCCTGTGTCCCCCACATCCGGGGCACTTTCAGGGCCTTCCCTTGAGCTGCGGTAAGTAATCATGCTGGTACTAAGTGAGCAAATGCAGCCTAAGTGAACAGGCTTTGTGTGTGTGTGTGTGTGTGAGTGTGTGCGCGTGTGCGTGTGAGTGTGTGCGCGTGTGCGTGTGTGAGTGTGTGTGTGAGTGTGTGCGCGTGTGTGCGTGAGTGTGTGTGTGAGAGTGTGAGTGTGAGTGTGTGTGTGTGTGTGTGCGCGTGAGTGTGTGTGTGTGTGCCCACGCACAGGGAGTGGCAACAGAAGGCAGGCTGAGACTTCAGCCAAGGGGAGAGGTCTCGTTTCAGAAGAGGAAGGCTGGTTATGAGGAGGCATACGTGCAGAGGTGGGGGCACAGGATGCCGGGGGTAGGGGCATCTGTGTTAAAGAGGAAGAGGCTCTGCATGTGGGGGCCTGGATGGGGTGACATGGTGGCTGTGTGGAAGGAGGCTGTCTCCCAGGGCCACCAAGGCTGCCACATCCACCTGCCTCTTTAACCAGAGGGGCATAAAGGTGCCTGGGGGTGCAGTGGGGCACGTGCTGGGCTGCTCACCGCACAGCCAGTGGTTTGAAACCAGCAGCTGCCCCTGGGAGAAAGGCGAGACTGTCTGATCGTGCAAAGATCTACCTCCTCGGAGACCCACGGGGGCAGCTCTGCACTGACCTGTAGGGTCACCGTGAGTCGGGATGGACCCGACAGCAATGTGTTTGCCTTCTTGCAGGTGACCTCTCAGGTGGTGACCTTGCAGAAGCATGATGGGACTGCTCCCTGCTAGGAGTCCTGGTGGTGTCGTGGTTTAATGCGTCGGGCTGCCAACCGCAAGGTCAGCGGTTCTAAAGCTCCAGCCTCTCCTTGGGAGAAAGATGAGGCTTCAGGGTGGCTGTGAGTCAGCATAGGATGGCTGGCAGCTGGTTTGTTTTCTGGGCAAAGGGAAGAGGGCTCCCAGGACCAGGACGGAAGAACGGTTTGTCCAAGAACCTGGTGTGCTCCGTCAGAATCTTTCCCCTCACCCAGCAGGACAAAGAGCTGGGGACCTGCCCCTGTCCAGAGTCCCAAAGCCAACACACCCATCAGAGGCAAACTGGCTGCCGAGGAGTCGGTGCCGACCCACAGTGGTCCCCCGGGACAGGCGGGCACTGCCTCCGCGGGTTCTGAGACAGCCACTCTTTGCGGGAGCAGGCAGCCTCTTCTTTCCCCCTCGGAGCAGCTGGTAGGTTCAAACCGCCAGCCTCGAATTTCTACTTGGTGACGGTGCTGTGTGAGGGAGGAGTTGACCGAGGAGGGTCACCACGCGTCAGAAGTGGCTCCGTGACAGGTGGCTTCATTTGGCTTTTTGGTGAGACGTGATCATTTTGTCGATGGTGTTGGTTGACCCCAAACCCGCCCACTGCCCTCGGCCATTCTGACTCAAAGCAACCAGCATAGGGTTTCTCCTGAGCTGGGCATCTTTGTGGGAGCAGCCAGCAGCCTCATCTTTTTCCCTCGGAGCAGCTGGTGGGTTTGAACTGCGGGCTTTGCAGTTAGCAGTCCAGCACCTCACCCACAGGGCTGCCGGGGGGTGGGGGGGTGGGGGGTGGCGGGAAGCCAGCACTCAGTCGGACCGGACAGGACACTGGCCCTCACAGGTCATATCACACCAGCCCTCCCTGTGCTTCTGGGCTGGCTGTCGAGCAGCCTCGAGCTGTACCCGTCAGAAATCTCAGAAATTGGTCTGCCAGCGTGAGTTCACCCTACTGCTCCCTCAGTCCCTCCCCTTGCCTGCAGGCAGGAGACGGTCCCCACCAGCATCCCCCACCTCTCCTGCCCCTGCTCATCCTCCTGCTTGCTGGTCCCGGCAGAAAGCCTACCGAGGAAGCACTCCTGCTGGCCATCTTGTCTTGTCAAAAAGACCCAACCAATTCACTGCCATCACGTTGATCCCGGCCGCGGAGACCCTCCAGGACAGGGTCGGACTGTCTCCGTGGGTTTCCAAGACTAACTTTTTACGGGAGCAGAAAGCCTCCTCTTTTTCCCTTGGGGCGACTGGTGGTTTTGAATTGCCGACCTTGCATCTCACTGAAACACATAAGCACTAAGCCTCCACTCTGCTTATTGTCCCAGCCCATCTCCCACTCAGGAACCTGCCCCGTAGGCTTCTTGTGCTGAATAAAGACCCTCAAACCCAGCCCCCTGCTGTGGAGGTGGCTCACACGCACGGGGAGCCCTGGGGCCTAGGACAACCGGCGCCATAGAGTTAGTTTCCTGGGAGCAGGGCGGTGGGGCAGGGTGGGGTGTCACCTTTATTTTTCCCTTCAGGGCAGACTATGGAAACCCCTGCTTATTGTCCAGCGTGTCTTGTTTGCTCTGTGAATCAGGCCGAGGAATTTGACCATCGGGTTGACACCCAGCAAGCCCTTCACCTTCTGGGTCTGCTGTCCCCTCCAAGTCCCCACACAGCCCCACCCGCACCCTGCTTCCTCCCCACTCCCCACTCTTCTGGCTGTGGTCCCTAATGGCCATCTTTAGGAGGGTGGAGTGGGCATGTGTTGGGCTGCGGTCTGCTGCGTCAGCAGTTCCAAACCACCAGCTGCCCCACAGGAGAAAGACGGGGCTCTCGACTCCGGTCAAGAGTGACGGTCCGGGACACCCCCAGGGGCAGTGCTGCCCTGTCCCAGAGGGTCGCCGTGAGTGGGGTTGACTGGGGCAGTGAGTTGGGTTTGTGGATCAGCTGGCCATCAGCTGAGCCCCGGGGCTGAGTTGGCTGCAGACCGGAAGGGAAACTGGGGTCACGTCTTAGGGTCCCGCCGTCTCTGTGTGACGTCGTTGATGAGTCTGCACAGTGCTCTCCATCCCTCTCCCCCTCCAGCCGGGCCTTCTGGTGGGTTCCCTCTCAGAGCAGTCAGCCGAGAGTGGGGGTGAGGTTCTGGGCCATAGCGACCTGTCCACAACAGAACCAAGCCTTAGTAACCCGCAGAGGACCAGCTACCAGGTCTGTCTCCCTGGGATCTGCCGGGTGGGTTCAAACCTCTGACCTTTCGGGCAGCACCCTGTCCTCCCAGGGCCTCTGTGGTGTTTACCCCTGCCCACCCTCTGCGAGCCCCCAGCCCCCTTTTCCTTGGGAGCAACAGGCTCTCTAGCCTCAGGGCATCTTCCTGTAGTCACAGCTTGCCGCGCTCTGCCAGCCCCTTGAATTGAGGCGAAGGCTCCCCGAACCCCGCTTTTCCAGTGTAGTCTCTGGGGTCCGCATCCAGCAGCCATGTGGAATCTCCAGGACCTGCAGGAGTGGAGCCTTTTCCTAACTGCACCCACGATTCTGGTGCCACAGTAAGGGGACCCACCAGCCAGCTGGCGGATTTCCTGATGATGTTTCAGCAACTGTTGGTGCTTCTGGCTGCTCCCCGGGAGAACCATGGGGCAGTCTGGTCCGATGGACCTCCCCGAGACCCTGGACCACCCCGATACATGGTCACTATGTGTCAGATCAACTCAAAGGTCCTGGGTTTGAGCACAGGCGCCACGACATGGGGCAGGCTCTTCACTGGCCTCTAGTGGACATGATGTGCAACTGCAGACATCCCGTCTGGGCCTGTTTGCCCTTGAGACAGCGCTAACCCAGGGCCATCCTTCCTTTGACCTTGAGTGTAAAGACCAGCCTGCTGGAGGCCAGGGGCATCGAGCACAGTGGAGTCAAAGCCCTGGCTGGTCACTCGCCTGGACCGTAGCCTGGACCCCAAGCCTCTGTTGGACAAGAGCGGCTCCATTTTTGTCTTCAAAGCAGAGTTTTCGGCCAGCTCTCTCCCCCAGTCCTGGCCCCTTCCCAGCCCCACATTTTGGTCTGTAATCGAAATGGCTGCCCTAGCCATAGCTAACAGCAGTTTGAACCCACCAGCCACTCCGCAGAAGAAAGAGGAGGCTGGCTGCCTGCTCCAGTACAGAGTTACTGTCCCCGGAAACCCACAGCACAGTTCTGCCCTGTCCTGGTTGGTTCTGGGTTTTGGTGATGCTGCGGATTAGGCTTTGGGCGGTTAGCCAGGAGGTCAGCGGTTCAAACCCAGCGGCCCAGAGAGAGGTGGCCGTGTGCTCCGTGAAGATTTAACCTGAGACTCCAGGAGCAGTTCTACTGTCATCCTTGTGAAGTGTCGCAGCAATTGGGGATCCACTTCATTTAAAAACAAACACCACACGTTCTTGGTGGGGCCTCCTGGAGGCTCAACCCTTCAGCCAGTGGAAAAAGCCCAGCTGTGGATGGCAGGCCCCCAGTGCCCGGCTCTGTAGCCGACTGACTGCCTCTCCTGAATGTCCTTGTCCCAGCCCAGCAGCCACACTGGCCTCTCGCCCAGAACACGCTCCTGCCCTTCCCAGTTGCTGCCCGGCGTCAGGCACGTTTGTCAGGAGCCAGCTGGTTGGGACTGTGCCCCAGAGGCCACCAGGCCCTGAGTGTGCAAAGGCTAAGCATTCAGCCACCACCGAGCAGCTCCGCTGGAGCGAGGCCTCACCCGCACTCCTGCCAAGCATCCAGCTGAGGAATCCCTGTGGCCTGTCCCGCCTGCCCCCATGGCCCATCCCCAAAGGGTCGGAATCTACTGGTGATACTCAGTGGCAGCAGCCCTGCCCTGGTGGTGCTGCAGAGACGTGACAGCCTCTCGGTCAGTGTCTGCAGGGCAGATCCACTTGGGGCTCCCTGGGAGAAAGCCCAGCGCCCCACATCCATCAAGATTAATCCCAGCCCACTGCCCACCGCGGCCTCCATTCTGATCCACAGCCCCCCTCCAGGACAAAGTAAGCTGACCCCTGGGGGTCCCAAGGCTCCGACTCTTTACTGAAACAGGCTGCCTCGTCTTGTTCCCAAGTGGAACATACTGTGTTGGTCTGGGTAGACTAGAGAAACAAACCCAGAGACACTCATATGTGTGTAAGAAAGAGCTTTATGTCAAAGAGCAGTTGTATATTGAGAAAACACCCCAGCCCAGTCCAGATCAAGTCCATAAGTCCAATATTAGCCTGTATGTCTGATACCAATCTATAAATTCCTCTTTAGACTCATGAGACACATGCAATGATGCCAAATGCAGAAAGATCACAGGACCGTGGGTGGAAAGTCTTGTGGATCCAGTGGTAGTGAAAGTATCTCAGCGCTGGTGTGGGTCTCCACGTGGCTCCTCCAGCTCCAGGGCCCTGGTTCCATCAGTGTAGCTCCATGTGCCTTGTCAGCAGGAAGAGGAAGTAGAGAGAGTATGTCCCTCCTCCAGGGAGGAAGACAGGAGTTCCCAGAATCCTCAGGAGAAGGCCACGCCCACACAGAGGCCTCATTGGCTGTGACCTGATTGACAGGTTAGATTGGCAGGAGATGATGTAACTGCCACAGGTGGAGACTTCCCCTATTCTGAAGTCTTGGGGACGGGGGATCGGCAGGGTGAACCCCCTTGCCATGTGGTCTACTAGTGCCATCCACGAGGGTGAGCTGGGGGAAGGGGAGGGGGTCTTCCAGGGCTCTGTTTGATGCTGGCTCATTGTCAAAAGCCACTGGCCTTGCTCCAGACCACCAAACGCTGGCCACAGCCCATCTCTGCGTTAGCACGGCCTGCGCTCACGCAATTCAGAGAATGGAAGCCCCCTCTTCTACGTGCGTCATCTGACTCTGAGTGAGAAGCCTCACTCACCCCAGAACGACATGCCGCCCCATGGGCGGGCATGTTCCCATGGGCGGGAGGTCACACATGTCTCAGTCGAGGCTCTACAGGGACCCTCCGCTCTCAGGGACTCCATTGGGGAACGTATCTCGAGGCCTTTCCTCTCGGTCTCTCTTTGTCCAGAAGCCCCACTGAGACCCGTCCACCCTGGGCAGCCTGACTGGCGTTTGAAGTGCCCTCGGCCTAGCCGCCAATGTCCCAGCCGCCCCCACAGGCCCCCCCGCAGTGTCCAGTCCGACCAACAGACAGTGCTGGCTGGCCACAGCTGGAGAGGCGTCTCCCCACTTCCTGTGTCCTTCAGCCTCTGGGCCTGGACGGGGGTGTGCAGCCCACAGAGCGGCCTCGTCTGTGACCTCACACGCGAGGGGCCAGCAGACGCTCGCTCCGTGGGAAAGTGGAGTGAGGAGGCCTCAGGAGTCCTCCAGGAAGTCTCTGCGGACCCCCAGGAGCGCTGCGAGGTCACTGCAGCCTGTGAGAGAGCCCGTGCTGGCCAGCTGGGGGGCTTGGCGGGGGCAGGGCCTTGCTCTGCTGCCCTTGTTTTGTGGAAGAAGAGCTGATAGTTAGACGCCCGGCTGCAGAAGGAACGATGGGGGTTCGAGGCCGCCAGCCTCTCTGAGGGAGGGAGATGAGGCTCTGTGTAAACACGGTAGCCAAACACGGTAGCCTCTGAAACCCTCTGGCGGAAGGATTGACCCCTCACTGGGGTCGCTGTGAATCAGGATCCACCCACCACCACCACCCTCGTCACTGGAACAAACCCTCCAATCAGAGGCCAGCTGGCTCAGCACCGCACTGGCATTCCCAAACACACCCAGCCCCTCACCCGGGATTCCTCGGGACTCTTGCCGGGGCAGGGCGGGCCCTTTCTTGTGTGTCCCGGGCAGAAGCTGCAGTCTGAACCCAGCCTTTCCCAGCTTTAGAATAAAGGTTTTGTTTCCCTGAAAACCGGGCCAGGCCGTCCTGGGCACCTTTCCCCCAGAGACCCGGGTCCGGGCAGGGAGGGCACCCGGTGCCCAGCTGCAGAGAGACACTGAGCTCCACAGCGCTGCAGGGTTTGTCACCAGGGTCACAGGAGAAGGAGGGTGTGTGTGTGTCTGTGAGTGTGTGTGTGTGTGTGTGTGAGCATGTGTGTGTGAGTGTTGTGCATGAGTGTATTTGTGTGTGATTGTGTATTTGTGTTTGTGTGTGTGTGTGTGAGAATGAGTGTGTGTTTGCGTGTGAGTGTGTGTGTGAGTGTGCACATGTGTGTGAGCTGACAGCTGGAGCTGGTGATTTTAAAAAGAGCCCCAGTGGGGCAGTGGGGCACGTGTAGGGCTGTTTACTGTGAGGTCAGTGGAAGAGAGGCTATCTGCTCCCGTAAGGAGTTATATGCTCAGAAACACGTGTCCCGTGGGGGCCCTGTGAATCAGACCGGACTCAATGGCCGGTCCGTGCTCTGCTGCTAACTGAAGGGTCAGCGGTCAACCCACCCAGCTGCTCCGAAAGAGAAAGGCCTGGGGTCTTTTCCTATAAGACAGGGAGCAGCGCCTTCCAGTCAATTCTAGGCCACAGCGACCCCACAGGACCAGACGGGACAGGGCAGGGCTGCGCCACAGGGTTCTGCCAGAGGCCCAAACCCAAGGGCACTGCCAGGAGGGTGGCACCAGCTCACAGCGCCCCGCAGAGAGTTCCTGAGGCTCTGGGGGAGCAGGCAGCCTCCCCTTCCTCCTGAGGAGCGGCTGGTGGGTTTGAATGATGGAGGTTACCAGCCCCACCCCTAACCCCCAGCACCAGCAGGGGTCCCTTCTGATTCACAGGTACACTGCAGGGCAGGGCAGAAAGGCCTAGTGGGGTTCCCAAGAAGGCTCATCCTCTCCCTGGGAGCAGACAGCCTCAGCTTCCTCCCTTTGAGCAGCTGGTGGGTTTGAACTGCCAGCCTTGTGTTTCACAGCCCAGCGCCTTCCCCCCAGGGCAGTCAGGTTCCACTGAGGCAGGCCGGTGGTCACCAGCAGCTGGTTTCCCCACTCAGCTGTCCCCGATGGGCAGAAGCAGGCCTGGCAGCTGCGCAGACACCCAAGCTCTGGATTTGGGGTTCCGGGCCGTTGCTGGGAAACAGCTTGTGCATGTGGCCAGCAGCATCAGGTGTCCCCCCACCCCATGGTAAGTGCCTCGGGGCTGCCCACACCTCACACCTAAAGGGGGACAGGGCCCCTGCCACAGTTCCTCGGGCCCACGACTCCCCACAGCACAGCAGGGGGTTGGGTGAGGGGACGCTCTTGCCTGCTAACCAGAAGGTCAGCGGTTCGAACCTCCCCGCCACTCTGAGTGAGAACACGGAGGCCGTTTGCACAGGGTAAGCTGTCCAGCCTCAGAAGCCCTGCAGGCCGTGGAACCCTGTCCTCGGTGGGTCGGTCGGCATGCAGTGCCTTTGGTTTGGGCTACGATTCCGCGTCTTCGGGAAAGAAGCCTCCATGCATGGGTTTCCGGTCGGTTTCCGTCCGGTCACGGCGAGCCTCGTCAGAACTGGGGGAAGTGCGGGGCGGGGGTCGAAGTTGGTGGTGTGCTGTTCTCTGGATGGGAGACTGTCAGCCGTGAATGTTCTTCAAGTTGGGCGGCTGTTTTTAAGTTGGGATTTAGTAGATGTGTCAGATCCATGTTCCGTAGTTCCATCACGTCAGCAGAATCGTACAGTGGCTTCCGCGATCAGTTTCCAAGCATTCTTGTCCCACATGGTCTCCTCGGCATCGCCACCCTTTCACCCCCCACCTCCACCACTGGTTGTTTTTGGTGTTTGTCCACCTGTACCTCTCCAGGTGAGCTCTGAGAGAGGGCAGTGTCTGCAGCCATGTCCTTGCTGCAGTGCTTGCATGGGGCCTTGAATCACAGCCGAGCTCCAGGCTGCAGGGGCGTGATGGGAGGTGGGGGGCCAGCACAGGGGCCAGTGGTAGCCAGGTGATCTTTCAATCAGAAGGGGGTCAGGGGACCCCCAGGCACTGTGTGCCTGCTGTCCCTCCGGGCATGGCCCGAGGCCCCTCCCAGGCACTATGCCCTGGTGACTCAGGAAGCCAAACGTCTCCTGCTGGGCCTGGAGGGACGGCACAGGTTCTAGGCCAGCATTAAACTTAGGGGCGCAGGATCGAAAGCAAAACCACATCATCCTCAGGGATCCAGGGAGACGGCCTCACCGCAGCCCCCACCCACCCTTCCCCCAGTCACACAGCCCCTGTACCCCAGGGTGCCTGCCTTGTCCCCCGGAGGGGACTACAGACCCTCCCTGGTCCCAGGTGCCCACGCCCCTGCCCAGCCTCAGAGCTGCTGCAGAAGCCGCATCCCGTCCAGGCAGGGCGGCCAGAGGCTGTGCTGCACCCTCTGCTGCCCCTCTCCCTCCTCCTCTGCCCGCATCCTCTAGGAACAGCCCATCTGGGGAGCCTCTTGCTCACGGGCACTTAGACTCGCCGGTCCTGTCCTAGCTGTGGGTTCCCAGGGAGCGGGCGGCCTCAGCCTCGGCCTCCTCTTTCTCCCAAGGGGGCGGTTGGTGGTTTCAAAAGACTGACCTTGCTGCGCAGTCAGCAGCCCAGCCAGTGTCCCACTGCTCCCCCCGCCCCCACACGTACCCCCCAGGCTCCTGCAGGGCCACTCTGGGTCAGAAGTGACCTGACAGCAGGAGGGCTGATTTTCGGACACGACGTTGCCTCTGTCCTGACTTGTGGTGACCCTACCGGACAGGGTGGGACTATCCCTGTGGGTCTCTACGGGAGCAGACGGATGCGTCTTTCTCTCCCAGAGCAGCGGGTGAGTCAGGTCCACCGACCTGCTGGTGAGAGTACGGCCATCGCTCCTCGGCACCCCTCCAGGCGACCTCTCACCCGGGCCTGGGAGGTGGCCACCGCTAAGGTGCTTTGCTGCTTACCACAAGGTGGGCAGTTCGAGCACTCGGAAGAAAGGCCCTCCGATTCCTCGCAACAGCCCAGGCCCTCAAAACTGACGGGCATGGGGAAGTGCCCCAGCCAGGGTCCGCGCAGAGGCCGAGGGCCTGGTCTTGGGTTGGGGGCTGCAGTGTCTCAAAGGAAAATAGAGCAGATGTGCCTGTGCCCCACACGCGCGCCTTTGTGTTTACTGGTTAACAAACATGCAGCCAATGACTGGACATTGGGCTAAGTCCGGTCCTAGACGCGTGGTCAGGGTCACTAGTCATGAGGCTTTGGGAAGAATGGGTGGCCCTCTTTGACCTCAAACTCCTTTCTCGGACAGCCGTCGTCCGCCGGGAAGGACTCAGGCGTGGTCAGTTATCTCATGAATAAAGTCAGCCTGGGACCGGGACTCGGGGCATGGAGGACCAGCACAAGTTCAAACAGGGTGGACCAAAGGGCCTGGGGCAAAAATGTTTCCCGGTGGTTTAAACTCGCACACTGAGAAAAGTGCCCGTTTCTCGGCAGAAAGGAAGGAGAGCGAATACAGTGGCCTGGATGGCGTCGTGTTTGTGTGCTGCATGGTGTGAATGTCTGGGGGTCGATGGCGTCTCCTTTACACCCAGTGCCCCTGACCACAAGGTCAGCCACCTCTGGGGGGAGAGAGAAGATGCTGTTTGCTTCAGTAACTACTTAAAGCCCCATGGACAGCTTGGGTCTGCTATGAGGTGGTACTGACTCTGTCCTATGGGGTCGCTGTGAGTCAGGATCGAATTGATGAACGTGAGTTTTTATACATATATATCTCCTTTCACCAAACCTATTCAATCAGTATGCTGAGTGTGGAGGTTAGGTAATCTCCTGTCAACTTGTGAAGGGATTGAGTCCAGCCTGTTAATCAGGCCATAGCCAATGAGGCCTCTGTGTGGGCATGGCCTTCTCCTGAGGATTCTGGGAACTCCTGTCTTCCTCCCTGGAGATGAGATACACACTCCTCTCATCAAAACATTCCTGTTGACAAGCCACATGGAGCTATGCTGATGGAGCCAGTGTCCTGGAGCTAGAGGAGCCACATGGAGACCCACGCCAGTGCTGAGATGCTTCTACCGCCACTGGATCCACAGGACTTCCCACCCTCTGGCCCGTGATCCTCCTGCCTTTGGCGTCACTGCATGTGTTCCGTGAGTCTGTAGAGAAAGTTACAGACTGGTGTCGGACATACAAGCTAATATCGGACTTCTGGACTTGATCTGTAGTGTGCTGGGATGTTTTGTCAAGATACAACTGCTCTTTGATATAAAGCTCTTTCTTATACGCACCGGAGCGTCCATGAATTTGTTTCTCTAGTCCACCCTGACTGACACACGGAGCAAAAACAAACATCCACACAGCGGGGCCATGTGAAGAGGAACTGGGCATCGGGTCGGAGGAAGGCCCCCGACCAACCCGAGACACGCGGAGGACGCAGCTGGATAGAAAAGAGGACCTGGGGTGCCCGCTGGTGGGGGCCGAAATATTGAGGACACCTTGCCCACAACAGGGCCAACTACGCAGAGCCGCGCTCAACGAGGAAAGACGAGCTGCCAAGGGTTCTGCCATTCTTGGATCTGTCATCTGTGCCCGCGGGAGCAGCAGCCGGGGATCACATATCTCATCGGGCAACCCTGCTGCGGGCGTGGAAGAGAGGACGACATGCCCCTGACCCGAGCCACGGTCTTCTCAATGGCCTCCCATGTGAGAGCTGGAGCCTGGGCAAGGACGACTGGACGTGACGGAAGCCTTTGGTGGGCGTGCTGGCCAACCAGACGGAACATCGTCCCGGGGGCTGTCGGAAAAACACACCGACGGAGACCTGTAGCAGCACACTCCTTGGAAGTGAGCGTCTGAGATGTTGCCTCTTGTGTTTGGGGCTTGTCACTGGGGGGCAGCTTGTCCCTGGAGAAGGACGTTGCAGGCGGTAAAGCAGAAGGCCCAGCCAAAGAGGAAGGCCCTTGAGGAGATGGACGGACGGACACACACACACACACACACACACACACACACACACAC
>NW_022106463.1:10197164-10199491 GCF_000313985.2 Echinops telfairi | reverse complement strand
CACACACACACACACACACACACACACACACACGGCTGCAACCTGGGACGGCAGCTCCAGGAGCTGTTCAGCAGGAAACATCGGAGGAGAATCGATCTCCATTCTTACTCCCCAGCCCACGCGCGTCCCCTCCAGGCGCATGTGCGACCATGCCTGAGTCTCTGGGTCACTGTTGTCCCCGCCTGCCCCGCCCCCACCCCAGCAAGGTGGCCCCCGCACCCCTCCACCTGGAGCCCCTCTCACCGCGGGCCGTGGCATTTAGCGGGCTCTGTCCGTGCTGGGTTAAATATTTGCCTCAGTTAGCACTCCCTCTGTGGTCGAGAGCTGGCGGGAGTCTGACTGACCACCTGCCACCTGAACCCAAGCTGCCTTTGATGTCCAAGGTCGCTGCCCCAGAATGAAAGTTGAGACTTGAACCCAGAGCCTCAGACACGGTGACCCCTGTGGGTCACGTCGAGAGAAAGCATGTCAGGGACTTGACTGGAAGCCACAACCCGAACACAGCCCACTGCCCACAGGTCCTTGTTGACGCCAGCTGAGTCCCAGAGACCCTCCCGGCCCTGTGGGTTCCTGAGACTGAGGCTCCCAGTGTGCACATCACACGCTATACCCACTGCGGTCACGTCAATACTGACTCCCAGCAACGAGTCGGGCAGGGTAGAGCTACTCCCCAGGGTGTCCGAGGCTGTCCATTGCACGGGAGCAGACGGCCTCGCCCCTCTCCCTAGGAGTGGCTGGTGGGCTTGAAACACCGGCCCTACGGCGAGCCGGTGGAAGCTGAACCAGGGCTGCTTCCATCTGCATGCACACCAGCACTAATCCATGCTGGACGCTGCTGGACATACCCCCCACCCCAGAATAGGCCAAGGACTTGCGCTTCGGGGCGAGAGTGACCCCTACCCGTCTCTAGGCAAGCGGTCAGCGAGTTTTCCGGGGAGTGCCGCATATCTGAAAAACAACTGGATTTTGTTGTCCTCGCTGCTGTGAAAGTTGAACCCCCAAACACGCTTTCTAACTCCCGAACCCCACGGGGCGGCAGCTTCCAAGAGTCCTGCACACAGCATGGACGCCAATGACAGCAGCGTCTCCACGAGCACCGTGCGGCTGCTCACAGGCCTCTCCCTGGCGGCCAGGTGCTTCGGGTGTCCGGAGCCTAAGCCGTGGTCGCCCCAGGGCCTTATCCAACCTTCCAGGCGCCGTGGTCAGCTGGTCCTTCTAAATCAGCCTCATCTTCCTCCCTCAGAGCGGCTGGGGGCGTTGAACCAGGAAGGGCTCGCAGACACAGCGGCTCCCTTCCCAGTGCAGCCCAGCATGTTCCCAAGGGGGCCTTCTGAGGCGTGCAGAATCAGCGGCATTACAGAGAGTGGCGTTGGCTCGGTGCCTTTGTGAAGCCCCCAGCCATCCTGGGCAAGGGAACCCCAAGTTGGTGGTGGGTTACGGGCTGGGCTGCTCACCGCGAGGTCAGCAGTTGGAAGCCAGCAGCCGCTCCGACGGAGAACGGCAAGGCGGTCTGCGCCCACACAGACTGGCAGCCTCGGGAACCCACAGGGGCAGTGCTGCCCGCCCGAGGGGCTCACTGGCAGTCTGGACTGGACGGCTGTGAACCGGTTCACGAGCAGGCCTGCCCCTGAGACTGGGAGGACCCTGGGGGATGAGTCTCACCCCTGGCTGGTGGCCGAGCCCTGACTGCCGCCCCAGGGTGCCTGCGCCCTCGGCAGAGCCAGGGCTCTGTTTGGGGTGGGAGGGTTGGTGGCAGGGCCATCTGTGAGTTTCCCTTTCTTTCTGTTTTGGTTTTTTTTCCGTTCTTTCCTCTTGGAGCCTCCGAGGGCGGGGCTGGAGGCGCTGGAAGCAGCCCCCGTTGATCTGGTCGGAGGGTGGGGTGTGGGCGCCCCGCACACAGGAAGTGTTGGCGGCCGGAGGGAGGCCGGCCGGCGGGGAAGCCGCCCCTGCCGAGCGTCCCAGCTGTCAGCTTCCCAGGAGCAGTCGCTGTTTCCCAGAAAGCCAGCCGGGAGAGGAAGCGGGCAGGGCTGCTGGCGCCCAGCCTCGGCGGCCGTGCGTGGGCCACTCCTGGACACAGTGAGTCTGCCCGGGGCTGGAGAATGGGGCATCCGAGAGGCCGTGGCAGTGGGCACAGGGACGGGGCTGCTGAGGGTTGGCTGGCCAGCCAGCGAGGTTGGCCACCCCTGTGGAAAGTGGCCGTGGCCGCTGCCGGGCTCTGCTCGTCAGAGCAGCCCGGTAGGGAAGGAAGTCGCTTGTGACAAGGAAGCAGTGCCTGTTCTTCTGGAAACATCTGGGGAGGTGGCGATAAGAGCTAGTGAGCCAGCATG
>NW_022106463.1:10195183-10196564 GCF_000313985.2 Echinops telfairi | reverse complement strand
GTAGTTGGGGGTGGGGGGATGGGGGGCGGCGACGTGCCTGTCATCCGTAGCAGGACCCGCTCCCTCCTCTGGATGGCCAGGCCTGCGTGGGAAAGTGACCCGCTCCAGTCTCTGGAGCCGTTTATCCGCAATGGGGCCTCTGCGGTTTACAGACAGCGTGGCCACGGCCACTTCTGTGGAGCTCGCCCAGGGGGGTAGCGGGGGCGTGGGGACAGCCCGCAGTGGAGGCAGTCGGGAGTGGGGGGTGGAGGTCGGCTTTGAAGCAGTTCTTCTTTCCCGGCCGCCTGCGCCCGTCCCTCTGCGGTGCCCCCAGAGCCTGCATGACATCACTGGTTCCCCACATGGTCCCCCGGGGCGCCGGCCATACGTCCGTCCGTCCTTCCTTCCTTCAGAGTGAATGGCGCACTGTGTCTTTTCTTGTGGAGGCAGCCGGCAGCTGGCAGCTGAAGGACTGCCCGCCCGCCCGCCTGCCTCGGAGAAGTTTAACCCCTTGCCCTCTGCCTCCCTGGCAAGGACGGGGTGCTGGTTGTCGGAGGCCTGGCAGGGTTGGGGTCAGGGTAAAGTGCTCAGCCACTCACCGGAAGGTTCTGAGGTTTGAATCCTCTGGACAAAATCACGAGGCCGCCGGTGCCCGTGAAGATGGTGTGGCAGCGCTCCCGGTGCCCCAGGGTGGCTGTGTGGAGCCAGCCCCAGACAGCTGCTGTTGTGGAGCAAACGTTTGACTCGCGGCAGGATCCCGCCACACCGTGCCAGCCCCCAACCCCCCAGGGATCCCTGGCGGAGGCGTAGTGGTTACATGTGGGGCTGCCATCTGCAAGGTCTGTGGTTTGAAGCCCCCAGCCGCTCCCCTGGAGGAAGACCCCAGACGGGGCTTTCCACTCTCTGGAAGAGCGACGGTCTCGGAGTGCCCCCGGGTTCTCTGCTGGTCGGCACCCACTCAATGGCAGGGGGTTGGCTTTTGGCGTTGATGCCTTGCTGATCTTTATGGAAGCCGGTCTCCAGGCCCAGAGGTCATTGGCCGCGTTTAACTGCAGGCAACACCAGGGTCCCTGGTTGTAATGGTGAAAAACCCAGGGCGGAGGAGCGGACAGACCTCTCGTCTAGCTCGGGGGCTCCGTTCCAGAGCAGTCGGCCTTCGGGGTTCAGCAGGCGGGCCCGAGCTCAGGCAACAGCCTTGGTGGCCGCCACCACCCTTCTGCGGCGGGACTCTGTGGCTTCGGGAGGGACTCCAGCTTCGGATCCGTCTGCTCTCCGGCTGGGGAGCCAGTGAAGGAGTTCAGCCAAACTCTCACTCGGGATGGATCAGAGTTCAGTGGGAAATGCATAACACTCTGTGTGTCTGTGTGTGTGTAAGAGAGAGAGAGATCCTGGAAAAGGTGTG
>NW_022106463.1:10183921-10194000 GCF_000313985.2 Echinops telfairi | reverse complement strand
GCCCAGAGGAAGCCGCACAACACCCTGTACTCTCTCCTGGTGCTAGCCTTGTGACCGACTAGCTGCCGTGGAACTCACCCCTCAGGCAGGCGACCCCTGGGACAGAGAACTGCCCACATGGCTGGCTAGGCTGGACTCTGCCGAGGTGGCCAGATTTTTCTTCCGTGGCCCCACTGGGTGGGCGCAAGCTGCCAGCCTTGCGTCACATGCCCAGCGCTGACCACACCTGCCACACTGGCTCCTGCCACATCTGTGTCGTGGGGGTTTTGTTTGGGGCTGATGCCGGGAGGCTCTTTCGGCCTGTGTGCAGTCGGTCTTTGCTTTCTCTCAGCCCATGTCGGGCGTCACGGAGAACGGAGCTTTTCCTCCTGGAGGGAGCGGAAGGTTTCAGAACTCGGGTTGGGACCAGTGCAGTACTGCCTTGATTTCACGAGGTCTAATATGCGGTGTCCCGGCTTGGTGGTTACACGCTGGGCCGCGAGCCCCAAGGCCAACAGTTTGAACCCACCAGCTGTTCCCCAAGAGAAAGACAGGGCCGTCTGCTCCCATAAAACGTTAGCGTCTTGGAAACTCGGGGCGGATCTTCCCCGTCCGGCAGTGTTGCGACGAGTCAGCCAGGTGGCAGCGTTTGGTTTTATGTTTTCCCGGGGGAAGCGATGATGATAGTGTCAATGAAGGGGCCTGATCCTTTCTCCAGGAGCCCCGGCGGTGCCCTGTGCATGAGGCATTGAGCTGCTCAGGGAACGGTTGGCAGTTCGAACCCAACAGCCACTCTGTGGCAGAGAGATGAGGCTGTGTGTTCCCATGGAGACCGACAGCCCCAGAGCCCCCTGCAGGGTCCCCGTGAGTCGGCGCGGACTGGGTTGGGTTTGGAATACTTTCTTACATTCCTCCATCCCCATGGCTGATAATGTCTGTGGGTCAATACACATTTGTCTGTCTTCTTGGACCCTTTCAAACCACCCCAGGACCAGCGGCAGCGTGTGAAAGACTTCGAGCAGGAGGGTGTGGGTGTGCACAATCATGGCGTCAACGGCTTGTCCGTGCTGTCAGGAGCCCCGGTGGCTTTCACCCTAGAGGGACCTTCCCTCGCTTTCCTGATAAGCCCTGACCTCGCTCCTGGGCTGCAAGGCACCCTGAGCTGATCTGCTCTTGGCATGCTGCCCCCCACCTCCACCCCCTGACCACTGTGGGCTTCTGGAATCCCTCCCTCAGTGGGGGCGGGTGGGCACCTGTGTTCAGGGCTCTGCCTTCGGGGTGTCTGTGTGGGACGGGGCTCCCGAGAGGAGTGAAACCGAGGAAGCACACAAAGAAGGAAATGAACGGCCACTCGTGTGGTTCCGGGAGCGGATAAGCCCAGCCGGTTCAGGTTCAAGGGTCAGATGTCAGGCTGCAGGCTTTCCCTGGCTTGCCTAGTGGGGATCCAGGATATGGGAAGATGAAGCAGGAAGACCAGGGCGGGCAGATGAATCCAAGGTCGGCAGGTCAGGTGGCAGATCAGATGGTTCCCTGGGTCGGCACGTGTGTTAGTCCGGGTTGGCTAGGGAAACATACAGAACATTCATATGTGTACAAGAAAGAGCTTTATATCAAAGAGCAATTGTATGTTGAGAAAACACCCCAGCCCAGTCCAGATCAAGTCCATAAGTCCAATATTAGCTCATATGTCTGATGCCAATCTGTAAGTTCCTCTTCAGAATCACACAACACATGCAATGACTCTGAGTGCAGGCTGATCACAGGCCAGTGGGTGGAAAGTCCTGTGGATCCAGTGGTGGTGGAAGCATCTCGGTGCTGGCGTGGGTTTCCACGTGGCTCCTTCAGCTCCAGGGCTCTGGCTCCATCAATGTAGTTCCATGTGGCGTGTCATCAGGAATGTGTAGCAGAGAGAGTGTGTCTAGCCTCCTGTGAGCTATTTATCTCTGTCACACACACCCCAATGAGGTCATCAAGCTGCGTCCTGATTGACAGACTCCACCCCTTCCTTGAGCATGCACTATGACAAGCCATTGGTTCTCAAGTCCAAAATCCAATTGGTCAGGTGCGGGATCCAGTCCACAAGAAGCTCTCCACTGCAGCCACTTATAGATGAAGTAGGCCACACTCCACACATCGTCTTCCCACAACCCCTGGCTGCAGGCCCCTCGTGGAGTTGAGGACACACCACAGGGAGGGGACCTCAGCTGTCAAAACCACTGGGCACCCTGGCCCGGCGAGGTGACCGTAAACCTCCGTGTCTTCATGCACCTGAAGGATGGGCAGCTAGTCCTCCTGGGTCACACAGACACCGTGCGATGAACGGGGGTGGCCATCGACACGGTGGACGATCAGGGGATTGGTCCTTACCGGGCAGAGCACGCGTGAGCGAGCACATGCAGGGGACCTGGGAGAGCGGGGCTCAAGGACGCTGGCCGCGGTTTTCCTGGCCTCGCCCGGCTGCCCCCTCGCCAGTAGCTAAATGACAGTGATGAAGCAGTAACGAAAATAATGTTATAGCTGGGGGTCACCACACACGAGGACCTGCCTGAGAGGGTCTCGGCATGAGGAAGATGGAGAACCCCTGCTCTGAAGAGTCAGGGTCTCGGAACCCGGCAGGGCAGTTCTACCCAGTCCTATGGGGCTGCCGTGAATCGGCATCCACTCAACGGCAGTGGGTTCGGTTTGGGGTCCAGAGGAAGCTGCTAAACTCAGGCGGTCGTGGTGAGGGGCCCCCACGTCAGTTCCAACCCCTCATCGTGACTCTGTGCCGCCGGGGCCTGCGTCACCCTCCCAATCCTCCCTGTGCTTGACCCCAGCGTGGACACCCCTGTGCCCTCCGTCTCGCTGAAGGTTCTTTGTGCTGCCCTCGACGTGACCCGCAAGATGTCCTTCTCCAGGGACTGGTCTCTACGATAACGTGTCCAGAGTCCAGGAGATGAAGCCTTGCCAGGAGTGTCCTGGCTGTACGTCCTCCCAGCAGGTCCGCTTGTCCCAGCACATCCCGACCCTCTGCAGGGTTCCCGAGGGCAGGCGGCTCTTTAACGGAGCAGGCAGCCTCATCTCCCCCTCAGAGTGGCCAGTGGTTTCAAACCACTGACCTGTGGGTCAGCTGCCCTACGCTGATCCGACAGCGCCCCCAGGACTCCTCGCCAGACTCTGAATTCCATTACTCTCCCTCTCTTGTTTCCATTTGGCCCAAAAGAGTTACAAGCAAGATGACCTCCTTGGAAAGTCTCTTTCAGGAAACAGTCGTCCCGGGCGACCAAGGATGACTTGGAGGACTCTTCCAGGTGGAATAGCTCTCCTGCAGGCGGCCGTCGGTTACAAACAGGAGAGAGAGCAGGAGAGGACCTGAGCCTGCTTGTTCTGTGGCTGCGAAGAGAGTACCTTGTGGGCGCTCTTCCCAAATCTCTGGCTAAACCCCTTGGCGGCGGCGACGGCACTGAAGAGGCAAAGCTGTGTTCTTGACCTCCAGCCGGCAAACCCCAGAGGGGCCGGGAAGGACCTTCTGGTGGGAAGGACAGTGCACTGGGTGAGGAGACAGGCTGGTGATGGCTCCACCCAGAGGCGCCCAGGAAGATCCATTTTGCAAGACCAGCCGTCGAAAACCGAAAACCGCGGAGGGCACAGCCCACACCACTCCCGTCGGGCGGCTGCGCATGGAATCAACTTCGTGACAACTGCTAAGATTCACCGGACGTGCCTTCCTGCAGGGGCCTGCGTTCGATTTCCAGCCAGGGCATCTCGGTGCAGCCTCCACCCGCCCATCCGTGGAGGCTGGCTTGCCACTACGATCATGCTGATTCCAGATGGCTCCAGAGGCTTCCGGAGGCAGACAGACCAGGAAGAAAGGCCTGGCGGTCCATTCCCAAAAAACAGCCATAGAGAACCCCGGGGACCACAGGGTCTGTTTGGCAACACACTGTGGGGTGACCCAGGGGAAGGCAGTGCCCACCGAAGCGGGGGGGGGGTTGGGGTTGTGCCTAACACAGCACAGTTGCTCCCCAGCCTAGAGTCTGAACCCCCTCTGCTGCCAGTGTGTGAAAGCTTCCTGGAATTCCTGGCTCTCTGGTTCCTGGGAACAAGCAGTGGTGTGGGGTCCCCTCCTGAGAACTGGTCCCCCCGAGTGCCAGCTCCTCACCTCACAGGACAGACCCAGCAGGCCGACCAGACACGATGCCAAAAAGGACCAGAAGTCTGAGGAGAACTCGTGTGTAACATGGAGTCATTCGGCTGGGGGCTGGGGTCCCAGGCGGGGAACCTCGCAAGGACTGGAATACACCCCACAGGAGTTCAGCAGTGGCAGCTCTCGGTTGAAATAAAAGCCCCTTCAGTTTCATTCGGGGCTCCAGCCCAGCCCAGCACGAGGGCAGCATGGTGCCCTCCTTCCCCAGAGAGGGACTGGGGGAACCACCCGAATGGGAAGTCCCCTCTTCAGGCTCCTGACCTGGTGCCACGTGCGGGGCAGGGTTCCTCCATGGAGGACCAGAGCCACTGCCATCAGGACAAGGCTCTCGTGTCCAGTGACCACGAGTGTCCCCTAGTGACCCTGCAGGGAGTTCACTGGGACCCTGCTCAGAACAAAGCAGAAAGTGAAACCCACGCCCGCTGGCATCGAGTCCGTGCCAAGCGCGTCAGCCCTCTGTGACGTGAGCCACTGCTACACCAGGTCCCACGGCAGGGGTCTCACGGGAGCAGGGGGCCAGGCCCTTCTCCCGCGGGCGGGGCCCCTCGGTGGGTCTGAGTCGCCCACCTTTCGGTAACAGCGGAGCGCTTCGCTGCCGCGCCACCAGGGCTGCTCAGGGCCCTGCCAACACTCTGCACAGTGACCCACCTCTGCCTCCTCAGCCAGGAGGGCGAAACCAGCCACAGGCCCGAGCCCGCAGACTGGTCAGGGAAGGAAGACGGAGGCCCGGTGACCCTCTGGGGAGTGAGGTCTGTCTCTGGGTCTGTCTTTCTGGGCGCCGGGCTGTTGAGGGCCCCCTGGCCCCCGGAGCCCGGCTCTGTCCATGCTGGTCAGTCCTTTTCTGAAAGACAGGGTCAGTGAGTGAGTGAGTGTGTGTGAGTGAAGACGGGGGTGAGTGAGTGTGTGAGGGAGGGTGTGAGTGTGTGAGTGAAGCTTCACTCGGAACACAAGGTACCAAGCCCTCTCTGAACTTTGAACTCTGACTGAATCTTGATGAGTCTCTGGCTCAAGGGCAGGGAGTGGATTCTGTGGTGGGCAAAGAGGCTTACCTCTGCACAGACAAAGGCCAAGTCTGTGGGCTCCGTGGGGGTCCACCTGCAGGGCTGGGCCTTGGGAGTCTGGGGGCTGTGCTGCACTGGGGAGTGGTGCCAAACCATGGAAGACTTGTGGGGGTCCCTCTGTGTACTGTGAGGTGCCGTCCAGCCGGTTCCGACCCAGAGCGACCTGTGAACAGCAGAAGGAAACTCCGCCCGGCCCTGCACTGTCTCCACCACTGTTCCCAAGCCGGAGCCCGCTGTCGCAGCCCCTGTGTCCGTCCATCTCCCTGAGGCCCTCCCTCCTCTGTGCCGCCCCTCCACTCTGCCAAGCACGGTGACCTCCTCCAGGGACTGGTCTCTCCTGACCACAGGTCCAAGGTCTCCCCATCCGGCCATGCTTCGTCCAGGGCAGATCTGTTTGTCCGGACGCACGGCCACCCTCTGCAGGGCTCCGAGGACACTTGGCTCCTTAGAGGGGCCGGCAGCCTCGCTCTTCTCCTGAAGAGTGAATGGTGGTTTTGAACCACCCGCCTTGGGGTGGACACTCCAACTTTTACCAGGCCCCAGGGCGGGGCTTCTCCGTCTAATTTGCATCTCAGCCATGATGGACGTAGACACATCCCGCAACCAGGCCCTTGTTCACATCTCGAAGAAAATAATCACGGGAGGGGTTACATCCCACTGCCCAGTCGATGCTGGCTCACAATGACCCTGCAGGACAGGGTAGAGCTGTCCCGTGGGTTTCCGAGACTGTCAGTCTTTCTGGGAGCAGAAAACCTCCTCTTTCTCACAAGGAGCAGCTGGTCGGGTCCGATCCTCTGTCCTTGTGGTTAACAGTCTCATGCGTCGTGGGGACCTGCTGTGCCACTGTGTTCTTTGCTGCACCACACTATTCAAAACTCTCACCCCTATTCAAAACTCTCACACTATTCAAAACTCTCTGTGAAGTAGCAATGAAAATAAGTTTATGGTTGGGGGCGGGTGGTCACCACCCCGTGAGGAACTGTATGAATGCGTTGCAGCGTGAGGAAGGTGGAGAACCACTGTGCTAGGGCAACGTCCTTCCATGCACAATGTTGGACCCGGGCCGCAGGCTGGCATCCGTGACCGCGTTTGGACAGTGCTGCAGAGATAATAGGATGGGTCCTCCCTGGAAATGGGCAGAGAACCCAGGACAGCCGTTGTGGGGTCTCGGTGCCACCTGCCAACAGGCACCCTGGGGCACCCACAGAGTTGGGGCACTCAGGGATAAGCCACCGTGGGCAAGGGAGAGAGAACATGGTGACCGCCAGGAAAGAGCCAGGCAGTGTGACCACTGCTCACAGCAAGCGTGCTGGAGACACACGCAGGTCTTAGGGACGGACTAAGCAATGCTTCGCTGTTGTTTGTTTGCTTTTTAAAGAGGCTCCTTCTCCTATCTCTGGGCCAACAGCCGCCTTCTTCAATAATTCCACCTTCAGACCGGAGGGCCTTCACACTCACAGAGCCCCTACAGGACGGAGGACGCCTGCTCCCTCGGGTGTCTAAGCCTGCCATCCCGAGGGAAGCAGACAGCCTCATCTTTGGCCCTTGGAGCAGTTAGCGGGTTTGAACCGTCAACCTTTCAATTAGAGGCCAAGTGCTTTACAGCAGCACCACCAGTGCCAGGAGGAGGGACATTTTGCTGTGAGCACTTTCTGATTGGCTGCTGCTGCTGCTGCTGCTGGTAATTAAGGAGCCCTGGTGGCATCAGGTTACACACAGGGCTGTGATCTGCGTGGTTGGCAGTTCAAAACCACCCCAGCCCACGGGGTGGGGGGAGGGGGGAGTCACTCTGAATCAGCATTGGCTCAATGGCAATGAGTGAGTGTGAGTGTGAGTGAGAGAGAGAGCGAGAGCGCGTGAAGGGGTTTGAAAGCACACACAGCTGTCAGCCACTGCGGCCTTTCGTCCCCTGCGTCCCCAGTCCGTGACTCAAGAAGCAAAAGCACTGGGAAGTGCTGCTCTGGGACCGTGTGTAGACCCCTCCAGGTCCCTGAAGCTGCTCACCACCAGCATCGGGGAGCTCTGGCTCTGCAGCACTGTCCCACTGTCCGGGGAGGGTCAGCGGAGCCCCGCTGGTGCTGGGGGCTGAGCACTGGGCTGCTCACCAAGTGGTCGGTGGTTCAAACCCACCGGCCGCTCCGTGGAGACAGATGCAACTGCCCAGGAGCCCCTCTGGGGCAGCTCTGCTGTCCTGCATGGTCATGAAAGGACAGGGTGGAACTTCCCCCAGGGGTCTGAGACTGTAACTCATGGGGGGGCTAGAAAGCCCCTCAGAGGGGCGGGTGGTTTTGAACTGCCGGCCTTGTGGATCAGGGCCCAGTGTGTTACTGCTGTGACACCAAAGTCCCCAACCGCCCTCCAGACGGGAGACCTTTTCCTTCTCTGGTTTACGGCTTGCCCTGCTTCTACTGGTCGGAACTGGCCCCGCCCCACCCCCAAGTCTATGACTGGCTATGGGTCCCCCGCACGGAGGGAGAGGCTTGTCTGTGGCCATTGCCCCTGTGCTCATGACTGGTCTACTGGGCTCCATCCATTTGGATATAAACCCACACGGAAGCAGGGATAGTCAGGAAGGGAGTGTTGCACCTGACCCGGGCCTCTGGCCTGGGCCTGGAAACCTCCTTCCTCGTTTTGGGCAGCATGCCTCCCTCAGAAGTCATGCCACCCGCTAGAGACTGGCAGGGAGGTCGGCGTGGATCCACGGGGGGAAGTTCAGAGGGTCAGGAGTGCGGCCAGGAAGCTGAGGGAGGAAGCGGACTACGGTGGTGCCGATGGTGCGACGGGGACCGGTGGCGTGAACCCCCGCGTGCGTGACTCATAGACCATGGGCTGGTGAGCTACTCTGCAAAGCTTCCTCCAGCGTCTAAGAACCTCTCCCTTGACTCCTATCCGGATGGAGGTAAGCACAGGCCAGCCGCACAGGCTAAGTCAGTAAGAGGCATGGGACTTCCTAGTGACACTAGACCAATGAAGCCGAGTGCGTTCCAAGAACAAGTGGGCGTGCTGAGGATGAGGTTAGTAAATTAAGGATTGACGTGAGCACAATGTAATAAAGACACTGACGGAGCCTCGGACAGAAACAGGAGGCTTGCTCGCTGCTGGCTCCGGGTGATGGTTCTCGGCTCTTCTCAGCCTCGGTCGTTTGGCTCCATGTAGATCTTCCTTTGGCCTCGGTACCTCTCCCTCCCCATCCCCGCTCCTTCATCCCTCCTCGAGATAGACTTATGAGACAGCCCAGCCTCCTTCAGTAACGCAGCAAAGCCCACCGATTCCTGATGGCGACGGGCAGACCCTGCGTCCCCAAGGAAGCCCATGACAACCAGACCCACCTCGTAGGGCAGCAGGGGGCAGACCCACAAGGCTGTCACGACCCTGTTCTTCCTCCCAAGGAACCAGCTGGTGGGTTCGAACCCGCAACCTTTGACGTCACTGCCAAGTGCTTCACCCCGGAGCCTCCAGGGCTCCTTCAACCACAGGAATAGGGGTTGCCTTTGGTAGTGGGGCACAATTCAGTCCACACGGGTAGCCTCCTCCTTGTCTGGACAGCAGTGCCAGTGGGCTTCTCCAGCGCGCCACACTGCCTAACGCCCGGGATGCGCTCTTTCCCCCGTTCCAGCGCTAACACTTCCGCAGGTCCTCCAGCTTGGCTGGCGAGACTTGCTGGAAGCGAGACAAGACTTGAACGCACAGATCTCTGAGCAATCGGATGGCGGCCATCGGGAACTAAGGGCTAGGTAGATGGCGGGGGGTGACAGCTTCCCCCCACGGGCCCTGAAGTTTTCATAGCTGCCTCCTGAGCTCGGACTGCCTACATCTTGTTTTTGTTTGTTTGTTGATTACAGTTTTCTTCCTGCTCCACCTAAGGCCAGAGCACAAGGTGGAGAGATGGGACCCTTCACGTTTCAGAACAAATCTGAGATTCCCAAGTCTTGGAGTATGGACGAACTCCTTTAATCCCTAAACCAAGAAATCCCTCTGCTGATTGGTCCAAACCCATCCCGACCCACTGCCATGAAGTCGGTGACTATAGAGGGCTGTCAGGGCTGTCGGTCTTTACAGGAGTGCACAGCCTCTTCTGTCTCCTGGGGAGCAGCTGCTGGGTCTGAACCTCTTCTGTCTCCTGGGGAGCAGCTGCTGGGTCTGAACCTCCCACCTTGGGGCTGGCAGCCCAGCAACTAACTCACGGTGCCACGATGACCCTTAACCAGACAAGTCAGAACCTCAACACTCCCTGTCACCAAGTCAATGCTGGGTCACCGTCACCCTCTGGGAGGGGTGGAACTGTCGCCGTGGGTTCTGAGACCATGAGAGCAGGAAGCCGCACTCTCTCTCTGTCTCTCTCTCTGTCTGTCTGTCTCTCTCTCCCCAGAGGAGAAAAGCCGTGTGCTCTTTGAAAGAACTGGCTGCAGGGAGTCAGACGGACACAGGCAACTGGACAGCTTCAGTCAGAGGCTGCGGGGCAGTGAGTGGACGCTCTCAGTGGTGCCACGGGCAGTGTCACCAGGTCACCCACGGGTTTATGTCAACCCTGTCACGTGGGTGTATGTTCTGCTGTGTGTAGTCCCCAGAATCACAGAAAGGACAAAATAAATTAGAGCTATGGTCTCGGGTGCCCACAGCGGTGGTCCCTACCGGGTCTCGGTGAGCGGGTATCGGCTTGATGGCAGTGATTTGTTTTGGTTTTGTGGTCGGCCCGCATGCTGTTCCCAAGGACCATCCCCATCTAGAGCTGCCGGTGCCAGGTGTCCCTGCATTGAGGAGCCCTGGTGGCACACCGGTTGTATTAGTCTAGGTACTTTGGAGAAACAAATCCACGGCGACTCACGTATAAGAGAGAGTTTTATGTAAAGAAA
>NW_022106463.1:10177520-10182456 GCF_000313985.2 Echinops telfairi | reverse complement strand
AGTAAGGGCGGAGGTGCTGTCCATGGAAACAAGCAAGCAAGCAAAAGAACTGGGCTTAAGGGGAAAAGGAGCCGTAGAAGAGCATCAAGGTGAGGTTGACTGTGTGTGCATGTCTATGTGTGTGTGTGTTCGAGTGGGTGTGTATGTGTATCTGTGTGGGTATGTGTCTGTGTGTATATGTGTGACTATATGTATGTGTATGTAAGTGTGAGTGAGTGAGAGTGTATGTATGTGTGCGTATATGTGTGTATGCATGTATGTGTGTGTATGTGTCTCTGTGTGCGTATGTGAGTGTGTGACTATATGTATGTGTATGTAAGTGTGAGTGTATGTATATGTGTGTATGCATGTGTGTAAGTGTGAGTGTATGTGTGTATGTGTATGCATGTATGCGTATGTGTGTATGCATGTGTGTGTATGTGAGTGAGTGTGAGTGTATATATGTGTGTGTGTGTGTGTTTTCAGCAACCAAACACCTCCAAATTCACCGCCAATGAGTCAGTTCTGACCGCGGCGACCCCACAGGACAGGGTGGAACTGCCCCTGCGGACTTTGCAGACGGCAGCCCTTTCTGGGAGCAGACAGCAAAGTGCCCCACAAACAAAGTGCCCCTGCCAGAGTTACCTCTGGGGGACATCTTGAGTCTCCACCTGGCTGCCTCTCATCCCTCACTCAACACGATGCCACAGGGGCACGGGGATACTGGGGCTCACTGCCCAGGCGGGCGGAGCCCTGCCTTCCCCCAGCCTGCAGTCCCTTCCTTGTCTAAAGACCCGACTTTGTTGTGTGCGTCTGTTCCCACAGCATATGGTCGCCTTCCTCCCAGGGTGCGAGCATCCTTCTGCATCGGCCTCCCTCCCCTGCACCCCCACCCCCCCTGCGTCTTTCTCTACAGGAGCTGCTGTGCCTCTGCTCTCGGGCTCTGTCAAGGGGCACGGGACTCACAGGGGTGCTCCTCGCTTGGGGGGGCTCATGTCTTCTTCAGCTACAAGGTGACCCCCGGGGTTGGTGTCTGTTCAAGGGCAATCATCTCAGGGTGTCCCTCAGTTCGCCTATTTGTTGCTCTCGCTTTTTAGGACTGTGAGGCTCTGTTCCACGTTGCTCTCCTGTTCTTCCGGGTGGTGGGAGCTGGGCACCCTCTAGGTCTTCTGGTCCCCGGCAGATGGGGATGTGGTGGTCCCTGCTGACTGTTCTCCCCGTGCACTGTTTCCTTCTTTAAGGAGCCTGCTGGGGTCATGGGCGACATGTTGGCTGCGGTCCACAGATAGTACTTCAGACCCAGCAGCCGCTCTGCCGCAGAACTAGGCTGGCTGCTCTCCCGAAGAGTTACAGATATAGTTGGAAACCAGCAGGCATTCCACAGGAGAAAGAGGACGCTTTCTACTCCCGTGAAGAATGAGCAGACTCGGAACCCCACAGGGGCAGTCCTACCCTGTCCTGTGGGGTCTCCATCACGTGATCTTAAAATCCTCAGCTTTTCAGAAGAGATTTAGCGTGGTGACACATGGATGTCTTTATCCGACGTAGGGCTCCGTGTCGTGACGTGTGTGCACACAGGGTGCTGAGGGGCCCACAGTGACCCGGTGTGACCCGGAAGGACTGCCCTGTTGGGTGTCCAGGGTGACAGACTCCACGCAAGCCGACAGCCAGGTCTTTCCTCTGCAGAGCCGGTCCCGAGACAGAGCCGCGGCTCAGCTCGCGGCCGGAGGAGCGTGCGTGCAGCACAGCAGTCACCTCCCCTGGGCTCTGACTGAGTAGGAAACAAGCTCGGCCCGTGGTGCTGTGGGGTAAGCGCTGGACAGCCAGCTATGAGGCCGGCGGTTCAAACCCACCACTGGTCCAAAGGGGGAAGATAAAACTGCTCACCTACAGGTTTAGGGCTTCAGAACCCTGTGTTGGGTCCCTGTTTCTCCAAGCAGACTCTATGGCAGCGGATTTGGAGTCTGTTTCTGGAGGAAATCCACAGCAGTGTCCATTCCAAGCTGGGCGCCCACACCCGTTCAAAATGGCGAGGTTAGCTGCCATCCTTGAGCACTGCATCGAAGCTGCCAAGCTGTTGCTCATCTGTGACCTCTAAGAAGGCAGACTGCCATCCTTCTTCCTCGGAGCAGCGGGGGCCCGACCTGAAATGCCCGCGTTCAGGTCACGATGGAGAGCTTTAACCACTGCTCCATCAGGGCTCATGGCCCATTTCCTGACCAGCCAGACCCACTGCCATGGGGTCAATTCCAACCCACAGCCGCCCCGTCTGGGGCTTCCAAGACGCCAGTCTTCACAGGAGCAGCCAGCCTCCTTTCTCCCCAAGGAGCAGAGCAGCAGGGATTGGCTGTGAACCACAGGCCCTGTCCTTAGCAGCCCAATGCCTAGCTTACGCCGCCACCAGGGCTGCTTGCTACTCAGGTCAAACCCCATACACAAGAGATTCCGTTGACGTGCCATGCCTACACCCGCCCGCCAGAACCCACTGGACGGCCAGACCCCCCAGCCTCCGCCCGTCGCTGGCAGCCGAGGGCTAAACCAGCGCACAACCAGAGCGGGCGGGCTCAGCTCTGCAGCCTCCTCTCTCAGGGAGGGGCCTCCTGCTCCAGCCGCCTCCCCCACTCACCCTGAGTCAGGCAAGCCTCCGTCCCCTGTTGGGGGACAGAGTGACCCAGTGCCCCGCAGGGGTCAGGGGTACGAGGGGGAGAAGCCAAGGAGGGAGAGGGAATTCCAGGCTCGAGAAGGGAGGCCATGGGGGGCAGTGCAGTCACGTCAGGGCAAGTGGTGGTCTGCCCTGATGCCCCAGACAGGCCTCCCGAGCTCACTCCCAGTGCGCCGCCGACCCAGGGCGCTCCTGTACACACCTGCAGCAGCATTTCACCCCAGGTGCTGGGCCCACAGGTGCTGGGTCATAGAACATAGGTGCCAGAGGGCGCTTTGAGCCTTGGCGTCTATCCACAGCAACGGTGTGGAATGGGCGTTATTCAAGGGATTTTTACATTTCAAATGAGGAGCCCTGGTGACTGGCGCACAGTCGGCAGTTCAAACCCACCAGCCGCTCCCAGGTTAAAGAGCAGGCAGTCCGAGTCCTCCAAGCTCACCGTCTGAAACGCTGCGGGGTCGCTCTGAGTCCAGACTGACTCGGTGTTGTGCGCTGGGGTTTGTGTCCTTAATCAAGACCCTCTCCTGGCCTAGTGGGTTAAACAGCCGGGCTGTTAACAGAGAAGTTGGTGGTTCAAACCTCCTTTTGCTCCATGGGAGGAAGATGAGGCTGTCTGCTCCTGTCAAGAGGTACAGTCTGGGAAACCCACAGGGGTGGCTCTGCTCTGCCCTGTAGGGTTGCTGCGAGCCCCGACATCCACGTGATGCCTGTGGGTCTAAGCAACAGAAATGTGGTCCGAGACGTCAGTGGGGAGAAACAACCGAGACCCGGAAAGGGCAGGCGCCCCCTTCAAGCCCAGCCCTCACAGGCCCCCTGGGTCCCAACACAAACACACACCAAGTGAGGACGAGGGTCTTCGCACCCTTGACTGCCTGTGACTCATCCCGAAGCCCCCGGGACTTTCTGTGGCATCCCTGCTGATGGGAAGTAAACGGGGAGGAAGGAAGTGTGGAGGCTTGGAATCCTGGGGCCGGATGTCTGGGAGGCCACCAGGGGGCCGGCTGGCCGGAAGCAGGAGGGGAGGGGAGCGAGGTGTCCAGGCCCATGTGCCTCTGTGCTGGGAGCTCCCCCTGGGGCCCACCCTGGCCATCGGGCCCTGGGGTGCCGAGACTGGGTACTTGGAGGGGAACAGAACAGCCATGTAGAAGGGGTTGCCTGCCAGTGTCCCACCCCCATCCACGGAGGCTGCACAGGAAAAGGGGCGTCCAGCTTGGAGGGAGTCCAGCAAGGGCTTGGCAGGGGCGGGAGGCTTGGGTTGAGAGTTCAGGCGGGAGGCTTGGGTTGAGAGTTCAGAGTGTGTAGGGGAGTGGAGAGAAGAGCGGGTGGAAGAGGTCATTCTAGATCCATGATGCCCACGGGGGCTATGCCATCCCTGGGGTGGGGGGCACACTGGGAGGAGTGGGGGGCTGCAGAAGCAGGAGCCCACCCTGGGTCCCATATGATGCACAAGCCTGCTTCTTTCTGGAAAAGGGGCAGAGGGCCAGGGGAGTCTGGGAACCTACCCTCCACACGAAAGGCAAGCCTGTGAGAGTCGGCAGCAGGGTCGGGGGGAACCTGTCAGAGAAGGAAGGTGCCAATAGTTCCCCGACAGGCGGCCAGGGGAGCCCCAGCGGTGCTGTGGGTGAGGAGCTGGTGCAGCAATAGTTCAAACCCCGCAGCTGCTACTCAGGAGAAGGATGAGGCCGCCGGCTTCCGTGAAGTTACAGCCTCGGAAAGCTCACATCAGGTGGCTGTGGGCTGGAAAAGGCTCAGACAGGAATGGGCTCGAGGTCGGCCTGCATCCCACCAGGGGGGACATGTCCAGACCCAGAAAAGCAAGGTATTCCTGGCGAGTTCCCACTCTGGTGGGTACCTCTGTACCCCAGACACACACTCACACTCGGGGAGAGAGGGTGGGGGGCAGTGGCTTTGGGAGACCCCGTGTTATCTGGAACCACCACCGTCGCAGCGACGCAGAGACAAGCCCGGTGGTGTAGTGGTTACACCAGAGGGCGAGGCCCACAGTTCTCATCTATTGAAGGCTCTTCAGGAGAACCACCCGGCCGTCTGCTCCCACGCGCACCGAGCACCGTGGGAACACACGGGGGCAGTTGTGCTTGTCCAGCAGGGTCTCCGAGTCAGAATCACATGGGGCAGGCGATGTTTGGCTCTGGCCCGTGAGGGTTTCAGAGGCAGCAGGGCGTAGGGGTCCAGGGTGGGCCTGGCTCAGAAGCTGCCGTGTGTGGCGCTGGCTGCCCTCCAGGAGGGGTGTGCTCACTGCCCTCCGCTGGCTCCCGAGAGCCCTGGCAGCGCTGC
>NW_022106463.1:10173319-10176396 GCF_000313985.2 Echinops telfairi | reverse complement strand
TAGGGTAGGGGACAGGGGATTCTCAGGACCCACCCTTCTCCCGAGTGGCCTTCCTTAACCTAGCTGATCACGTCTTCTTAGACCAGCGGTTCTCAGTGTCTGTCCGCAGACCCGCCCACCATCATTGTGAAGGCGAGGTCTGTCTGACTCAGCATTTACCTGGGGTGTTTCCACCCCAGGTGCCCCTTGGTGGCTGCGTGCTATCCTCTCATACTGCATGGCAAGTGCCTGGCCCTTCACCCACGGGGATAGGTGTCTGTTCTCCGCCCGTGATGACCCTCCCCTCGGACATATCACCATTAGAGAACGTTTGGTTAGTATGTGGACGTCTTCTGGACCTTTGTCACAGTGGTCTCCTACAATAGTCATCTTTCAGGGGTTGGCTAGTCCCCCTCGGCAGTGCATCCGTTAGTTGTTCAGCAGAGTCAAAGTGACCCTGGAATGCTGGGGTGTGGCCCATGGGGTGCAGGCCCTGTGGTTGGCTGGTCCGTTCTCCTCCCCCGGCCCGGCATCAGGCTGCCCCTGCCTGTGGGACTGTGTGCAGACCCCACTCTTTCAGCTCTTACCTCTCGAGGGAGCTTTACCTAGGCCAGGGTTGAGGGGTCACGTGGTGTGTCCATGGCCAGCTTTTGAAGGAAGCTTCCCTAAAACCAGTGTCTCCTTGTGACAGATTAACTCATCTTGACCTTCCCAAGGCGTGTCATCCGTTGTGATGTGCCATACGTGTTGTGGTGCCCATGCCACTTGGAGTGGTCAGGACTCCATCCTAGGTCTCCATTCCCAGATCGGCTCCTGCTTCTTTCCCCTTCCCCCTGCCCACATTTCTGTCTCTAGAAATGAGCCGTGGGCTGCCCCATTTCCGCGTCCCTGCCACTCGCACGCCTGTATAGCAGCCAGAACCCCCACAGCCATCACGGCCCTTGGTGGCCCATGTGGCCCGCTGGCAGACCCACTCCGGCCCACAGCGGCTCCTGGAGACAGGGCAGAACCAGCACACAGACCGCGCCCCCCCCGCCCCCCCCCCCGTCCACCATCTTTACGGGGGCAGGTCCCCAGGGCTCTCTCCCGTGGGGCATCTGGGGGTGTTCAAACTGCCTGCCTTTCTGTTGGCAGGCGAGCAAATTCCCCGGGCTGGACTTGAAGTCTGTACTGAGCAGCAAGCCTCTGTTACAGACAGCAGGTGAGGTGAGCAAGCAAGATGAAGACCAGAGGCCCAAGCGTCAGCTCCCACTCTTGGGGACGGCCAGCTCTGCTCCCAGGGTAGGGGGCGCAGGTCACCCACCAGGCATTTCTTCCAGGTCCCTCTGGGTGAACAAGCCCCCCGCCTTTCCCTGAGGTTTGTGCCCAGCACACAGGAGCACCGGCTGTGTGGACGGCAGAGAGACCACCAGGGAGCGGCTCTGCCAAACAGACAAGAAATCTCCCCATGTTTGGGGGTGGGGGTGGGGGTCAGGATTCAGGGTGCCAGTTCTGTCGCCAAGGGGCGTCTTTGTCTCTTGCCTGCTTCAGTCCCCCGTTCCTTAGAGACACACGGTGTGCGTATTTACGCCTGTGCTTGCTCGATTGCATGTGTAAGCGTCTTTCACGCCTCCAAAGAGATGGGCAGAAGCAGCCCGTCGGTGTAACCAGCCCCCCACCCAGGGTGCCAACAGTCCCCAGGAGAGCAGGCCTAGGCCTAGGCCAGGCAGGAAGGGAAGGGGCAACGTGTGCTGTGATCACGGGCTGGCTCTGCGGGTGACGGAGGGAGGCGAGGAGTCATTGTGGCATGCGGCAGCAGCAGAGGGGATGGGCTGGGGAAGGAGTGGGGGCTTGGGGACACACTCCTTGAGAGACCGATCCAGCCAGACTCCTTGAATGTCTTCAGAAGGGAGACAGATTCTTCCTGAGCAAAGAGGAGTGTGTTTGCATCTGTTTTTCCGGGACTCACTCCTGCGTGTCCCCGGCCTGTGGACTGCCCAGCATCCGAGCAGAGTGCAGGGCTGTGGGCCAGCAGGAGCAGTCCCCTCCCTGTGCTGCCCAGTCCATGCCACAGCCACCCTGCCCGGGCAGAGTGGAGCTCCCTCCTGAGAGGAGTCACGTCTTTCTCCCGAGGGGCATCCCAAGGGCCAGCATCCTGTCCCAAAGGGTGACAGCTCAGAAGAGTGTGGGGGCAGGTCTGCTCCCCGTGAGGGGGGTCAAGTCGGAGAAAGCTGGCCCTGGTGGGTGCGGTCTTCTCGCTCAGGGCCCAGAGCTGAGTCTCTCACCCTTGTTGTCAGGCGTCCCGTGACAGGGTAGGGGCAGAATTGCCCCTGGGGGGCCCTTGGCTGTCACCTTTCCCGGAGAAGGTCACCAGCCCTTTCTCCAACGGAGCTTTTGAGGCAGGGGTCTGGACCACCAGCTCATCTCTCCACCCACTGACACGGAGTGGATCCGGACTCATAGTGGCCCTGCAGGGCAGAATAGAACTGCCCCCTGTGTATTCCCCGGGGCTGTCCATCTGTCCAGAAGCAGACCGCCTGTCTCTCTCAGGAGCCGCTGGGTTTGAGGGAAGGTCTTGGTGGCATGGCGGTTCCAATTGTGTTGCCATCACAATGTTGGCGGTTAAAAACCACCAGCGTCTCTGAGAGAGAAGACGGGCTTTCTACTCCCCGTGAAGGGTCACGGTCTCAGAAACACGTGGGGGCGGTTCCGCCCTTTTACTCTGAGTCGACTCGTGTCGGTGAGTTTGGTTTGGGTGTGGGTTTTGGTGGGCTCCAAGCCCAGCACTTAGCCCTCAGCGCCACCAGGGCTCCTTGGTGCCTCCTAGGCCAGAATCTTGGCAGGAGGTGCTCTCTCTTCAGAACAAAGGGCCTATTCAATTCCATGTGGGTGTGAGAAGGGGCCCCGGCCTCCGGGTCCCAGCAGGCCCGTGCTAAGAACCCCAGATTAAGGTTTGATTTACTCGAGACCGCTTTTGTCCTTGTGTCTCTGGGCGGCTTGTCAAAAAAAGACCACAAAGCCAGCGACTTACAAGAACAGACGCCGACTGCCTCCCATCCCTGGGAGTGGGGGTCCTCATCAGGGTGTGCTCCCTGCTGGCCCCATCAGCCTCTGAGGGT
>NW_022106463.1:10171779-10173000 GCF_000313985.2 Echinops telfairi | reverse complement strand
TTCCTTAACCTAGCTGATCACGTCTTCTTAGACCAGCGGTTCTCAACCTTCCTAATGCCCCGACTCTTTAATACACTTCCTCATGTGGTGGTGACCCCCCAAACATATTATTTTCATTGCTACTTAACTGTAATTCTGCTACTGAATTTGCTATGAGTCAGGTGACCCCTGTGAAAGGGTCATTCGAACCCCAAAGGGGTCACCACCCACAGGTTGCGATCCATTGTCTTAGACCCTCTTGCTCTGCCAGCTCACACCCTCAGGTAAACAGGAGTTAGGCCTTCAGCCTGACATCTTTTTTTATGGATCGGGGGAGGGACACCCAAGTCGACACGTGACAGACTCCCATCTTTTAAAAAAAATACAAAACGCACTTCAGATGTGCCTGGCCTGGTGTGAACTTACGGGGGACCCCCCTCAAAACAGTCGGCTCCGTGTGGAAGCCAAGTCGGGGGTGTCCGTGACTGTCACTGGCCGCTCCCCGTCGAGGGTGACAGTCGGGGCCGCTGGGGGCGGAGAGGGACTGGGGGGGCTGGTGGTGGGCTTGGGGGGCAGGGGGAGACGTGGCGGCACGGAGAGGGTGAACCTTCCTCGGGGTCATAGCCCGGTGTCAGCGTCCTTCCGCCTGCCAGCCCGCCGCCAGCTCCCCGTGGGCCGGGGCCGCCCCGGGCGTCCACCGCGGGCTGGACCTCGCTTCCCCTCCGAGGGCTCCGAGCTGTGAGGACCACCTTTGCTGGGCGCCGACGTGGGCGGCCTCGGCTCCCTCCCGGCTGTGGGTCCACAGGAAGCCCGTCTCCCTTGCCCGTGACCCGCTCCCTGCTGGCTCACTTGTTTGGTTCTCTCCGCCGTCCGCGGAAAGCCCGCCCCGCGCCGGCCTCTCCCTTCACGAGGCCCACCGGCCGGGCCGCCCCTCCCCAGGCTCCCAGCGCCGTTCTCGGGGGGCCTTCCTTCTCAGGCCTGTGCGCCCGCGGAGAACGAGACTGTCCCCCCAGCCTGGGGCGCTTGGTCCGAAAGCCTCCCGCTGGGGCCGACCGAGGGCCACGCTGAGGCTTTCCAAGCACGTGGACATCACCTTCAGCGTGCCGCGTGTCCTCATGGCGCAGGCGCAGGCCGTGGCGCCTGTCCTTCCTGCGCAGGCGCAGGCCGTGGCAAGGCTCGTCTCTTCACCGCGCAGGCGCAGGCTGTGGCGCGTGTCCTCACCACGCAGGCGCAGGCCGTGGC
>NW_022106463.1:10168379-10171679 GCF_000313985.2 Echinops telfairi | reverse complement strand
CGGCGCAGGCGCAGGCGCAGGCCACGTGGCCGGCTCCCTGTGACGTGCTGCATGGCCACGAGAGGATGGCCACGCGAGGCTGTGAGGTTTCACAGGCTGCAAAGACAGGATCATGTTAGAGCAGCGGTTCTTCACCTTCCTCAGGCCACGACCCTTTCATACAGCGCCTCATGGGGTGGTGACCCCCAACCATAACATGATTTTCGTTGCTACTTCCTCACTGTCATTTTGCTACTGTGATGCATCGTCACGTAAATGTCTGATAGGCAGGATGTATTTTCTGTAAATGTCTGATAGGCAAGATGTTGTTATAAATTGAACATCATTAAAGCAGAATGATGAATCACAAAACAGTATGTGATTATAAATTGTGAGATATTTCTATGACAAATAAATGAAATTTTGTCTTGAAGCACGGCCTGGCATGGGTAACAGCCTTCATGTAACAACAATAAACTCTACATTTTATGACAATATTCTTAAAAAGCCAACGTCAGTGCAAAGGTTGAGATGGCTTCTTTCTCACCGGATCAGCATATCTGCAAATGGGCGGACCCACCTGGAGACGGATACAGCAGCGGGGTCTCAGTTCCTAAGATCATCAGAAATAAGTGTTTTCCGATGGTCTCAGGGGACCCCTGTGAACGGGTCATTCGACCCCCAGGTTGAGAACCACTGCTCTAGGAGATACTGAAAACTTTCCCCAAGCCTTTCAGTGGCCTCATATGCACTCGAAGGTTGGCACTGACTTCTAAGGCAGCTGGAAGAAGAATCCATGCATTTGATTTGCCGTGCTGGGAGAAGAATTCTGGCAGCAAAACAGGCTGCCAAAAGGACAAATAAATCCTTTTTTCTTTTAATTTTGGTTTTGGTAGGACTTCTGTTTTGTTTGTTTCTTGATGTTGCTCCTAAATGTACCCGTGAAACTTGAGCAGCACCCCTCTAGGCGGTACCCCTTTCACACAGAAAGCAAAAAGGAATCCCTGGCCTGCACTCATCTCCCCGGGGCCAGCAAGATGTGGGGCGGCGTTTACATAAAACTCTGCTTCCCACACAACTCGGGCGCCCGGGAAGGAGGCTACGGGAGCCTGACTCCCCTCCAGCCTCACTTTGGACTTCCTGACCCGGCCGGGCGAAGACATCCATGTAGCATCATAGAAATAGTTCTCTCGGGTGAGTCAGCGTCCCCTTGGACCGACCGTCCTGTTTGAAGTGGGCTGAGAATGCAAATCAGAACCAGATGTCTTCGGCCAAAATGTAAGCCACCATGAGCAGCGTCAGCCCCAACGAGGCCCTGAACCAGCCCCCGAGCCCCGCTTGGGAGAGTCTGTATTTAGAAAGGAGCCCGAGGAGTGCCGCAGGCACACTTTCCAACCCGCCTTCAGGGAAGCAAACACGGGTGGAAGAAGATGAGCATTTCTGGCCTCATCTGCAGCTAAGGTGCCCTGAACGCCCGGCCAGGGTGGAAAGGGGTGTAGCAGATGAGAGCATCCAATACGGTGACAATATCCCTGAGCAACCCCAGAAAACCCAAACCCACTTAGGACAGATGCAGACACACAGAGTCCTAACAAAACACGGAACAAACCAAACCCACGGCCAGCCGGTCGATCCTGACTCACAGCGGCCCTGTATAGACGGTGTCTGATGCTGCCCATCTTTATGGGAACGGGCGGCCTCATCTTTCTCCCAAGGAGCCGTGGCGGGTTTGAACTGCCCTCCTCGCCATTAGCAGCCCAGAGCTTAACCCAGCGTGCCAAGAGCCCTGGTGATGCTGTGGGTTAGGTGAGTGATTTGAGCCCACAAACTGCTCTGTGGGAGGAATACAGCTCTGACAGCCTCGGAAACCCCAGGTAAGGTCACTGTGAGTCAGTGGGCTTGGTTAAGCTCAAAGTGGTTTCATCGGAGGGATTTTTATCTTTATCCATCGCCCCTGTATGCTCCCCTTTCACGCAGTCACAGGAAAGTGAAGTCACTGTGTGTATGTTTGAGCGTACGAAAAGTAGAGGGAACAAGATACCTGCCAGGCAGCCACTCTCAAGGGTACAGTTGGTCCGTGGCATGACTTCCATCTGCCAGGTTGTAGGACCATCATGGCTCTCTGTCTTTAAATGTGTCTCATCATTTCCACAGAAACTCTCTCGCTCCCTCACCGCCACCGGGTCGATGAGCTGCCTGCCCCTGTGGGTGTCCGACACTGTGACTGTTTATGGGGGCCGACAGCCTCATCTTTCTCCAACTGCCCACCGTGTGTTTGCCTGATCTAGATAATCCATGTAAATGGAATCACACAGTATCTATCCTTCTGCATTTGGCTGAGGAGCCCTGGTGGTGCTATGGGCTAGCCATCGGGCTGCTAAACCTGAGGTCAGCAGTTCGAACCCACCAGCCACAGCAAGGCAGAAAGATGAGGCTGTGTGCTCCTGTCGAGATCACTTGCCCGGGAAACCCTTGGGAGTGGTTCTCTGTGCTTCAGAGGCCCTGTGAGCGGGAAGTGGCCCCATAGCAGCGTGTTTGGCCCTTCAGTTTGCGTGGGACTCATCCCTTCTCCGTGTGGCAGGCTTTGCCCTGTGGTGGTGTCTGTCAGGATTACACCTCTCTCTCTGGCTGAGCGACATCCCGGGGCAGGCCTTGGCACACTGATCGCAGGCTGTAGCGCGTGTCCTCACCACGCAGGCGCAGGCCGTGGCACCTGTCCTTCCTGCGCAGGCGCAGGCCGTGGCAAGGCTCGGTCTCCTCACCACGCAGGCGCAGGCCGTGGCAAGGCTGTCTCCTCACGGCGCAGGCGCAGGCTGTGACGCGTGTCCTCACCGCGCAGGCGCAGGCCGGGTGGCGTCTCCGTCTCCTCACGGCGCAGGCGCAGGCGCAGGCCACGTGGCCGGCTCCCTGTGACGTGCTGCATGGCCACGAGAGGATGGCCACGCGAGGCTGTGAGGTTTCACAGGCTGCAAAGACAGGATCATGTTAGAGCAGCGGTTCTTCACCTTCCTCAGGCCACGACCCTTTCATACAGCGCCTCATGGGGTGGTGACCCCCAACCATAACATGATTTTCGTTGCTACTTCCTCACTGTCATTTTGCTACTGTGATGCATCGTCACGTAAATGTCTGATAGGCAGGATGTATTTTCTGTAAATGTCTGATAGGCAAGATGTTGTTATAAATTGAACATCATTAAAGCAGAATGATGAATCACAAAACAGTATGTGATTATAAATTGTGAGATATTTCTATGACAAATAAATGAAATTTTGTCTTGAAGCACGGCCTGGCATGGGTAACAGCCTTCATGTAACAACA
>NW_022106463.1:10167129-10168279 GCF_000313985.2 Echinops telfairi | reverse complement strand
TGTGTGCTCCTGTCGAGATCACTTGCCCGGGAAACCCTTGGGAGTGGTTCTCTGTGCTTCAGAGGCCCTGTGAGCGGGAAGTGGCCCCATAGCAGCGTGTTTGGCCCTTCAGTTTGCGTGGGACTCATCCCTTCTCCGTGTGGCAGGCTTTGCCCTGTGGTGGTGTCTGTCAGGATTACACCTCTCTCTCTGGCTGAGCGACATCCCGGGGCAGGCCTTGGCACACTGATTTCTCCACGGACACGTGGGGTGTCTCCACGTTTGGGTGGCTGTGTATGAAACTTCCAGGAGCCCCGGTGGCGTACTGGTGATGTGCTGGGCTGCGAGCGTAAAGGTCCGCAGTTCGGAGCCGGCAGCTGCTCCGTGGGAGAGCAATGACGCTCTCTCTTCTGAGAGAGCGAGGGTCTCTGAAGCCCACAGAGCTGTCCTACCCCAGCCCTTTCGGGTCGCTGTGGGTCGCCTTGGTGGCAGGGGGGTAGCTGGAGCACCCGGAGCTATCAAACAGTAGGACCAAGCCAACCAAGCAGCAGAGAAGTGTCTACAGCAGTGGTTCCCAACCTTCCTCATGCCACGACCCTTTCATACAGTTCCTCATGTGGTGGTGTCCTCCAACCATCAAATTATTTTCATTGCTACTTCATCACTGTCATCTTGCTACTGCTATGAATCGGGCGACCTCTCCAAAAGGGTCTTTCAACCCCAAAGGGGTCCTGACCCACAGGTTGAGAACCGCTGATGTACTGCTACAGACGGTCAGCGGCCTGGGGGTTAAGTAGTCCTGGACCACAGCCCCCTGGTTTGAACCCACCAGTGGTTCCTCAGGAAGAAACGTGAGGCCGTCCGCTCCATAAAGATGCCGTCAGGGACCCTCCCCACATCATGGGGCGGCTCTGTCCTGTCACGTGGGGCCTCTGAGAGCTGGAGTGGATGCCGGGGCACCCAGCAAGCACACCTCGTGCCCTGGTGGTGCGGTGGTTAAGCACCCGGCAGCCGGTCAGAGGATCAGTGGTTGGAACCACCCATCGATCTCTCCTCAGAAAGACAGCGGGAAGTCTGCTCCCATGCAGGTGGCGGCCTTGGGAACCCGAGGAGGTGGGCGCAAGGTCCTCAGTCAAATGGGGCATTCTGAGTCAGGGTCAGCCCCCCGCCC
>NW_022106463.1:10164604-10166955 GCF_000313985.2 Echinops telfairi | reverse complement strand
TTCCCAGAGGCATGTCCTGATACCGTGCCCTGGGTCCCACCCCGTAGCGTGGGACAGCAGCGAACAGACCTTGTGTCCGGGGGGTATAAAGGCCGCCTTGGCCAATGGTTTCAAGTGGTAGCTGTAGTTCCCATAACAGTACCGACGATGTCAGTGAGGGCATCGATGATGACATCTCTCCGTCTGTCTTTCCTTGGTGTTGGGGGCCAGCCAGCAGAGGCTGACTCACTCGCCCCCGGTGGCAGAGTGAAGCTGCCGCGTACAGGGTCTCCAAGGTAACATCTTGATGGGAGCCGGACCCCAGCGCTTTCTCCCGCGGAGTGGGGCTGCCGGCGGGGCTGCCGGCGAGCTGATGGAGTCCTTCCTGTTCTGTCGGGAGGGAGGGCCTGAAAGGTCAGCAGTTTGATCCCAGCAGAGGCTCCGAGGGACAGCCCCACTCTGTCATGTGGTGTCCACCCATGACATCAACTGCATTATCCTCCCACGAGACCCCGGAGCCTGCAAACCAGGAAAGCCCGAGTCAGTAGGGGTGGCCGAGGAGCCCAGCCCCCACTGTTGCTGCAGGGAGACATGGCCCTGTCCCCTCCCAGGACCTGCCTGGGTGGTTTTCAGAGCAGAGGCCCCCAAGGATGGCCCCCTGCAAACTCTAGATGAAGGTTTAGATCAGGACGCAAACTGGCCCCCGAGGGTCTAGAAAACCGCAGCCATGGAGTGGGTGCTGACTCAGCCCCATGGAGTGGGTGCTGACTCAGCCCCATGGAGTGGGTCTCCGAGACTGCAACTGCTGACGGAGTAGACAGCCCCATCTACTCTCTTTGTGCTCTGTCCATTCTGAATCACAGCCACCCAACAGGACAGCGGAGAACTGCTCCTTGAGGTTTCCCAGACAGTGCGGGAGCAGAGAGCCTCCTCTTTCTCACTTGGAGCGGCTTGTAGGTTTGAACCCATGACCTTGCCATTGCCTAGCTCACCGTGCCACCAGGGCTCCTGCCTATGGAGGAGGAAGCCCAGGATTAGGCAGCAAGTGCCTGCACAGCTCACAAGCACACACTCCTGCCCTGCCACGGTGAGGATGCTGACTCATGGCCACCCTGCAGGACCAGGCAGGACAGCCCATGGGTTTCCAAGGCTGTGGTTCCTTATGTAAGCAGAGAGCCTCATCTTGCTTCTTCGGAGCAGCTGGTGGTCTTGAACCACCCCCTCTGACGGAATGCTTTCCAAAGCTGGTGTTTCCAGCTCGGTGCCTCTGTGTTCTGGTGGTTATCACACAGCACCCCCGCGGGTCACCCCGTGAATCGACCTGCCCCGTGGAGTGCCCCGGAAGGCATAGCTTTAGGGGAGCAGCCAGGTCCTAGCAAGACCCCAGCCACTGTCCCACCGGGGCCCTATTCACAGAGGTTGTTGAATGCCAAGTCTGACTCCCGGAGACCCCATGTCCCCGGGGAGAGCTGCCCCACAGGGTCTCCTGGGAGCAGATGGCCAGGCCTTTCCCCTGCAGAGCGCCCGGTGGGTTTGAACTGCCCACCTCGCGGTCAGCAGCGAGCACTTACCTGCCTCACCATCGGGGCCCTGGGTGGTCTGTGCCGGCAGCTGTCTGTGAAAACCCCTCTCATTGGGACCCGGCTCAGGGCTCAGATCTTCCAAATCCAGAGGGGCCACGGTTACCTGTTGCCATGGGGACAGCGTGCCCTGGGGCGCCCCGAATGTGTCAGGGGGCACTGGTTTGGGGGAGATAGATCACAGGCCTTTCTTCCAAGCCTTCTGACCATTCCATAACAGCCCAGCGCCTTGACCTTGGACACCACCCCAGGCAGCCTTCGGAACAGTGGTGGGGTGCCCAAAGGAGCAGGTCCAGGCCAGCAGTCACCACAGGCTCTGTCCACCGATGGTCGCACTGTGCCTCCCCTGCACAGCCTGCGTCTGCTTCCTGCACAGGCCATCATTCTCCCAGCCCAGGCGCAGACTCTGCCCCCTCCCCAGCCCCCATGCCCACATGCCGCGATTCCAGGGTTGCCCTGAGGGTGCTGGGCTCTGGCTCTGGGCCAGCACCCGGTCAGTGGAAGCCCAGCCCAGTCTGGGATCCATCTGGCGGGAGTGGGGGCAGGCCTGCTGGAAAGGGCCGTTTGGGGAAGCTGGCCCATGGCAGATGAGGAATCGCAAGGTCCCAGCATGTCCACAGCTGGAAGAAGCCCAGGATTCACAGGGTCAGAAGCTGACCCTCTCACCTCACACCCCCAGCCCCGTTCCCCCAGCAGGGGTCCTGCAGCCAACAGGGTCACCCAAGGGCCTGGCTGCTCTTGCAGCTGGCAGCTGGCGGTGCATTTGGCTTCTTCCTCAGCGCTGGACGGTCG
>NW_022106463.1:10162061-10163233 GCF_000313985.2 Echinops telfairi | reverse complement strand
TAGGGAGTAGACGGCCTCACCTTTCCCTCACGGAGTGCCCCGTGGGCTCGAACTGCTCCCCTGTGGGTGTGCAGACTGTGGTGTGGGGGACGGTGGCTCCACTCTTCTGCCCTCCCTGCATGAACACGGCACTGGCTGTTCTCACCACGTGTCCAGAGTTGCCCTTGCCCCTCCAGAGCTGGCACCAGGACTTCTCTCCCAGGGAGTCCTGGTGTTGGAGCGTCTTCTTCTCCGTGGGGAGATGCCACCCCGTCCCGTCAGAGGGACTCAGGAAGGTCGCAAGTCAGGAAAACATATGAGGGCACTGAGCTTGGGGTATTTCGGGAAATGTCCTTCTGGAAGGCAAAAAGAACCTCGCTCCAAGCCAACTATTTCGTGAGATGGCCAGGTTAGAGGCGATGCCCCGCAGTCCAGGCTGGTGGAGCAAGAAAGGCAGACCGTCTCTGGGTCCACATCAGCCCGGGTGAGACCAGGGCGAGCTGAAGACATCCAGGCCACCCGCACCCAGTTGTGGTCAGTCACCATCAAGTACGCGTCGTCCGTGCCTGCTGTACTCACTCGGCACTTCCTGCAACCAAAGCAGAACCAGCTGCCGCCTTCATGTCAGCTTCCCCGGGGGGGTGGGGGCGTAGCTGCGCTCAGACCAGTGCTGGTCCAGAAACCGGATGGGCTGGCTGTGTGGGTGCTCATGCCCCTCAAACACGGTGCCTGAGACCCTCCCCTCTCCCTTGCAGACTCACAGTTCCCCATCAACATCGTGGCTGTCAAGGACGACCATGACTTCCTGGAGAAGGACCTTGTAGAGCCTCTTTGCAGGTACATCCCCGGGGTTCCTTCATCTCTCTCGAAGGTTCGGTCTGCAGGAGACGTTGCTCTGTTGTGAGGAGAACTCGAAGGACGTTGCCTGGTGGTTTATTTCATGGTTTTCTAGAGATCACTGGATCTCTAGAACTTCAGCACACAGAGGCCAAGTCCTGCGTGTCTGCAGTGAGGGTGGGCAGTCCTGCAGCTTAACTCCTGGGAGGAGACAGGTGAGTGATAGGTAGGTAGATAGAGAGAGGATGATGGATGATGGATGGATGGGTGGGTGGATGGATGGATGGATGGATGATGGATGGATGGGTGGGTGGATGGAGACACAGAGAGAGAGATGGATGAGAGGATGGATGGAT
>NW_022106463.1:10158955-10159840 GCF_000313985.2 Echinops telfairi | reverse complement strand
GGGACGCTGGTATCCCACTTTTACTGTCTGCTGCCATCCGGTGGGTGCTGGTGTAACTGTCAATCTAGAGGAGCCGGTTTCTTCCCACCCATCCCAGGGCCAGAGACCACCCCTCCCCACAACCTCAGGACCTATGGGTCCCACTAATTATATCACAATCCCTGTGCTCTCAGAAGGAGCCCTGGTGGAGCAGTGGTTATGATGGGCTATGATCCACACGGTCAGCAGTTCGAAACCACTGGCAGCTCCTTGGGAGAAAGACGGATCTTTCCGCTCCGTCAACAGTTACGGTTTCGTAAACTCACCAGGGGTCGCCGTGAGTCAGCATCGACTCGTGGGCGGCAAGTCTGGTTTCTTCGTATTATCTCAAGAATATGTTTTCATTTAATTCCAAGTGCCCTTCCCTTCCCTTGCTGAGAAGACATGGTCTCAGCTAAAGAAATCTCAAAGCAGAGCACGATTCCGTCTTGGAAGGGCCACCTCGTGAGAAACCACAGAAACAGCATGGCCGTGGCATCGGCCAGGCCCCAGCATGGACGCGGGTTCTAGCAGCTCCACTCCTTCATCAGCACTTCGCAATGTCGGTTTCCTGTGCTGCCTTTAGCCATTCTGATAGGCCACTGGAGCCCTGACCACAAGGTCAGCAGTGCACGCCCACAGTCCGTGGGAGAACGGTGAGGCCTCCTGATCCCATAACGATGTGCGCGCCGGGCAGCCCTCTAGGAAGTCGCGAGGTGTCGGCATGTCCCTTGGACGTGTTGTCAGGAGAGTCGTCCCTGGAGAAGGACGTCATCGTTGGCTAAGTGGAGGGGCAGCAAAAAGAGGAAGGCCCTGAAAAAGGTGGACTGACCCCGTGGCTGCCCCCATGGGCGTAGCTTAGGGACA
>NW_022106463.1:10156095-10157451 GCF_000313985.2 Echinops telfairi | reverse complement strand
GGCGGCGAGAGCCAAAATACAACCTTGAGACTCTCCCCGCTGAATTTTGAGGACGTCTCAAGAACAGATCGGACGCAATGTGCTGACATAGGTTTGATGGACGCAGAATGACATAGGTTTGATGGACACGGAATGACATAGGTTTGATGGACGCAGGAATGACATAGGTTTGATGGACACGGAACGACAGAAAACCCAGTGAGCTGTGGGAGGACATCAAGACCACCGTGCACGGAGAAAGCAAAAGGTCACGGAAAAGACAGGAAGGAAAGAAAAGATCAGGTGGTGTCAGAAGAGACTCTGAAACTTGCTCATCGACACAGAAGACACCCAAAACCTAACCTCCCTGTCTGAGTCCACGCTGACTCACGGGGACCCCCCCGGGGGGGGGGGGGAGTAGAAAGCTCAGTCTTCCTCTCAAGGAGCTGCTGCTGGTTTCGGATGGCTGCCACAGAACAGCGAAAGCAGATGCAGGGAAGGGTGAAGTCAAAGCCTGAACAGAACATTCTCAGAGGGCAGCTCGAGAAAGCAAAGGCAAAGACTGAGTTAGAAGACCCAAAGAGAGCGTTTCTGCTCAGTGTATCTCAAACCGAATAACCAAAGGAAAAGGTCCGAGTGTCTAGTTGCAACACTGAAAGGCTCTCTAGGGAAACTATTGTCTGCAGCATGGGAAGAAGAAGGAAAGATACACAGAGTCCGGCATGGAGAAGAACTGGTCGGCATTCCGCCGTCGCAGGAGGTAGCTAGCCTGTGAGCAAGGACCCATGGTGCTAAAGGAAAAGAAGTCGACTTAAGAACGTTTGTGTGTGAACCAAAACTTAAATGCTCCACTCTGTATATAAATTCAAATATACAATAACCTGAAAACATTTCAATATGTAATAAAAAGTCCTAAAATACTTTGTGTTGAAAAAGAAAGAAAGGACCAATGGTGCTGAAGGAAGACATTCAAGCTGCGCCGAAAACATTAGCCACGAACAAGGCTCCAGGAACTGATGAAATACCAGCTGAGTGTTTCAACAAGCTGATCAGCACTGGAGGCAGTCGCTGGTCTGGGCCAGGACATTTGGAATACAGCGACCTTGCCAACTGGCTAAAGAGTCCCATATTTGTACCCTTTCCAAAGAAAGGTGACCCAACAATTCCCCAAAGATAGAGCAATGTCACTGTTACCTCATGCAGAACATTTTGATGAAGAGCATGCAACAATCATAGCAGCAGCACGTGCACAGGGAGCTGTCGGAGGTGCAGGTCAGATGCAAACAAGGACGTGGAACAAGGGATATCATTGCTGACGTCAGATGGATCTCGGCTCAAAGCAGAGATCCCGGAAGAAGTTTGCTTGCGTTTTATTGA
>NW_022106463.1:10149905-10154613 GCF_000313985.2 Echinops telfairi | reverse complement strand
TTTGTTGACTATCTTATTCACACCTGCTGCTTCAAGAAAATCTCTACGGTACATAAGTTGGGGTAACATTCTCCCATCATTCAACCAACGGGCAGAGTGTACACAACCCCTACATCCATTGTCTCCTGGCTTTCCGGGGATCCTCTAGGCTGGTGCTGACCCACAGTGTCCACACGCGTATCCTGCTCCCATGATTTAACTGTACCCCTGCGATTGTTTGTAGAGACCAATTCAAGAAACAGCAAAATAGTTTCAAGCAGTCACGCGGTAGAATGAAGAACTAAGGAGAAATATTAGGCTTTAAAGTTTCGGTAAAACGAGATTTTCACTAAAAACTAACCTAGCAGAAAAATGAGGAGCCGCTATTAAGCTCAAGTAGAAGTCAAATGTTTTGAGAATGATGATGGCAACAAATGTACATATGTGCTTCACACAATGGATGGATGCATGGATTGTGGTAAGAATTGTAAGAGCCCCCAATAAAATGATCTTTAAAATAACTAACCTAGCCTAACTGCTCTTCCTTGTGAACTGGTTTGGACATCGAGCTCAAAATCTTATTTGTGGGAGAATAAAACATCATCTCCGTCACATGTACTATTTTTAGGGAATGTAATATTTCTTTCTAAAGCTTTAGGTTTTAGCAAACGATATTGAGGGCCAAAGTAGAGAGCAAATGTTTTGAGATTGCTGAGGGCAACAGGTGTACATAGGTGCTTGACTCAATGGATGTATGTATGGACTGTGATAAGAAATGTACGAGCCCTCAATAAAATTAATTTTTTAATTAAATAAATAAATAGAGCTTTAGGTTTTGAGATTAAAGTGTAGTCCGAGTATTAGGTGTCAGTGCTTCGTTCCACAAAGTTCACATAAAGCTAAAGAAAGCATGTGCAACTTTTTAGACTTTTAATCAATCAATAGTTGGATATTTGGTACTCAAAGCAATTGGTAAATGGCCTAAGACCGCACACTTCTTGGTAAAACATCTTTTTAAGACTTTGGTTCTTGATTTAAAAAAACAATTTCTATAACTGAAAAGATTTATCACACCTTAGTCTCATTACCACTGAGTCAATTCTAACTCACTGCTGCCCAAGGCTTGCAAGACTATACAGTGAACCCTCGCCACTTCGCGCTTCGACTTCCACGGCTTCACTCTATCGCGGTTTTTGCGTAACAGCGCATGCTCTGTCATTACTGCCACTGATTGGCTCATACTGTATACGCTTGATGCCATAAAGAATATAATAAATAATAAATGATAATTGTAACGTCCAAAATGTTTTACTGTATTTTCCCTTTTTCGTTTAATAAATTGGGTAATACGAGTGTAATGGTGACTAAAGGGTGTTTTTTCATGTCCTCTATGCTCTAACTGCGAAAATATTTGATTTACAAATAAGGAATCCTACTTCGCGGAATTTCATTTATCACGGTAGGGTCTAGAACCGATTAACCGCAATAAACAAGGGTTCACTGTATATCTTTAAGGGAGCCAACAGCCTCATCTTTCTTCCAAGGAGAAGGCGGTGGGTTTGAACTAACGATCTTGCAGTTAGACATCCAGTGCTGATCACACAGTGCCACCAGGGCTCCTTCTCTATCTGCTTTTTATTTCCATGCAAGGCTCTAATTCATGATGCATTTGCGGAAACTGCTGTGGTATTTACCACCTTATAGTTTTTCTAAGAGCGTGTTTTGCTGTGCCAGAGCGCCGTGTGATCGCCATGCCTTGTGCACCTGCAACCTCCCTTCATTTCTCTCTGTCGGCTGCTCTCTGCCTCCACCTGACTGTCTCCTGTATGCCTTCGTTCTGAGATGAAAGACGTGTTCATCCTCCCGTCTGACCAGAATCCTAATTCAATTATCATCAAACGCAGCCTTGTGATTACTAATTAGAGTTCACTGAGTAGCACGGCGGCGCTTCTCCCGTCTCGGCAGATTCAGACACTGCCATGCACATTCAGAGGGTAACGAGTGCACCTAATCAACGTGCTGACACGGGTTTGATGAGTGACGTGTTCTGATGTGATACTGGAGACAACTCAGACGTGAGCGCTGGAAGATGCCGCAGGTCCGGGCAGTGGTCCGTCCACTGTTCACAGGGCTGCAACGAGTCCGCACTGACCGCACGGCACGGCACGGCACCGTGATCAGTGCTAGGCTCCTGTCGCCATCGCAGACCGAGTCACGCATTCAGGAACGGGCCGTGACGGCCCCTCGCGAACAAGCTGAACGTCATCTCCATGTTGCTCCCTTCTTCACTCCTGTGCCTCGGGCAGATTCCATGACCTCTGACACCAGGTCTCCCATTTCTCCGACTGACAGCACGCCGCTGCTCCTGCGGCCCCTGCCACCGCCACCCCCCTTCTAAGAATGTTCTCTGGTGCTTTCTGCATCATTCCCTGTTCTACCTGTTCAAGCAAACAAACAACAGACTCACTGCCATCGAGTCAGCGCTGCCTCCTGGCAACCCCACAGGACGGGGTGGAACTGGACCTGACCGTTTCTGAGACTAACTCTGGATGGGAGTAGAAAGCCCCGTCTTTCTCCCCTAGAGCTGCTGCTGGTTTCAAACTGCTGACCTCGCAGCCCAACACATAACCACTAGCCCATCACGGCTCCTAGTTTGCCCGTGGAATTCTTTAACCTTTCAGCTCAAGGCTTGGGTCTTTCCCTTAGTTATTTCAGCCTGAGCTGCGCGGGGCGTTTTTCTCTGTGGCTCTCCAGCGCTGGTCTTGGCACATACTCTGCTGTAACACTCTGCACTGTCTTCGCAAGCTGCCCTTCGAAAAGTCTCCTCAGCTCTTTGGTGTCATCATTCCTCTGTGTGGCACGAGTGGCTGCTCTGTGATAAAAACAGCAAGTTTCAGAATCACTTCTGACGTCCGCTGTGGTCTTTCTGATGACCTTCTGCTTTCCTCGTGTGTGAAGGGCCTGATGCCCTCCCACAACCCAACTGGTCCGAGTTCATCGGGGTTCAGGGCGTCACCTCTGTTCTTGGGATGCTCCAGAAGTTCAAGACGGGTACACTCAATGTCGTAGTTTGGCTCCCATGGGCTTGTTGCAATGTTCTTCAGCCCCAGCCTGAACTTGCTTATGAGCAATGGACGGTCTGGCTCACAATCAGCCCCTGGCCTCCTTTTGGCTGCTGGTGCCGAGCTTCTGCGGCCTCTCTTCCCACGGCTGTAGTCCGCTTGATTTCTGTGCGGTCCATCTGCCAAGGTCCACGTGTAGAGTCGCTGCTCATGTTGTGGAAAAAAGTATTTGTCGTGAGGCATTAGCTGGCCTTCCGCGGATCGGTCAAAGGTTTGGGGGACTGGAACCTTCATGAGGGTCTGAGGTTGGGAGCGAACCACAGTGAGCAGAAAGGTTTGCTGGGAAGCAGCTTGAGGAGCCCCTGAGGCTGAAAAATGAAAGGTGACCGAGTCATCACTGTGCTGGGAAGTGTTCACCCGTCTGGCCGCTTGGGAGGAAGCTGGTGGTCCCAGCGGCCGTCACCATCACCCCCTCCTCCTTCTCTTTCAGACGGCTGAACACCTTGAACAAGTGCGCCTCCATGAGGCTGGATGTCAACCTCCAAAGGAAAAAGGTAGGCATCCACACCTGGCGAGGTGGGGCCGGCTCTGTGGGAGCCGCGTTTACATCTGTAGAATCGAAGCAAAGCTGCGGCCCAGCAAGACGCCGAGACGCCCCACAGTCTGCGTCGGTCCGCCAGCTGTCCCCTTTGACCCTGACCACCACGAATCCCAAGTGGGGGGCTGCTGCTCCACTTTGCTTTCCGTGTTTTAATCAAAGGACTCACCTGAAGGGGGTTCCACTGGCTCCATGGGCCTCCAGACCTGCTTCTCAGTGGAGTGTGCAGAAAAACATCAGAAGTTTGCTTGGTTGGATAAGGCAGCCCCGTGTTGGAACCAAACACTGTATTTCCACGTATGACACACACAGGACACAATGGGCGTGCACGCAGAACCCGCACAGGAAACCAGCTCACGTGGAGGTCTCAAAGTTTGCAGGGACACAAGGGCCAAGCACACTATCTTAGTAAAAACACACAGCTGCACAGAGATTCCAGGGTTAGGAGGGTTTTGTCTGGGAGCCAGGGGTCCCCCTGTAGTATCTTCTCCATCGTTCTCTCCAATAACGTTTTGCTTTCAGATCTGGGTGCGTTCCCAAGCAGATGGGCCCATGTGCTGATGCTGTGAGGGCGTTGGGCATCGGGGGCCATCCTAATAAATGACCGAGGGTCCTCGTCCTTCCCCTTCTCACCTTTATTCCATCCTCCGGAAGCTCTGGGGGACTTCTCTCCATTCCCTAAGTCACCAAGGGTCCTGGCACTCTGGGGGCATTGCCTGCCCGGGCACACCTCCCTTTACTGCGCTTTTACAAATGGAACGTTTGTGGCCACCCTGTGTCCAGCAGGCGCGGGCAGTATGTTTCAACAGCGCGTCTCTGTGTTCACGTGGGCTGTTCTCCTGGTCCCCTGAGCGGGCTCATCCTGGTGTGGCACGCTGCAGGGACCACAGTCCAGCACCTGCAAGGCCTCTACCCGCTCTGGGTACCCAGAAAATGAACCTGGCTCTCTTGTTGGAATCGACCCCTTCTTGTGGTGGCCTGAACCCAAGCCCTCGCCCAGGTCGGGGGGCTCAGCTGCTCCCGCGGTGGGGACAGCGAGATGGACGTGGCAGCTTTGAAAGGCGACCAC
>NW_022106463.1:10148126-10149587 GCF_000313985.2 Echinops telfairi | reverse complement strand
GAGAGAGAGAGAGAGAGAGAGAGAGAAGCACTGGCCCTGAGTGGCTATATTTAATCCCCCGAGGCAGGGATGCCAGAAAGACAGGGAGGCAGGGTGTTGTTGCTGGCTGCCTTTGGGCCAGCCCCCAGCTGTGCCCTCCCAGGATCCATGCAGATCAGACCAGTCGACATGCATTGCAGTTACACAAGAGCGTGTGCACACACACTGTGTGCATCTGTGTGTCTCGTTAGTCTGTGATTCCGATTCAGTCCATCAGATGGAGAGGGACTGGCTTCCCCAGCAGGGATACCACAGGTGCAGCCCAGTTTGAAGCTCTGCTTCTGATTCAAAGCAAAGGACAGAGATGGATGGTGTGGGCCACCTGCTGCTGCGGACTGGTTGACCTCCGCTCCGTCCTTCCTGGAGCACATGGTCAGCCAGGTCTTCCCCAAGGGCGGGCTCAGAGGATTGGTGATCTTCTGCCGAGACCAGAGTATCAGCCGGTCAGAGGCAGGAGGCTGCAGTGAGCCGCTGTCTGCTGGGTGGGAAAGACAAGGGTCCACACACTTGCAGAACGCCTCCTCTTCTGACCCATGATACCCACCTTCACCCTTGCTGCCAGCCGCCTCTTGGCCTGGCCCCGCCGGGCTGTCTGCAAGCCTGAGGCTGTTCTACCCACCCCGTGGCCACTCCCTGCACACCCTCTGGCTCCCCACAAACTGCCCACCACCCCTGCCTGGACCTTTCCAGCCAAAGACTGGAAAACGCGGAGAAGGAAGTGGCGCGCTCACACACACTCAGTCGATGGGAAGCACAGCCTGGGGTTGCAGACCGTTGGACCTTGCTGCCCCAGAGCCCCAGGGTCTTTGAATTGCAATGGTCTCCTTAATTACAGGGTCTTCTCCAGCCTCTTGCCCAGTCCAGGGAGGTGTCCTGGTGGCCCAGGGGGTCCGTGCAGAGGCAGGCATCGTGGCAGCTCCCAGAAAGCCCAATAAAGTCACACATGTACTCATCGGCTGCTCACAGGCAAGTGCAGCCCAGCTCTGGTCATCCAGAGAGAAGGTCTCCAACCAAGCATCTCCAGGGATGTGTGGTGACCGGTCGGTCACCTGACAGGGAGCTTCTCCCTTGCTCACTGATGTGGCCTGTGTTGGGTGGGCAACCAAGCCACCCACAGTGGACACGTAGCTCTACACTGTGCTTTGTTTTCCACTTAAACCGCTCTTCAAAGAGAGACCAGTCTTCACGGAGCCAGCTGTCCCAGATAAAAGAGCAGATTGCTGAAGCAGCTCCAGAGAGCTGAGGACGTCAAGTCCCCAGGCGGTTCAGAGCGGGTTGTGCTGATAACCCAAAGGTTGTGAGCTCAAGCCCCCTTGCTCCCCAGCAGCTCCGAGGGAGGAAAGGCTTGGAGCCTGCTCCTGTAAAGATCGGAGTCAAGAAAGTCCCGAGGGTGCTGCTCCACCTGTCCCGTGGGGTCCCCTC
>NW_022106463.1:10116172-10143888 GCF_000313985.2 Echinops telfairi | reverse complement strand
CGTCTTTGTTTTCTCGAGCTGCACCTGAGCGTGTGCCTGAGCAGTGGATGTCTGTGGCCCGGGCAGCCCCTGGCCACCGTCTCTTCCCACGGGTGTCGTCCACCTGATTCCTGTGTGTGCCACGTGGTGAGATCCACATTGTATCAATGCCATTTACGTTGTAAGAGAAGGTGTTTGCCACGAAGAAATCATTGGTCTCACAGAATTCCAGCTTCATTTCCATTACCAAGGCCATCTTGCCCTTCCTCTTTGTCGCAACATTCACCTTCCAGGCACCGAAGGGTCAGTGTCCCCTGCTGGCACACTGGACCAACTTTGGACGAGGGGAGCTGGCAGAATTCTTCATCCTTAGTTCAAGCGGTCGCTGCGTTGGTTTGAATCGTAACTATAGTTACTGGTCTTCCTCTGTGCGGGTGTACACATAGAATCCTATCACAGACAGAATTGCACTGCAAGACTGACCTTGAAATGTCCTTTTTGATGACGAGTGTGACGTCATTCCCCTGAGTTGGTCCTTCTCGGCTTAGTAAGCCGTACGGAGGTCTGATTCAAAATGGCCGGGCCCGGAATGCCTAGGGCATCGATCTGTCTTTCTGCACACCACTTCATTTTTGACTACTTCCGATTTCCCTAGATGTACACTGCATGCATTACACATTCCAGTCGTGAGCCGCGCCCCATCAGCAAGTGAAGATTCCAAAGCTCTGCTCCGTCCACACCGTTCAGGTCAACTCCACTCCGAGGACCCCGCCCCTCCCCACTTTCATTTCGAGGGTATGCTAAGGCGGGGCTCACATTCCAGTGTTGAATCAGACAGTGTTCCCTAACCGCTGCGATCCGCCAAGTTTCCAGGGGTTAATCCCTCAGCCCTGGATGGCCCTTTCCACAGACTACTCCCGTAGTCTGGACCCTCTGTTGAAGCCTGTCCACTTTGGGTGACCCTGCCTGCATGTGAAATACCAGTGACATAGCTCCCAGCACCACAGCAGCACCCAAGCCACCACGTTTGCACAAATCCATGGCCCGCTGTCCTTCTCTCACCAAGATGGTTCGAGAGATGAGCAGAGCCTGGTGGCTGGGAATAGTGGAAGTCCATTCTCTTGCTGTCCAAGAGACGGGCCCTTGCTCTCCCCAGAAGGTCTAGGGGTGACTGTGTTGCACGCTCTTCCTGGCTGGGGTGGCTAGCAACCCCTGCCTCTCCTCATCTTGTAGGCTCAGCACCCAGGGGCCACCGTTGGCACATGGCATTCTCATTGTATCTGACCCTTCCCCTCTCCTCATGGGGACACTCTCCTGTGGGGTTAGCCGCCCATGACTTCATCTGACCCTGATTACCTGCAAAGACCCTCTCTCCCAACAACCCCACAGGCACGGGACTTCAGTATATGTTTTAAGGGGGAAGAGAATCCAACCCCTGACTGGCGGGTGGGGGCCATGTTTTAGTCCCACTGTGACAGGGACAGTGGTGTCACCAGGGGGGTTGGGGTGCAAATATGATCAAAACATGAGACCACACCCAGCTGGCGACGAGTGTACCCCTAATGGCGGGGAGGGGAGTGGAAGACGATAGGACCTTCAGTTAGTATTCCTAGAGCAAGTGCCCTCAGGGATCCAGCCAAGCGCTACGCATCCAAAGAGCTTGGTGGCAGCATTAAGCCTGGGTGACTAAACAAATCCACTGAAACTCATATATGTGTAAGAAAGAGTCAAGAAGTCATCATATCTATTAAAAAAAAATCCCAGTCCAGTCCAACTCAAGTCCGTAAGTCCGATACTAGTCCATCAGTCCCTCTTCAGATTCACAGCCATGGTGCAGAACGCAGGAAGATCCCCGGCCGGTGGGTGCAAAGTCTTGTGGGTGCAATGGGGGTGGACGCATCCCCAGGGCTCTGGCAGCAGGAAGGTGAATGCAGAGGTGTGGGGGGGGGTTCCCAGGACCCTCTTTATGAGAAAGCCACACCCACAACGAGTCGCTATCCAGCTGTGACCTGATCGACAGGCTGACTACCACCCCTGCTCATTTCTAGAACTTCAAGCTGACGTGAAACTACGTAGCCACCACAGTGGCTCAGGAAGGTCCGTGGTTCAAATTCCCGCAGCAGCTCCATGGGGAGATGCCCTGGCGGGAGCCTTAGACACACTGCGGGGGCAGTTCTAGTCGGCACCACAGGGCCCCTGTGAGTCGGAATCCGCTGGACAGCAGCAAGTTTGGTTTGGATTTTTGATTCCAATCCAGTGGCTCCAGGGGAGGGGCCTGAAATCTGGTCCTGTAAACAGGATTGCTGGGGAGCCCCAGCGGCTTAAGCACTGGGCTGCTCACCGCAGGTCAGCAGTTCAAAACCACCAGCCGCACTCGAGGAAGAAAGATGTACAGCCTCAGCAACCGACGGAGGCTTCCCTGTCTTCCAGGGTCGTGTGGGACAGAATCGGCCCAGTAGCATAGGAAAGTAGGTAGGAAGCCCACCGGGGCAGCTCTGCGCTGCCCTGCAGCGTCACTGCGCGTCAGAATCGACTCGGTGACACTTGGTGCGCAGGTGAGAGACCGTCGGGCAGTTCTGGACTCAGTGGCAGTGCGTTTGGACAAGGGTTTTTGTTAGACCCCAGGCAGCGGCTCGGTGGTAGAAAGAGGGCAGGCTAGGACCCCCACCTGCGCCCCTGCAGCTCTCCTCCGTCCCCTGGGTCACGATGAGTCAGTGTTGACCTGGTGGCAGGAGGCACAGCGCAAACCCTGTGAGGCTGATCGGCTCGCCCTCCAGGGTCACTGCTGTGAGTCAGAATGGACACTCACAGGAGCCGGGGAGGAAACTGCCCCGTAGGGTCACTCGGTGGCAGTGGGTTTGGACGGGGGCGGGGTTGTGCGTTGCTAGCCCCCAGGCCGTGGGGGTCCTGGTTGGAGCAGCTCTCCTCCGTCCCCTGGGGGGCAGCCCGGCCTGAGTAACGGCGCCCTCTGCTTGCTGCGTTTCAGAGCAACGACTCCGATGAGGACGACCTCTGCCTCAGCAACAAGTGGACCTTCCAGAGGACCAGCCGCCGATGGTCTCGCGTGGACGACCCGCACCCGCTGCTCGCCGGCGCCGGCGCGGGGGCGGGGCCGCCGGGCGGCGCTAGCATGAGGGACGCCCAGAGCACGGAGAGCATGCTCACCGAGCTGAGCGAGCCCGAGGTCTCCTCTCTGCACAGCGGCAGCAGCGCGGGCAGCGTGAGCAGCGAGGGCAGGACCCAGCCGGGGACACCCAGCGCCGGCCACGAGCCCTGGGACTGCCCCCCACAGGCCTACGCCACCGAAGGCCTGTCCGCCCCGGACGCCGCAGCCACTGGCAGCCACCTGGCACCGTCCCCCTGTAACACTGCCCACTCCCCGGGCCCCCCCAAGAATGAGAAGTCAGGGAGGACCAGGGCCAAGTCCATCCTGAAACGCATGGAGGGCCTGCGAGCCCGAGGGGGACCTGGGAAGCACAAGGGGCCCGGGGGGACCGGGGGCTTGGCCATCAGTGGGCCCTTGCTGCAACAGGACACCCTGTTGCCCCCCAACTGGGACCTCCAGGACCCAGGCCCAGGAGCCTCCACCAAGGGGCCAGCCCACAGCCCGGAGTCTCAGCTCAGCGGCAGCGCCCCCAGCACCCCAGGTCCACCAGAGCCCAGGCGCCAGGAGGCCAGCAAACGAGGAGGCCTGTACCTGGAGGACCTGGATGTGCTGGCGGGGACGGTGCTGCGGGTGCCTGGCACCCAGGGCCACACCTCCACCTGCCGATCCCAGGAGGACTTGCTGGTGCACATACCCAAGGACCACAAGCCGGGGACATTCCCCAAGGCGCTGTCCATTGAAAGCCTGGCGCCCACGGACGGCAGCAGTAGAGCCCACTGGAGGGCAGATGGCCTGGGCCGACCGCAGGACACCGGCGGCGGTGAGCCCCGGCTGACAGCATCCTGCTCGCGGGAGAGCCGCATCAGCATCTACGACAACGTGCCCAGCTTCCACCTGTATGCCAGCACTGGCGACCTGCTGGACCTGGGCCAGGATGGCTTCTGCCCGCACCTGGAAGACATTGTGCAGCAGGTCAGCGGGCTGCAGGAGGTGGTAGATGACTGGTCCAGGGACATCTTGCCCGAGCTGAGCCCCGGCCCCGCGGAGCCCACCTTCCCACCACCCGCTCAGATCACCTTAGACTTCGAAGGCAACTCAATCTCAGAAAGCGGGTCCACGCCCAGCGACGGGGACCCCGAGGCCCCAGGGGGGCGAGAGAGGAGGGACTCCGGAGTGGGGGCCTCACTGACCAGACCCAACAGGTGGGTGGCAAGCGTGACGTGCTTCCCGGTCACTTACTGGTGGAGCGTGCCGGCCGGTCGGGCTGCTCCTGCTGGTGTGTGCGTCCTTCTCAGTAGCCGCGTGCCCTCAGGCCCATGTGGGCCCTTTGTACCTGCTCTCGAGAGCAGGACCTCATGATGCTTAAGCGCCGGGGACCTCACCAGTGCTGACCTTGTCTTTTGAAAGGCTGAAAGGAAAAGCCCTCCCATGGGAATTGAGTGCAGCTTCACAGAGCAGACCCGTGTCCCCGTCAACAACCCACGTGTTCCCTCTCCTTGATGGTGTCTCCCCCCCCTGGCATGTGCCCTCACCTGGGATGTTACCTGTGGCTGCCCGCCTCGCCTGAAACACGCTGCCTCCTGTGTCCACTCCTCCTTCTCCCCAAACCCTTCTAAACGCTGTCCTGGGGTCAGTGCCCCCCTGCCGATCTCAAGCAGCTCCCTAGTCATACTGTTCTCCTCACAGACTTGCTCGTGGTCAGGCGGGAAACGGAGCCCCACAGGTGAGTTCAGGTCCAGACCTGCAAGGCGACTCAGGGCCAGTCTGCGGGGTTCTGCCAGTCTCCAGCCATCCAGTGAGCTGCGTCTCTTTCAGGACCTGGGGTTCCATTCCACATCTTTCCCTCCCCCTCCACCAAGGACCTTCTAAGAGGACCACTTTCAGAGCAGCAGGGAGTGGGGCCCGGGCACCATCTGCTCCCCCTGGTCCAGGGCTGTGGAGACTGAGGGTTCTGTGGTCCCCGAGTGTGTGGACTCATGGTTTCCAGCGTCTTTCAGTTTCCACCCATCTTCTCTCCTCCGGATGGGGAGACATCAACATTGACACCATAGGCGGCTGCCCGTGAGCCTTTCAGACCCCAGTCCCCTGCATTTTTGGACATTGCTGTCTGTTTTAGGCATCCACTCATGTCTCTAAGAAGCAGTTACTGTACTGCTGAGTCCCTGGCACTGGGAACAGTTAAACTATAGCCACTGGCCAAATGGTTGGGGCTTCCAACCCACCCAGAGGCGGCTGGAAGGCCTGGTGGTCCACTCCTAGAGAGCCCCGCCCCGGGAGGCACACTGGAGGCCCATCACACGCCAGGCTCCGTGGGTCAAAACCAGCTCTGAGAACCAAGGATGTGTTGGCTCCTGGATCCAAACTCATCCTCACGTGCCCTTTTCCAAACGTATTTTTATTTCAAAACGTCTCATTTTGTTGTCAAGCTTCTTAGGGGCCCAGTGAGGAGCCCTGGTGCTGTGGCGGGGATGTGTTGGGCTAAGAGCCACAAGTCAGCAGCTCGAGCCCACCAGCTGGCCCAAGGGAGAAAGCTGAGGCCACCTGCTCCCATAAAGAGTGACAGTCTTGGAAAACCCACAGGGACAGTTCTATCCACCGACTCGATGGCAGTGGTGTGGTGGGTTTCTAAGGTGCCACACACAACACTAAACCCAGTCGGGAATCCTAGATAACCCAGACCCAGGCCGGGGCACCAGGCCCTCCCTGCGACCTTGGAAAGTATCCATTAAAACATCCCAAATGAAAAACCCTGCAAGGAATTCCTCAGCACCCCAGAACGGTGACCCCACAGGGACTGACGTCTGGAAGCGCGAGACAGCGTGCTGCTGCAGGGCTCAGCTTGGGGCCTCTGGTGGCTGTGGGGTCAGACACAGCTTCCCGTCCACAGAGGACCACAGGGCCCTTCCACCGCCTCCAGACACCGGAGCATCCGCTCACCCACCTTGGCTATCGCAGCTCTCCCTCTCCCCCACCCGCCCTCTCTTCTCTCTCTCTCTCTCTCCCTGTCTACTGTCTATCTAATCTTTTCTCTCCTCTGTTATCTTTTCTCTCCATCTTCTCTCTCTTCCATCTCTCTTTCTCTCCTCTCTCCACTTCTCCTCTCTCTCTCTCTCTCTCTCTCTCTCTCTCTCTCCCTGTCTCTTTTCTCTCCTCTCTCTCTCTTGTCTTTTCTCTCCATCTCTCTCTCTCTCTTTTCTCTCTCTCCTCTCTTCTCTCTCTCTCCTCTCTCTCTCTTGCTCTCTCTCTTCTCTCTCTCTCCCTCTCGGTCTTCGGTTGGCCGGCTCCCTCCCTCTCCCTCTGTATGTGTGTGTGTCCATCAGTCAAAGCTGCCTCAGCATTTGGGGGGCTGAATCTGGAGACAGACAGAATGCAGCGACATCACTGGAGCTCCAGCCTCTGGGGGAAGCGGGGGGAGGCCACCTTTCCCGGGTTGGTGGACCCCGGACTAGACAGGCTGTGCTCAGAGGGGCTCTGGCTCGGGAAGTGCTCCGCCGCCGCCCCTCTCTGAGTCCCCTCTCCATACCCTGTCCCTCGCTCCAGGAGACTGCGCTGGCACAGCCTCCAGCTCCCCCACCAGCCGCCGCTGTCCACGGCCTCATCCCCCATCAGCTCGCAGACAGCCGGCCAGCTGAACCTGCTGCAGCGCCTCTCTCTGCTTCGTCTGACCGCCATCATGGACAGGCAGTCCACGTCCAGCAAGCACAGCTGGACATGGTGCGTACACAGCACCACCCCACGGTGCAGGGGTGGGGAGGCTCGTCCCAGGGCTCTCGGGACCCTTGCCCACACTTCTGAACTCAGGATGGCTTGCCCCGCCCTCTATGGTCCCTAGCATGCAGGCTCTTGCTCCCAGTAAGACCCCGTTGACAGTGGCACGAAAGAAAAGCCTGGCAGTCACCGCTGTTCTGGGGCTGACCCTGACTCAGGTGGCCCCATGACCGAGGAGAAGTGTCCCGCAGGGTGTCCCAGAGCCGGCTGCAGGGTCCTTCTCTCTCTGAGCCGGCAGGTGGCTTCAGACCGCCAACCTCTGCATTAGCGGCAGAGTGCTTAGCTCTGGTGCTACTGGGGCTCCAGCCAAGAAGACCCTGCGGGTCTCAGTTCATGTCTGATACGTGGACCTCTGGGCGTTTCCATCGGCTGGGAGCAACCACGTTGGTTGAATTGGGTTTAACCCACCCAAGCCTATAGCTGTCCATCAATTCCGGCTCTGAGCCAGGCGCCTGTGAAATTTCTGAGATGATAAATCTTGACCAGAGCACACAGCCTCATCTCTCTCCCCCAGAATGGCTGGTGGGTTCAAACCACTGAGCTTGTGGTTAGCAGCCCAAAGCCTAGCACACATCACCACCAGGGCCCTCCACTGCTCCCACAGTGTTCTGCAAGGTAGCCAGGAGGCAGAATCAATGTGGCAGTCATGGGCTGGTTTGGAGTTCTGTTTCAAACCCAGAGATGCTCGGTGGCAGAAAGGCCAGGCAGGCTGCTCCTGTACAGATGATGGGTGAGTCAAACAGAGCTGCAGATTGCTCTGAACCCAGCCATCTGAACCCACGGTCCACTCCTGGGGAGAGAGAGGAGGCTGAACCCTCCAGTAAGGGGTTGAAGCCTCAGAAACCCCCAGGGGTGGTTCTACCCTGTACCGTGGGGTCCCTGTGAGTCTGCGTCCCCTCCCGTGCAGCGAGGAGGGAGGGGGCAACCACAGCATGAAGGTGGACCAGTCGGTGGAAACAGGCAGGTGGGTGGTCTGGCCACACTCCAGCAAAGCCGCCCCCACCTGGCTGTGTCCGCCCCTGCCCCTCCCCACCCTGCACCCCGTCTGACAGGGCTCTGTGAACCCTAGGTCCGTGCCAAAGTTCATGAAGAGGATGAAGGTCCCCGACTACAAAGACAAAACGGTCTTCGGTGTCCCCCTGACAGTCCACGTGCAGCGGACGGGCCAGCCCCTGCCTCAGAGCATCCAACAGGCACTGAGATACCTGCACCACAGCTGCCTCGACCAGGTACGGCCACTCGGCCTGCTGTGCAGGGAAGGGGGGCCCTGGTGACTCCGTGGGGACTGCTGGCTGCCAACCAACTAGTCTGCGGTTCAAACCCACCAGCTGTCCCGTGGGAGAAAGACGAGGATGTGTGTTCCCTTACAGAGTTTCAGTATTGGACACCCCGGGAAGGTTGTGGGGAGTTCTGCCCTGTCCTGTGGGATCACTGTGAGTCAGCGTCCACTTGACGGCAGGGAGGGGAGTGAGCAGGAAGCCGGGCACAACCCCGCCCACCCCAGGACACAGCGGGGCCACCCTCTCCGCTGGCATGTGCTCTTGATGGACCTCGGGGACGTTGGGGTTGGTTCCAGACCTCCCACACAGGTGGCGGTGGCAGGGCGTCCAGGGCTTTCTTAGCGTGTGAAGGCCATGCTGACCACAACCGGGCGGGGGCCTGGGGCGGGGTGTGGCAGGAAAGCCAACGCCCCCCTCTGGCACAAGGCCGCCTTTCACTGGAGCTGCTGTTCCTGTGGCCAGGGGCCGTCTAGCCCCTTCTGATCCTCAGCAGCCCCCTAGACCACAGAACAAAGCACCCCTGGACCCCACGCCATCCTCACAGTCGCCGTGCCCGAGCCCACCTCCCCGAGGGCCTCCCTCCCTCTGTCTCGCTGCCCCTCGACTTTGCCAAGCTGGAAACCCTCCTCCAAGGACAGGTCTCTCCTGAGAACGCGTCCAACGCACGTGAGATGACGTCTCGCCAGCCCTGCCCCTAAGGAGCCTTCTGGCTATCCATCCTCCAAGACTGCCCACAGACAGCATCATCCACTGTGCCCCCCCCACCCCCCGGGGCCTTAGGGGATCTCCAGATGGTGCAACGGAGCCTGGGGACACAGTGGTTCCACATCAGGCTGCTAACCACGAGGTTAGCAGTTCAAAACCATCCTGTGCTCCGCAGGAGAAGGACGAGGGACAGTCAGGGAGGCCCATCCTGCAGACGCGCTGTGCATCCGTATCCACTCCAGGTGCCTCAGTGAGAAGGCCTGGGGGTCCACTCCTCTGGGGCACAGCTGGGTGGAAGACCTTCTGGGGCACAGCTCTTGCCTGACACCCGGCGGGGGGCGGGGGGGCATGCGGATGAGGGGACATGAGAGCCCCCGTCACTGGAGCGATGGACTTCTTCTCACACCTTCAGCAAGAATCCCAAGGGAGCCCTGACGTCCTGGGAAGCTTGGGTGGGCGGGCCCCGAGCCCTCGGGGGCGGAGTCCTGCCGGCGTTTCTGAGGTCGCAGTCAGGTCCACTGGAAGCTGTTGGGACCCCACGCTCTGTGGGCCACGCTGGAGAGACGTGGAAAGAGGCCCGGACGCAGGGGCCTCCTCTCCCCCACCCCACCAGAGCTCGAGCTCTGAGGATGGGGCACCCTGCTGGCCTGCGCCCCGCCTTGTCTGGATGCCACTCAATAGCTCCCCATGGCCAGAAAAGGAATGCAGCAAGTAGGGGCATGCCAGCAAGTCGGGGTGTCTCTGGAAGTAGGGGTGTCTCTGAGGAAGCTCGCCAACTCAAACCTACCCCAGGACCCCAGGAGCTATCGACTCAGGGACACCCCAAGGACCCAGTAGAGCTGCCCCGAGGCTCCGGGCTGTCAGTCTTCTCCGGAGCGCACAGCCTGGCCTTCCCCCTCAGAGCGGCCGTGGGTCCGAACCTCGAAGGGCCGGCGGTTCTCTCAGGCAAGAGCCTGCTCACGGTGCCACCAGGGCTCTACACCGAACAGTGCTGCCCTGCAGGGTCTCCTAAGCTGTCATCTTCGAGATCTGGGCCTGGTGGCACAGCGGTTAAGCGCTGGGCCGCTCTCCAGGAGGTCGGTGCTCTGAACTCCCGACAGCAAGCCTTGTCTTCCACTCCCGCTAAGAGAAGGCAATGCGTAACGGGTCCTCCCGCCTCACTGCAGCCCCTGCAGAGGGTCCCCAAGACTGGAGGTCTTCACAGGAGCAGACAGCCTCGCCTGTCTCGCTCCGGGCGACTGGTGGGTTTGAACCACTGACCTTGTGCGTAGCAGCTCAGTGTGTGCTCCAGTACACCACCGGTGCTCCCACAGATGCGCAGCATCCCCTCATTCCTGGGAGGCGCCACCAGGGGAACAGAGACATTCTCCGGGGTCTCCAGGGAGGCTTGTGTAAACATAATCTGGATTTGTGTTTTCCAACTCATCCCAAACTTAAGGAGTAGAAGCAGCCTTCCCTGTTCTCAGGGAAACAGGCCTGAGGACCGGGATTGTGAGACCCAGGCCGTGGAATGCAAAGAGACATCAAAGAGGAACCTGTGTGTACTACCACACACAAAGGGGCAGCCTGTCTTCCATTGACACCTTCTGTAACCCGCCATCCCCACCCCCAGGGTGAAAGCAGTCTCACCCCTCCCCTTTGTCTCACACCAAAAGGGAGCTTTCCTGGGCACAGGGAGGGGGTTCGGGGCACCCCTAGTGGTCACCACCTGCCTGACTGACCACTTGCGAATGCCCCACTCGGATTGTATCGGGACTTCCCACAGGTCCACTGACGGGTCCTGTGGCCTGTTCCAGGTGGGCCTTTTCCGGAAGTCTGGCGTGAAGTCCCGGATCCAAGCCCTGCGGCAGATGAACGAGCGCTTCCCCCGGAGCGTCAGCTACGAGGAACAGTCGGCCTACGATGTGGCTGACATGGTCAAGCAGTTCTTCCGGGATCTTCCAGAGCCCCTGTTCACCAGCAAGCTCAGCGACACCTTCCTGCATATTTACCAGTGTGAGTGCCGGCCTGGGCACCCTGGGCCGCGGGACTGTGGTGGGGGGTGAGAGGGGGGAACCTGTGAGTCGGAATAGCAACAGTGTCCTGGCGTGTGGGCACCCGGCCACCTTGAAGTATCGCCTGAGGGCATCACCCTCGGGGATCGGACGGGCAGCCCTGCCTTCCTCTTGCCCAAAGCCTCTGGTTCACTGAGTGTAAAGCACTGAACCACAACCCCCCACCACCACCATCACCACACACACACACTGCCATCTGACTCACAGCGGCACGACCGGGCATAGTATAACTGCTCCCTGTGCTTTCCAAGACTGGAAATCTTCACAGGAACAGACAGCCTCATCTTGTTCCCTCAGGGCGCCCGGTGGGTTTGAACTGCAGACCTTTCTGTTCACAGGCCCGCGCCCCACCCACAGAGCCCTTTAACCCAAACCTACTGCCCCTTCCGGCGACCCCATAGGACAGAGTAGGGAAGCCGTCCAGGCAGTCCCCACTCGCAGTGAGCCCGGGGACGGACGAGAACTGCCCCTGTGGGCTTCCGGAGCGGTCCGTCTTGACGGGAGCAGAAGTCTTTCTCCCAAGGGGCAGCACGCAGACCGGAACTGCTGACCTCGTGGGGGCAGCCCGAGGTGCAGCCACTCCAGCACCAGGCAAAGTGGGGGGTGGTGACGTTGAGGGGTTGTGCCCATTGCCAGAGACCAGATGTAGGGCGCTCGCGATGCCCTCGCTCTGAGCCATGGGACTCCGCTCTTCGGCCTTGGAAGGGGCCCTGGTGGCACAGAGGTTAGAGCCCTGACCTGCTGAGCCAAAGGCCCGAGGTTCAAATGCCCGGCTGCTCCCCAGGAGAACGATGAGGCCATCAACTCCCACAGGGCGTTTCTGCCCTGCAAGGTGGCCGTGAGCCAGAGCAGACTGGAGCAGTCGGGTTGTCGTTGTGTCTGTGAGCACACAGAGGGAAGTCCTGGCGACACAACGGTTAAGCACTCATCTGCTGGCGGAAAAGCCGGAGCTTCCAACATGCTCATGGAAAACCCAAAGTCCAGTTGTCGTGGGCTCCACTCTGACCCATGAAACCCTACAGACGAAATTGAACTGCCCCCTCGGGTCCTGGGGCTGCCTTCTGTACACGGACAGACTGCTTCATCATTCTCCCACGGAGCAGCAGAGGATTTGAAGTGCCAGTCTTTCCATCCGCCCTTGGGTCAAAATGCCACCACGGGCAGAACAGGGTGCCCTGCAGATCATGGGGTGGCCTCTGTCCCGTGTGGAACCCATTCCAAGCCCCCCAGGACTGGGCCCCTGCGGGACCGGTTCCCTCCCGTGGGGCATGTCCTGGCTGTCGGGACGGCTGGCTCCGTCTGTGGTGGTTCCCTGCTGACCGCCTGGCCCCCTCGTTCCCTCAGATGTCCCCAAGGAGCAGTGGCTGCAGGCGGTGCAGGCTGCCATCTTGCTGCTGGCCGATGAGAACCGCGAGGTCCTGCAGACGCTGCTGTGCTTCCTGAGTGACGTGGTCAGCCTGGTGCAGGAGAACCAGATGACGCCCATGAACCTGGCAGTGTGCCTGGCCCCCTCCCTTTTCCACCTGAACCTGCTGAAGAAGGAAAGCACCTCAAGGTGGGTGTCCCCCGGCAGTGAGCCCCCGCCAGGTGTCCCCAGAAGAAGACCCTGCATCTCGGGGGCTCTTCACGGCCAATCGCTTGGAAGTAGCATACAGGGACGTTCTTCCACATAGCGGGCTATGAGTCTGACGATTAGCGGCAAGGTTAGGAGTTCAAACCCACCAGGCGCTCCAAGGGAGACATGAGGCTGTCTATTCCTGTGAAGATTAACAGCCTCGGAAACCCATAGGGGCAGTTCCACTCTGTCCTGTAGGGTCACTGTGAGCCGGAATCAACTCAATGACAGAAGAGTTTGTTGTTTGCTGGGTGGCGGCGTGGTTACTAATTGGGCTGCTAACTGCAAGATCAGCGGTTCAAAACCACTGACCACACTACAGGAGAAAGATGAGACTTTTTACTCCTGGTAGGAGTGACAGCCTCGGAAGCTCACAGGGGCAGTTCTACCCTGTCCTACAGGGTTGCTGTGAGTCAGAATCGATTCGACGGCTGTGAGTTGGGGGTGGGGGGGTTTGGTTCCCTGCCAACCACATTAACCCTTTGCAGGACGCAGAGGCTGGCCCCATGTGAGGTGCCTCTTCACCGCCATCCAGCCCATCCCAGCTATTGTGCCCCCCCCCCATGCGTCAGGACCCCCTGGTTCATAGGCGATGTGGCTGTTCAGATAGCCAGGCCTTTCTTGGGAGGCACCCTGGGTCGATTTGAACCCCAAGCAGGCGAGTGCTTAACTGTCTGCACCACCGAAGCACTAAGTTCACGAGACGTGAGAACATGCCCGCCGCACGTCCTGTGTCTACGGGGGGCCTGCCAGCACCCGGTTACAGCCAGAAAGCATCTGCAGCCAGTCCGAGCCTCGTCGCTCACAGACACAGACACAGCTAATTCTGGACCCATGGGGCCATTTCTGGGGGCCCACCATGCCCACGCCAGCCGTCCAGTCTTCTGAGGTTTTCAGTCGAGAGTGGTCAGCCAGGGAATTGCTTTTCATTGGAGTGAGAGCAGCTGGCCTCTGGACGGAGCTGGGTCCGAGGAGAGAGCAGGAGGGGCGGCCGGTCATTCTGTCCCTGCTGGTGACACGCGGTCCGATTGCAGAGTGATCCAGAAGAAATACGCCACGGGGAAGCCAGACCAGCGGGACCTCAGTGAGAACCTTGCGGCCGCCCAGGGGCTGGCCCACATGATCGTGGAGTGTGACCAGCTGTTTGAGGTGAGCAGTGGCAGGCTCTCGCCGCCCTCCCTAACGACTGACAGGGGACGCAAGACGCCTGGGGTGGCTGCCACACAGTCAACGAATACTGTTGGTTCCAGATACAATGACAGTTAGACTCCACAGCCTTGCCTCCGACCAACACGCGTGATAGGGCTTTGATGGTTCCAGGCTCCCAAGGTTGCCATGACAACAGTTCTCAGGAAGGCAATCACCCTGCCCTTGTTTGCCAGGTTCAACAGTGTGTCATATCTGGCCTGACCCCCCCAGGACTGGCTCAGGTGAGCCCGCATGATGGAATCCTCCGTCACTCAGGAACGCGGCCACTGGGCTACTGCAGACGCGAGGGGCTGGGCTTCAGGCGCTCATCCTGATTAGCATTGGCACCGGCCCACAGGGGCCAAGCATGCTAACAAGGGAAGGCTCTTCCAGGGCTGCATTTGGGGGTTTGGGTCTCAGGTCTGTCTGCTTGCGGGCTGTTCACAATGGGCGGAGCACGCAAGCAGGAATAAGCACACATCTGTGAAAGAATAAACACACGTGCAGCGAATGCGCATTGACACGCGCTGAACGCAAAACGAGGAGGGGCCGAAGGCAGTGCTGGAATGGTGCAGTAGAGCCTGCAAAGGTGGGGACCCCGTGTCAGAGAGAGAAGGTGCACCCTCTCGCCCTCAGAGAGAGAGAGGCAGAGGGGTGGTCAGGCAGCCCTGTCCGAGACAGGCAGACAGACAGACAGCCCTGTCAGAGAGGAGAGCTCAAACATTCCCCCCTCACAGAGAGAGACAGACAGACAGCCATGCCGGCAGACATACCCATCAGGGAAAAGAGCACAAACAGCCCTCCCTCAGGGAGAGAGAGAGAGAAATGTAGTCAGACAGTCCTGTCAGAGACAGACGGCCCTGTCAGAGACGAGACCTCAGACATCCCCCCTCACAGAGAGAGAGACAGACAAACTGACGGCCCTGCCAGAAGTGGACATCTGGCTCTCACGGTGCCCCTCAGAAACACCGTGTGCTTCCTGACTTTGGGAAGCCCCTCCCCAACACACACCCTGCCCCGCCCTCCCAGCATGGGCAAAGCCCATCGAACGCCCTGCCCACATGTGGCCCACCGCCTGGGCCCCCATCCCTCCGTGGGGCTCTCAGCGGTCAGCCGGCCTTGGCTCAGCTCTGTGGGCGACCTTTCCCTGCGTCTGTCGGCCCAGGTTCCCCTGGAGATGGTGGCGCAGTCGAAGAAGGCATACCTGGATGCCGACACCCCTTCTCCCACGCTGAACGACCTGGGCAAGCACCTGGAGGAGGGCGGGGCCACGGTGCACGCGTACCTGGAGCACCTGGTCCAGGGCCTGCAGAAGGAGGCCAAGGAGAAGTTTAAGGGCTGGGTCGCCTGCCCCAGCATAGACAACGCAGAACTAGCCTTCAAAAAGGTAACTTCGGCCACACGTGGCAGTCACCCCCGGGGCCACCTCGAGCCAGCAGGGACTCCTGTTGCTGCTTCAGAGTCCCTAGTGTCTCAGCCAGCCCTGGCGGCACTGTGAGTTCAGCACTCCCCTACTTAGCATAAGGGTCGCCAGTTCGAGCCCACCCGCTGCTCCGTGAGAGAAAGATGAGGCTGTTCCCAGAATCCCTGGGGAGCAGTTCTCCTCTGCCCTAGAGGAGTCCCCTCCACGGCAGCGGGTTTCTGGGCTGGGGTGGCTCTAGCAGTTAAGCGTCCTGTTGCCTACCCAAAGGCTGGCGGGTCCAGTCCAACCAGAGGCACCTTGGCAGAAAGGCCGGGGGATCTGTAGCCAGTACCCTGTCCACAAGGGGCCACGCTGCACGTTGCTCCCGACCTCTCAGAGACCTCGGTTTGGTCTCAGACCACAGCAGTAAGGCGCCCGTGCACCTAAAAGCTGCGCTCGCCGCAAGGTGGGTCGTTCAAACCCACCAGCCGCACCCCGGGAGAAAGAGGAGGCCGCCTGCTCCTGCCAGGGCCTGCAGTCACGGAAACCCTACAGAGGCTGTGAGGAGGTGCCCCCTGACTCAAAGGCAGTGGGGTCGGTGGGTGGGGCAAGCGAGCAAGAGATTCCCGTGAAGAGCTCGGGGAAGTTCCGCCCGTCCCACAGAATTCACCCACTGAACTGCTACCCACAAGGTCAGTGGTTCAGATCCACCAGCAGCTCTGAGGAAGAAAGAGGAGGCTGTCTGCTCCTGTAAAGAGTCCCAGCCCCAGAAACTCACAGAGAAAGTTCCACCCTGACCTGTAGGCTTGCTGTGAGTCAGCCTCTCTACTCGATGGCACTGGGTTTGGGTTTTGGAAAAGTCTCTGTTTGCCTCTGGGGGTGGAAGCCCAGCTTCTAAACTTATGGAAGGGGAAAGTCACTAGCAGGTGGGCTTGTGGGAACTGAGCGATGAGGTAGGTGGGACAGGCCACCTGAGCAGTCACGAATTCCTGGCTCCAGACCCCTGCAGAGCGCTGTTCTCTGGACATGGGGCCTGCCTGAGTGGGAACTAAGTGGCCGGCCCTGGCCAGCTTGGCCTCTGGGTACAGAGACAGTGCAAAAACACTAGCTGAGAGACCCACAAGTGTCCCTGCCCCAATCCTCACTGCCACGTGTGTGCCCTTGGCCAGTTCACTGGTCCCTCCGTGCCTCTGTGTTCACCTCTGTAAAATGGGCACGGTGACACGCAGCAGGGCCTTCTGGGAAACAGGTGCTTTTCTGCAGAGGTACTTTGGGTTGGACCCCAACCTCTGGTGTCTTTTTTTTTTAACCCTTTGTCAGAATTATCTTTGCCAGACGTTTCTTCCAAGGTGCAAGGGGTGGCTTGAGCACCCCCCTTCTCAGCGAGCGGCTGAGCCCTGGCCGAGTGTATCCCCGGGGACCCCAGTGTCTGAGGAGGGCTGCTAAGAGCCAGAAGGGATGGAGGTGTGTGTGCTGCGTGGTTGGCACCGTGCGTGCTGGTGTTGGCGGCCCCGTCATTGTTGGCACGGTGGCAGGACCGTCACCGTCACCACCAGCGTGGTGAATCGCAGGTCTGAGGCACGTAGGGTCACTGCTCCCAGGAGCTGTGTGAGCAAAGGCCCGGCGGGGTCACGGTGGGGCCAGGTCTCCTCTAACCAGCTCCCCGGACGCGTCCTTCCAAGGTGGAGGACGGGCACCCGCTGAAGCTGTGGAAGGCGTCGGTGGAGGTGGAGGCCCCCCCCTCCGTCGTCCTGAACCGGGTGCTGAGGGAGCGCCATCTATGGGATGAGGACTTTGTGCAGTGGAAGGTTCTGGAAGCCCTGGACAAGCACACGGAGGTCTACCAGTACCTGCTGAACGCAATGGACCCCCACCCTGCCCGGGACTTCGTGGTCCTCAGGTGAGCTGCCCTGGGCTGCAGTGCTGTGATCCTGGGCACTGGGAAGAGACGGCGAGGTCGAAGGTCCAAACCCACCAGGTGCTTCTGAGGGTGAAGCTGAGGCCATCTCCCCCCACGGGAGTGACAGTCTTGGGGGAAGTTCTGCTCTGTCCCGTAGGGTGACTGTGACTCGGAATCGCTTGGGTGGCTGTGGGTTTGGGGTTCTGGTTTGGTCCCCAGAGGTACCTGATGCTGCTACTCCTCACTCAGACCTCTCCCGGGGCCTCCCGCAGCTCCCCGGGCTGCAGCCCTGGCTCCTGGCTCCAAACAGAGGCCGGGGAAGATTTGCTTGCTGTGTGTCCACTGTGCTGGCTGAGCCCATCCCGGTCCCTCTGTCCCCTTCTGTCCGGGCCTTCAGGCTGCCTCGCTCTCCCCGTTCCGGTCAGTGCCACTTCCCGAGGCTGGACTGTGTGAATACGCATGCGCTCACGGAGCGGGGCACACTGGACGGGCAGCAGGCACTCCTGGCAGGCAGAGAACGAGGTCGGCCCCAGAAGTGTGGCCTGAGATACAGGGGTCTCACTCGGGTGCCTATCCAGTAACACCTCTGGGTGGGCCTGGGCACCTAGCTACTGCCCCCCCAGGGCTGCTCTGGACACGGTGGCCATGACCCAGAGGGCTCGGGCTTGGCAGTGGGTAGCCAGCTCCGAGCCGCGTGGTTGCTTTGCCCCAGGACCTGGAGGACGGATCTGCCCAAGGGCACGTGCGCCCTGGTATCCGTGTCGGTGGAGCACCAGGAAGCCCGGCCCATGGGAGGCGTGCGCGGGACTGTGATGGCATCTCAGTACCTGATAGAGCCCTGCGGCTCTGGGAAGTCCCGGCTGACCCACGTCTGCAGGGTGGACCTCAAGTAAGTGGGGACCAGCCACGAGGCCCCGACGTCGCACCCCTCACGTCTATATTCGGTAGATAATCATCGTCATGTACTGGCTTCTCTGAGGAACCCTGGGGGTGCCCTGTGTCGTGCTCTGAGCTGCTCATGTCAAGGCCGGGGTTCAAGCCCACCAGCCGCTCCTCGGGAGAAAGATGAGGCTGTTTGCTCCCGTCAAGATTGACAACCTCACTTATAGGGTCGCCCTGAGTCAGAATGGACCCAGTGGCAGGCAGAGGGGTCCTCGGACCCTCCCGGTGGCATCCCAGAACAGTTTGCAGACAGACCCCAAACCAGGCCACAAGGGCAGCCCCTGGGTCCCTGGGCAGATTGGCCTGATTTAGGGCAGAGACACATGCTCCCCCTTTCTGCTTCTCTCCCTGCAGGGGTCACTCCCCAGAGTGGTACAGCAAGGCCTTTGGTCATCTGTGCACGGCCGAAGTCGCCCGGATCCGAAACTCTTTCCAGCCCCTCATTGCTGAGGGTCCAGAAACGAAAATCTGAGAGGCGTTCCCACCCAGTTCTGGCACCAAGCTCAGGGAAGCGGAAGCACGCCAAACACGCGTGAGGAGAACGAGCGAGCGAGCGAGTGAGAGAGAGAGAGAGAGAGAGAGAGACCCGTGGGCATGGCTCATGCCAAACACAACGGGAGAAGATCAAAGAAAGAATTTATAAGAACCGATCCTAGCCCTCCTGGAGATGGCTATAGCCCTACTAATATAATATTTTTATATTTAAAAAGCCAAAACCTTTATCTATGTTACTTAAAATTAAATGGATTGTTCCTTGTGCATCGCCTAATTTGCTATTTAAAAGCTTCCAAGAAGCACCTCCCTCGTTGTAAATAAACGTCCGTCCGGCGTGTGCACATAGGTGTGTGGACTGCTGTCTCCCCTGTACATGTGTGAAATGCCGATTTCATCTGGAGTCCTGTGCCTTGACAGAAGCGCGGGGAGGGCTGGGTGAGTCCCTGTGCTCACGCCTCTCCTTTCCATCGTCTCCCCACCGTCACAGGGGCCGAGCAGAGTCTGCTGCTCACGCTCAGGGCGGAAGCACAGCCCTTTCTGTCCAACCAAAGATGCGCTAACCAAAGGGAAATGGAATCCAAACGTTCTCAAAACCTGCAACCAGGGTGCTGGAGAGGACGCAGAGAGGAGTATCCCTTATCTTAAAGCAAAGGATCAGGCAGGACGTTGTGGCCAAATTGAAGGCTGGATCGCAGGTGGCCACTGAACTCAGCGAGCGTCCGACATTGGCCAGAGTCGGAGTGCAGCAGCTGCAAGCGGCCCAGTGCTGCCCCGTGACGGGAGAGCTGCGCCTGATCCCTGCACTCACAGCCCACCAAACCACGGAGCTCTCCTGAGTCCTCGTGGGCGTGGGTGTCTCTCTGTTTGGCCAGTGGCCTGCTTGGCCACAGTTCACTGCACTGACTCTAACCCTGGAGGCGAGCAAAGGGAGATAATGACCCCCCCTCCCCCCCAGAGGACTGGACCACAGGAGCTTCAGGGAATTCATGTTATGCTACGTAGATGATTCCAAGCTGTGAGGGGGTGGGTCAGAAAGTATTGCTACCGAACCACAGCAGCCTCAAAATGAGACTCCCTGGCCTTCTCGGCGCAGACGCCACCTGGGTCCATTCAGAGGGTGCTGCTTCCGTCTCCCAAAGCCTTTCCCAAATGATTCCGCACCTTTGATTAGCGTCGAGTCAAGATGGGAGCTTTAGCACCCAGGAGGGACTCCAACCCTGCTCCTTCCGAGGCCCATGGAGCTTGGGGAACAAATGGGAGGATCGAGATCAGGGGGAGGGTGGGTGGTGAGTGGGGTGAGACTTCCCAACAAGATCCTTGTGGGACGCCCCCGTTCCTCTGCAGGAGCCTGGTCACAGGGAGGAAGAAAACCTCAGTGTAGCTTCCTCCCCAATGGAGCTTTGCACTGTCTCCAAACTTCTTCCCCAAAACCCCAATGACGGTCCGGGGTCCTTCAAGAAAATGCTTTCAAGACAACGCCATTAGCATTCCCCCAAACAGCTAACGCGCATAGCCTTGAATTTGCCAGTCTCCCACAAGATCCCCTCAGAAGTCCATTTTGATTGATTGGGCCTTTTTTATGGGGGGCAAGGGGGGCTACGGAGACTAAGGCAAGCGTGTCCCTGAGCCAGCTTGCCTGTAGCTGCCCACTGACCACAGAGACAGGCTCACACACATTCCGTTTGGAACAAGCCTGAGTGCGTAGGAACAGGAGTCCCTCCCAGTAGCAATACTTTTTTACTCACCCACCCTATGATTTACTCAGCTGAGACACAGGGTGTTGTTGTTGTTGTTGTTTTAATTAACCTAAGACCAAAACTATGTTTTCAAACTAGTTTTAGAGGAAAAAATACGGATGCGTTGATTAATCCTGGGTCCCTTCAGCCCTAGCTCAAGTCCCAGCCTCGTTTATTGCTGGACAGACGGGGGACACCGACCTCCTCAGACCATGACGCGTGGACGTAAGTCGTGCTTTTGTTACAGCCGACCAGCTCTCAAGAGAAAAGTAAATTACTGTGTTTGGATTCAGGGACAAGGTTGTTTGGGGGGGGGAGTTTTTGTTTTTGATGTTGGTAGCCCCTGACAGAGATGGTTAAGGCTTAGCAACTGGTGTTGGAGGGGAGGGGGCAGGGGAGGAGAAGAAGAAAGACTTAAACAAGTGTTTTTGCTTCTTCTTGGACTCTGTGCCTTCATGGATTGTTTCTTTCTTATCCGCAATGTGCAATTGTTCTATTGAGCGGAATAAAAATGCTGCCTCTGAGCTCAGAATAATGCAGAGAAAACCCCACCCCCTAGCCCCTCACCCCTCTGAGTGACAGTCCTGGGCCTGGCTCATCTCCCCGCCTCTCTGAGAAGGTAACTGCAGGCTCCCCTTTGCCATCTGAGCCAAGCAAAGTCACTTCTGCCGACGCGTTTCAGATTCCCCCGTCCAACGCAGGCCGGCTCCCTCTCGTTTGTACAGAGGAGGCTGTTAGGGAGACCTGATTGCCAGGCGCTGGCCCTGCCCCAGACACCAGCCTCTCTTCATGGCTGTCAGAGAGCCCGCCGTGCCACCCAGAGCCCTGCGGTGGGCACGGGACACCCAGTGCTGACAAAGGGGCTGCGTCTGAGACCCTGCATTGCCACGCCACACCTCAGGGCGCCCCTGGCTGCCGACCCGCTGAGTAGCGAGGGGCTAGAAGAAGACAGATCCCCTGCTCTGCGGACCACCTGGTGGGTGTCACGCCCGACCAGGCGCATCGCTGCTGGGTGACACCTCAGCGCGCTTTTGTTTAAAAAACCAATCGGGGAGAGGAGATGAAGGGAGACAAGAGCGAAGAGATACGTGGGGCTTGCTGGAGAAGCACCACGGTATTTTACTCACTGTTACCTTGCCAACGGAAATGAACGATAATGTTGCATTTCAATATTGTATTTATACCTCATGTATATGTTTGTTTGTTTACCTCAGCTGTTGGTCGCCAATCGTCGACTGTACATAACTAATTGCCAAGGCAGATAAATTCATATGCATTAAATAATTCCAGTTTCCTACCAGAGGCATGTTGGTTTTTTTTGTTCTTTTTAAAAAAAATTTTTTTAATCAAAAAAACTTTTCCATCTTTTTATTGGGAGCTCCTAAAGATATCATAACAACCCATTGTTTAATCACATCAAGCAAGCATTTACCATTGCTGCCACAATCAGTTTCAAGACATTTTCTTTCTTCTTGAACTCCCTGATATCGGCTCCCCTATATCCCCTCCCTGGCCCACCCCACCCCCAGGAATGCTGTTTCCCCCCCTATAATAGTGTTGGGGGTTTTCTTGACTATATCGTACATGACCCCGTATGCCCATGCCCATACAATTCTGTTGTTCAGTCCCATTAAGTGGCCTTATACAGTCATCAATGCTATCAGCCCCGACCCCACCCCCACTTGCTTCCCACACCCCCAGTCAACCACTACTCCCATTACTGTTTCTGGAAGGTTGACTATCTTGGCTTTCATGTACCGAGTGATCTTAAATACACAAATGAACACACACAAGGCTAACATGATCACTGAGGTAAAGCAATAAAAGCCAGAATAGTAAGGGGAGGAAATATTAAAGAGCCACATCCCTAGGACAGTTATGTGGTTCATCCGTGCTTTACCACACCTGGATTTCTCATCCCTTCCATGTGGCCCTTCTGAGAGGGACTGGCAATGATCTTATAGGTGAGTTTTGGGGTCTCCACTACATCCACGCCCCTTCACATGGATTTGGTTGCATGTTTGTTAATGTACCTTTTCCCGTCAACACCTCATGATCACACAGGCTGGTGTGCTTCTTCCATGTGGGCTTTGTGGCTTCCCTGTTAGATGACCACTTGTTTAACTTCAAGCCTTTAAGACCCCAGGTGCCATATCTTATAATAGCCAGGCACCATCAGCTTTCTTCACCACATTTGCATATGCACCCGCTTTGTCTTCAGCGGTTGTGTCAGGAAGGTGAGTATCATACAATGCCCCATTATTAGAACAAGCCATTCTTGACCTGAGGTAAAATTTAAGTAGAGGCCCAAAGCCCATCTGCTTCCTTGTTACATTTGCAGATATATACATATGTAAACAACCACACATATATTTATATATTTGGTTTTTTTCCTCTTCTTTTTTCTTTCTTCCTATTCCACTGTTATGTTTACCCGTCATTCACCTGTCAGTAATTCCTCCCAGATACAAACTGATTGATTAAACTTGACCAGAAAATATACACCCTTCTCGCCATCAATTTCAGAACACTTCCTGTTCCCCTGTACCCGTCATTGTTGCCCCTCCACCCACCTCCACCCAAGGCCCCCCCACAACGCCCCCCATAACCCCCAGGAACCATCGGACCAGTCGCTATCTCTGTAAGATTGTCTCTCCTGCCTATCTTGTGTAGATACACACCAAAAAGAACAAATAAATAGATCACCATATAAGCTGTCACAGTCTAACAGGCATCCTGACACAGAGCACATGGATCTCTGTCTGTCTGTTAAATGGTTTGTACCTCAGTCCTGTCCCCCTTTCTTACAACTCTTACACCCCTTAGCCGGCAGCCCCGAGCCCAGCAGGTGAGCCCCCCAAACGCCCCCACTGCTATTCCTATAGTCGAGATGGAGCGGTCTAGTGCCCCTCCAATCCCCCGCCCAGTTAAGGCTTTTAATGCTTTGTCTCATAAGTGGAATCCTGGTGCTAAGACAGTTACCGTCAACTGGGCTCCTCAGCCAAAGCACACGTTACCACCAAGCACTTGCAGGCACCTTGGCCTGTGTCTCAGCTATGAGAGTGGCCAATAAAAAACAAACTCCCGCCATCAGCCGAGTCTGATTCATCGCGACTCTGTGGGGCGGAGTCCACAGCCTGTGGGCTTCCGACACCCGATCTTCACGGTGCAGACGGCCTCCTGTTTCTCCTCCAGAGCAGCTGTTGGATTCTGACCACGGTGGGTGGCGTGGCAACTCAACACACAACTCCTAAGCCATCAAGAACCCAAGGTGATAACCCAAAAAGAAAAACCAAAAAAACCCCAAAGCCAAGCTCCCTGTCTGGACCCTACAGGACAGGGTAGAACTGCCCCTGTCAGTTTCCCAGACTATCACTCTTTACAGGAGTAGAAAGTCCTGTCTTTCTCTCAACACAGCTGCTGGTGGTCTTGAACTGCCGACTCGGCAGCTCATGCACACCTCCACCCATCTGTCGGCAGAGCCTGCATGTACCTGTGAGGCCGAGCAGCGTGCAGCACAGCTTCCAGGCTAAGATGAGGAAGGAAGGCCTGGCAAACCGCTTCCAACAGCAAGCCCAAGACAAGCCTGTGGGTCCCAACGGTCCCATTCTCTGAGTCCCGGGGCTGGCGCCCTTGTGGAGCAGGAGCCTGGTGGAGGCTACATACCCCTGGGGGGTTATGCAGAGAACTGGCTGTAGGGGGACTGCAGGGGCTTCTAAGGAGCCTCCAAGCAGCAGCAGCAAGAATCCAGCCCCTGCTCTGGAGCTGGGGAGAGGCTGATGGCCCCTGGGGTCTGGAGAGAGGGAAAGGCTGCAGGCCAGCATGGAGCCCTGGCCTGGAGGCCACGCTGCAGGCAGTCACATCCCAGCCCCCAGGGATGTCAGCCTTTCTTAACGCTCCCTGGGGTGTTTCCATGGCTCACCGAAGGCTGAGAACCAGGGTACAGCTGTGACCCAGAACTCGCGTTCCTGGCATGGATTCCTTTCCCGCCAAAATTGAAGCAAGGTCAAGAGGAGAGCAGGTGGCCCACCCTGGCTGCAGAGGCTACAGCAGGCGCAAAGGTCCCATGGTAGGTCAACTCCCCCAGAAGGGCCTTGAGAGATGCGTCAAGTTGGAATCTGGAGGAGGGTGTCTGCAGGCTCCTCTGACTCCTAGTCTGGCCGTCGGGGAGGCTGAGCACCAGCGCATGGGGAGAGAGGGCACTAGGCGGTGGCACACTAGGACAAGGAATCAGAAGCCGGCATGGAGGAGATGCCCAGGTGTGGCAAAGGATCCCAGGTAGTGCAGTGGATGATGTATGGGATGGCTCACTGTAAGGTCAGTGGTTCAAGCCCAGTAAGTACTCCTCAGGGGGAAGATGAGGCTCCCATAAAGTTTACACCCTGGGAAACCCTGGGGAGCAATTCTGCCCTGCCCAGTAGGGCTGCTGTGAATCAGAGTGCGCTATGGCTTTGGGTTGGGTTTGAGCTTCGTATGTAGTGCCCCAGGCATCTGGGGATGGGGCCTTTTGAGTAACTCTGCCGCCTCAGGGCACCAGGCTGCCCGCTGCTGGGCAGCGGGTCATGGGATGATTATGAGGAAGCCCAGGAGTGTAAGAACCTGGTGAGGGGAGAACAGGGAGGGCTGCTCAAGGAGGCCAGGCCCCCCCTGCAGGGCCCCCCAAGTATGTTCAGACCACATTGTAACAAGAGAGCACTTCACCAGCCAGGGGCTCTAAGCTGACTGGAATGGAACAGCCAAGAATTGCACTGGTGCGATGGAAGACCGTGCGCCTAGTCTCCTGAGATGGAATGGACCAGATCATCTCCAAAGGCTCGACAGACCCCCAGGGGCCTGGTGAGTCTCCAGCCCCTGTGGGAGGGAGAGCTCAGAAGAGGAACGTGCTGCTGGTTGCACGCATTGTGCCAACTCTGAGACCCTGCAGACACCCAGATTCTGCTGCACACACTCTCGGCAGCAACAAAATTAATTCTTTACAAAACACCTTTGAAACCACTTTTTCTTGGGATTCGGGGTGTATTAATCCGGGTTGACTAGAGAAACAAAATCATGGACATTCGTATGTGTACAAGAAAGCTTTATATGATATCAAAGAGCAATTATATATTGAGAAAATGCAGCCCAGTCCAGATCAAGTCCCTAAGTCCAATATTAGCCCATATGTCCGATACTTGTCCATAAATTCCTCTTCAGACTCACACAACACATGCAATGATGCCGAATGCAGGAAGATCACAGGCCAGTGGGTGGAAGGTCTTGTGGATCCAGTGGCAGTGGAAGCATCTCAGTGCTGGCATGGGTCTCCATGTGGCTCCTCCAGCTCCAGGGCTCTGGCTCCATCAGCTTAACTCCATATGGCCTGTTAACAGGAATGTCTCGCAGGGAGAATGTGTGTCCTGCCTCCAGGGAGGAAGCCAGGAGTTCCCGGAATCCTCAGGAGAAGGCCACACCCACACCAAGGCCTCATTGGCTATGACCTGATTGACAAGCTAGACTCCACCCCTTCCCTCAAGTGGACAGGAAATGATGTCACAGAGCAGATCAGTGCTCCACTCCACAGTCCGTGTGCATTTGGCTTCCCATCAGGGACTGTCATCTCTACAAGGTACCAGCAGTCCCTCATCCCGCTTCCTCCCCGAGCGGCCCCTCTCCATCCCTCCTTCCTTCCAGACCCTCTGAAGGTTGGCTTGGGGTCCAGGCCCTCCTTGTGAGCTCAAACAGGTGACCATCCTAAGATGTGCTGCCCGCTGGAGGTACGGTTCCCCTGTGGACCTGTCTCTGCTTGGTTTGAAAAACTGAGCCTCAGGAGTGGGTTCAGTTCCACACCAGCAAGGGGACTCAGGGCTGTAATCGAGGGGGTCCCAGACACAGGTCTCTGTCCAGCCAGCGAGCTCGGTCTCTTTTATGATTTGGAGTTCCGGTCCACATTTTGCTCCCACTCTAACCAGGCATTTCTAATGGTCTGGCTCATCCATCCCGCCAAGGCCTGACTGGTCCCGCTTCCTCCCTGCGCCTCCTCTTTCCTGACCCTCTGGGGATCCCAGAGAGCTGATGATTCTGACACGAGAGAAGATTCCGTTCCAGCCCTGAAGAGTGACTCAGGGGCATGGTCTTGGGGCAGGTGGGCCCCCACCAGTGTCTATTGGATCAGTCAGCCTGGTTTCTGTCATGGTTGTGAGCTCTGTTCCTCCCACTCGATCCAGAACCTTCTCCTGGGAGCCCTTTCAGAGCAGTGGGGCGTGGTAGCAGGGCACCATCTGGTTCTTCGGGTCTCAGAGTCATTTGGTCCCTGTGTTGACTGGACTGGCCACTTCCACTGACCTCTCTATTCCCTTCAGTCCGCTTCCCTCTGGCTGGGCGGAGACCAATAGCTGCATCTTAGCGGCTGCTCGCTCCTCCAAGCAGGATGCAGAATGCGGTCTTTGTGGAGCATGACGAATACACAACATGAAGAGAGCCATCATTTTGCTCCGTGCTACGGAGAAACAGATTAATTGTCGCCCTGTGTGCTAATTACAGGAAACCATTATCTAGTGATGGTTTGATGAATAAGGCCTTTCAAATAGACATAAATAGTCTGCTTACTACCCGATTAGCTCACACATATCAAGCACTGGCTAATTGCTTGCGGGATGAGCTCATCATGGAAGGACCATTAATGGTCAGCGTGCTCCCAGCACAGCTTAGTTTGGTGTCCTCGCTCTGAAAATCGATGCCCCAGCCATGCACAAAAACGACCAAGCTCCAGGACTTGGAGACAACCGTCTTAGCAGGAGCTTTCTCTGCAGGCAGGAAGGCCTTTGAAGACTGAGCCTAGCTGCATGCAGGGCAATCGCTTCAAGGAGCCCAAGCGGTGTCCAACCACAGGTCAGCGGTTCAAACCCAACAGCCACTCCTCAGGAGAACAACATGGCAGTCCATCCTCCTAAAGCCTTGGAAATCCTGGATGGGGGGTCCCACTCTGTCCTCCAGGGAGTCAGAATTAGCTCTGCTGAAATAGTGTTTGTGATAAGCACTCTGAACACACCCACTGTCACCCTCAATGCCATTTGAGAGACACCCAGGGGGCCAACCACCAGATAAGAAGGTGCAACAGAGTCACAGCTGAGGGGGAAGCAGGAACCCTGGTGGCACAATGGGTTGAGCATTGGGCTATGCACCCAAACGTCAGCGTTCAAGCCTGCCAGCCACCCCAGGGGAGGAAGATGAGGCTGTCTGCTCCTGGCAAGACTGCCAGCCTCGCAGGCCCATGAGGCAGTGCTACTCTGAGTTGGGATCACATGGACAGCAGCAGGTGTGGTCTGGGGTTAAGTGGAAGAACAGCGAGCTCCTCTTAAAGAGTCATCTGTCCCCGTCCAACCCCCCTTTTTACTGAGCATTTATTTAGGGAGAGGTGTCTGGGATAGTTAAAGTTTATTGTGCCAACCTGGCTGATAAACACATGTGGGGTTAATTGAAGGCGGAGAGATAAATGGCTCGGTGAGCCTCGCCTTTCTAGTTCTTGGGTCTCTTGCTTTGTGATGGTCGGACCAGGGTGCAGCTGCCT
>NW_022106463.1:10102618-10115243 GCF_000313985.2 Echinops telfairi | reverse complement strand
GGGTTGACTGGTCTAAGGTTCATGACCTAGCCTGAGGGGGCTAGGCTTGTTGAGTATTGGTGAGAGCCCATGGTCTAAGGCAAGGCGACCAGTGGGCACCCTGTGCAGGCTGAGTGAGGCAGCCCACATTGAGTTGACTACAACCCGACTAGATGGAAATTTTTGAGGCTGTGAACTGGTGCATATTGTTGCTGACTTTATGGATGGCCTGTCCGGATTTGACTTTGCTTATAGATGCAGACGTCACAAGGTTCCAACTGGAATGAAGACACTTCATGTGGAAAAATATGACTGTCTTCTCAGAGAACTGGCTTGATGTAAGTGGGCAGTATATAAACTGGATACCAAAAACTGGGGGGGGATAAAGGCATGAAGTGGTTGGCTTATAAACTTTCAGAGGTGGGGGAACATATTCACAGGACTTGTGACTGTGACAGAGGTCTTCCCAGGCCTGCTGCTGGGTGGGTTCAAACTGCCCGATTCACCACTCCACCACCAGGGCTCTTTGCATGATTCCCAGAGCACAAGCCATCAGACCCCAGGGGCCCCCATCTCCCTAGAGCCACCACTGAAAACTGCAGCTGTGGGGGAGGGGCTGGTCCTCTGCAGTTAGAAAGCCCGCCCTGGGCCCAAAGCCCCTGCTCCAGCCTGGACCAGGGCTCTTCAGAGCTCCCCGTTGCCCTCCAGGGGTCCCTCGATCCTGGGTGACCACACATGGCCTCCCGATGCAGTCTTCTGGCCCCACTGTCGTGTGTACCGGATGCTCCTTGGATGGGGAGCACAATGGGCACAGGGAATAAAGGACATTCTGAGGTCACCTGTGGATCGGCGTGAACCTTGTTGTCTCTGTGCATGGCCCTTCGTCCCTCTGGGTCCCTCTTGCTCCCCTCCACGTGGCCACCGCTGCATGCAGTGAGCTGCCCTCCTGATTGCTCCTTGGTGGCACATTGGTCAAGCATTTGACTGCTAACCCAGGTCAGAGGCTCGAATGACTCAGTGGTTCCCATTAGGAAAGCCCTGGCAATGGGGCCGTGCGAGGGTGACAGCAAGCAGACCCCACAGGGGCAGCCCAGCTGTCACACAGGGTCACTGTGAGTCAGCATCCCCACAACAACCCCCAGCAGTGCAATGACTAGGACCTATTCTGCCTGCGGCTTAAAACGTGTCTTGAAGCCCTTGAGCTACTCGGCTCCCTAAAAGTCACAGGACAATTGTGTCATAAAAATGCATCCCCGGGCCCTGAAATAACTGTGGAATCTGCCATCTAAGAAAAGTAGCAAAGCCAAACCCATGCCATCGAGTTGACTCCTCTCACAGAGACACACAAATGAACAAACTCGCTGCCCTGGGTTCTGTTCCGACTCAGAGCGCCCCCAGGAGACCCCAGCGTGGAACTGCCCCTGTGGATCCCGAGACTGTAACTCTTGTGGACACAGACAGTCTCATCTTCCTCCTGCAGAGAGGCCAGCAGACCAGCGCTCCTGGAGACAAGATGGGTCACCAGCAGCTCTACTGGAGCCACCCTCGAAAATTCAGCCAGGGTTCCCGTTCTTGCCGCTCAAACCGGAAATACGGCCTCACTATGTGCCATCAGTGTTTCCGTCAGTACACGAAGGACATCGGCTTCATCAAGCTGGACTAAGTGATCTTTGGATGGACAATCCAAGACCACTACCCAACAGAAGAAGCAATGCCAACTATTTGTACATAAAATTAAAAAAATTCAGGCCTGAATTTTTGGCTGTATTAATTGGATCTTTGAAGCCTTGACAGCTTTTAATGTATAGAAAATAACCATGTCGCCCATGTGGCTTTTGAATTTTATATATAAAACAAAAGGGGGACTCGTGGGGGAAGGTCAGCTTTCAGACATCCTCCCTGGAGGCAGACTGCTGTCTCCCCACACCACAGGAGAGGGCCTGCTCCCTGCTGCTGGGGACAATAGACAGGCTCCTGTAGGTGGAGTTCACACCCTACTGATAATGGTCTCTATCAGTTGAGCCAGAAACAAGTCAAATAGGCTCTGTGAAGTCCAAAGTTAGGTTGCCATCCTGTATCTAGGACCCACCCATCTTGCTGCATGTAAACCCCCAATTCCTCCTCTTCCTATTGTGTGGTTAGCCCTAGATCACCCCCTCCCATTACTGTAATACCTATAGCACAACCCCTTCCTGTGACGTATGTCTTCACCTGTAATTAGGGGGCTTGCACGTCCCCAGAGAATATAAAAGCTTTGGGAGCATTAAAGATTCTTTCTCCCTCCACGTGGACCACCAAGCAGGGCTGAGGTGAGCATGCTACCATGAATTGTGTCTGACTCCATTTATTTCTACATTTATCTTGTATCTCTCAGGCCCTCTATAACTTTACTATAATCTTTACTTATTATCGGTGTACAATTGTGCCTACCGGACCCGTAATGATGTGCTAGGGGCTGGCTTCTCCTGGCATATGGCGCCGCTCACCCAGATAACCCCAGGGTTCTGGGCGGATTTGAGTTGCTAATCTTTTGGCATGCAGCTGAGTGGCTTCCCTGCTGAGTCAGCAGGGTTCCTTTTGTGATACCAGGCATCTTCACTGCCAACACTTTGATCCAGCTATCAGACACCCACACAAGGGTCGTAAACAATCAGTGTTGATGCCTCCCACACAAGGGTCGTAAACAATCTGTGTTGATGCCTCCGGCTGTCAGGCTGTCGTTAGACAGCCCAGGCTACCATAGTAAATGGAAGCAAGATTCCCCACCCACCCCCAGCCCTCCCAAGGTCAGAACAGCAGAGCCCAACAATACATTAAGAGGCCGAGTGTCCACCGCGGATAATTTATGCAAACAAATAGGCCAGTGGAAACCCGCAGTGAAATTAGCATCCTGGAGAAATAATCGTTCTCACAGTGGAAACCCGGCCGAGATTGTTTTGAGTCTCCTCATTTCATTAATGAGCTTTCTCCCACCGGTTCAGTGGCAAGAGCCACAAACGCGCACACGGAGGGTTGGGCCTGGGCCAGGTGGTCTGGGAAGAGCAGACAGTGCAGCGTGGGGGTCCAGAGGCAAGGTCCAAGGAGGGAGGCCGGCATCTATTCAGTCAGCGTGGCTGCTGTGTCCGCCTGTTCCGTTGTGCCGAGCCCACACTGTGAGGACTGCTAGATCAAGGACAGGGAGACTTGTCTCACACACTTGAGACGTGTTGTCAGGAGAGACCAGTCCCCGCAGAAGGACATCATGCTTGGTAAGGTAGAGGGGCAGTGAAAAAGAGGAAGGCCCTCGACTAGATGGATGGACACAGTGGCTGGGATATGGATGGACACCGTGGCTGGAAGATTGGTGGACACAGTGGCTGGGAGATGGATGGACAACATGGCTGGAGATGGATGGACACAGTGGCTGGGAAATGGATGGACACTGTGGCTGGAAGATTGGTGGACACAGTGGCTGGAAGATGGATGGGCACACAGGGGCTTGGAGATGGTTGGACACAGTGGCTGGGAGATAGATGGACACAATGGCTAGAGATGGATGGACATGGTAGCCGGGAGATGGATGGACCCTGTGGCCGGGAAATGGATAGACACTGTGGCTAGAAGACGGATGGACACACGGGCTGGGAGATGGATGGACACCATAGCTGGAGATGGATGGACACAGTGGCTGAGAGATGGATGGACACACAGTGGCTGGGAGATGGGTGGGCACAGTGGCCGGGAAATGGATAGACACTGTGGCTAGAAGATGGATGGACACACAGGGGCTGGGAGATGGATGGACACACAAGGGCTGGGAGATGGATGGACACACAGGGGCTGGGAGATGGATGGACACACAAGGGCTGGGAGATGGATGGACACACAGGGGCTGGGAGATGGATGGACACCATAGCTGGAGATGGATGGACACAGTGGCTGGGAGATGGATGGACATGGTGGCTGGGAGATGGATGAACACAATGGCTGGGAGATAGACACCATGGTTCGAGGTGGATGGACACCATGGCTGGGAGATGGATGGACATAGTGGCTGGGAGATGGGTGGGCACAGTGGCTGGAGATGGATGGACACAGTGGCTGGAAGACGGGTAGACACCCTGGTTGCTACAATGGGCTTCAGCAGAGGAACAAACATGAAGACGGCACCAGACACACCGGGCAGGGTTTGTCCTCTTGTGCAAGGGGATGTGCTGGATCGGGAGCCACTCACTGGTACCTGACAACAGCAACATGAATCGGTGACCTAACTTCAAAGGCAAGGGTGCAGTGACGGAAGGAGGTCTCCACGGGATCACAGGAACTGTTACAGCCCTTGGTTCTGTGGGGTGGTGGCCACGTGCACAGTGACGTGAACCGCTGCCTGGTCATCGGTGTGGATCCACGGCGTCCTCGTGGACTGATCATTTGGCAGGAGATCTCCAGTCCTTTCTTCCTGGTCTGCCTGAGTCTGAAAGCCACCCGAGAAACCTGTTGACCATCGGAGCCACCCACACGCCCCCACACGCTGGCTGGTAGGGCTGAAGGCTGGGACTTGAACCCCTGCACATGGGAGGGGAGAATTCTCCATCAGAACCAGCGATGGCCCTGAATGGAGGTTACTGAGCAGAAGAGCTGATTAACAAGGTCAGTGGTTCAAACCCACCAGCCACTCCAAGGGAAAAAGACGAGGCTGGCTGTTCCCGTAAAGAGCTACGGTCTCAGGAACCCACAGAGGCAGCAGTTCTGTGTCCTGAGGGGCTGCTATGGTCAGACCTGACCAGATGGCAGTGGGCTTCATTTCGGTTTTAGCGCTATAGTCATTGGTGGCGCCGTGGTTAAGCGCAAAGCTGCTAACCTACAGGTTGAGGTTGGCACTCACCTAGAGGCTCCGAGGGAGAAAGGCCTGACTATCTGCTCCTGTACTGATGGCTGTCTGGATCTAGCTGAGAAGCAACAAAGCCCACATGGAAGAAGCAAACCAGCCCATGTGATCACGAGGAGTCCATGGTATCAGGTATCAGACATCAAAGACCCAGAACAAAAAAACATATTGATGTGAATGAGGGGGAGTGTGGAGAGGAGACCCAAAGCCCACCTGTAGATAATTGGACATCTCCTTACAGAAGGGTCATAAGGAAGATACAAGCCAGTCGGGGTGCAGTATAGCACCATTGAATGAAACATACAACTTTCCTCTAGTTCTTTAATGCTTCCTCCCCACCTCCCCACTGTTATGACCCCAATGCTACCTTACAAATCCGGCTAGGAGAGCATGTACATGGGTACAGATAAGAGCTGGAAATAGGGAAGCCAGGACAGATAAACCCCTCAGTGCCAATAACGAGAGTAGAGATACCAAGAGGGTAGGGGGAAGGTGGGAGCAGAAAGGAGGAACCAATCACAATGATCTACATATAAACCTCCCCCAGGGGGATGAACAACAAAGAAATGGGTGAAGGGAGATACCGGACAGTGTAAGACATGAAAAAATAATAATAATTTATAAATTATCAAGAGTTGATGAAGGAGGGTGGGTGGGGAGGGAGGGGGGAAATGAGAAGCTGATACCAAGGGCTCAAGTAGAAAGAAAATCTTTTGAGAATGATGATGGCAACAAATGTGCTTGATACAATGGATGGATGGACGGATGGATTGTGATAAGAGCTGTAAGAGCCCTCAATAAAATGATTTATTAAAAAAAGATGGTGTCCTGGGCAACTCTCAGGGGCAGCTCTACCCCATCCCACGGGTCACCGTGAGTCAGTGAGCCCAACACCCACAGGCTTCGAGGTCTGTAAGGATGCATTGGGTGTCCTGAGTGGTTATGTTAGTTTTGCACACACCCTGAACACATCACGTCTCAGCAGCACGCCTGTTGAACCTGGTGGGGCAGTGATTAAACCCTCGGCTGCTAAATGAAAGGTGGAAGGGTCCCACCTATCCAGAGGCTCCAAGGGAGAGAGCCCTGGCCATTGGCTTCCATAAAGGTGGCGGCCCAGGCAGACCTCTGGGAAGTTCTGCTCCGTTGGGGCGCTGTGGGTCAGAGGTGGCTGGGCCTCACCCAGCCACCGTCAAGAATCCAGTATAGCATTTCCCACACAAGTCTGCTCGGGGGGACAGGGGTTGTGGGCTGTGTCCTCCCGAGTCTCCAGCAGCAGGCACTTTCCACAAATTTGTGAGTCAAAAATATCCCAGGAAATGAAGAGCAGAGAGGAACAGTCCACTGGACTGCATCCGATAGGCACGGAAACACACAGTTAAATGACTCTGAGATTGGGTTGGGGGGGCGGGGAGTGCTTGCCGTTCTAGGAAATGCTGAGTGTTTGCTGAAGATGGAAAGGGATTTGATTGTATTTGTAGACACAGGAGCTCAGCCTCTGATCCCCCACCCTCCTTTCCTCTCTTCCCCACTCCCCTCCCCTCTCCTCTCTCTCAAACCTTGCTTTTCCTATTTACAATCATGGCTTCCTACAATGCTTGTCCTTTTGTGACTGACTGACTTCACTCAGCGTCATGTTCCTGGGGTACTCAGCTCCTAACCACAAGATCTGTGGTTCAAACCCACCGGCCACTCCAAGGGAGCAAGATGAGGCTGTCTGCTCCCGTAAGATCCACAGCCCTGGGCACCCTCCGTAGGGTCACTGTGAGTTGGTATGGGCTGAAGGAGCCTGGTGGTGCTTGGTAACATGACGGGCCGCCACAGGAGAGATCAATGGCTCAAGGCCAGCAGCCAGTCCTGGGGGAGGACAAGGAGGCCGTCTGCTCCTGGACAGACTGACAGCCCATGAAGATGAGGGTCTAGGGTGCCCTGTGGGGCAGCTCCACTCATGGGGGCGCTGCTAGTCAGCAGCAGGCTTGGGTCTTAAACATGACCTCCAGAGTTCCAGCCACTCTACCCAAACACAGCAAGGGAGGAATGCAGTGAAACTGTTTGTGAATATCTGTTGGTTTTTTAATTGACTACCAATGAGTATACATTCAACAGAAAAAAGTGTGCTTCCTGGAAGTCACCAAGGAAGAACACGTGTGTCCCATCAGCCAGGACGGAGCCCATGGGCACTGTTAGCTGCAAGAGAAGCTGAGAAGCAGCAAGGGAGCATCACTCCCCTCTCAAGTTCAGCACTCCTAGTGACCCCACAGGACAGGCTAGAGCTGCCCCTGTGGGTTTCTGAGGTTCAGTCTTGACTGGAGCAGACAGCCTCATTGTTCTCCATGGGGTGTCTGGTGGGTTCAAACTCCTGAACTAGTGGTAAGCAGCCCAACCCATAACCCGATATACCATCAGGGCTCCTTCCCATTGAAATCACTCAAAGAGCTTCTGTGAGCGTTAGGTTTATTGTGCCAACGAGGCCAATAGGAATGTGTGGGCGGAACTTCATCAGGTGGAGGCGTGATCGGAGGGCAAAGAGATAAATGACTTTCCAAGGCCCACCGCCTTCTCTCTTCCTCCCTGATCAGACCAGCGCGCTGCTGCTTTAGCTAGTGCTCTGCCTCAACCTGCGAGCTACACTACCTGTGGGCCAAGCCAACCTGTGGATAGTGTTGCTAGAGCTTGAGGCTCCTGCCAGACCTGTTTTACCACCTCCTGGTGCGTACATCACTTGAGCTTGAGGCTGGCGGATCCAGTTGTCCAGCGTGCTTGAGTTTGAGATTTAATCAGGCCTGTCTGCTAAGCTTCCAAGCTACTGACTGTTGCTGACCCATCCTGTCTGCTGCCTTCAGGCTGACGCTGCCTGTCTCGCCTGAGGGAAAACTCCACGGTCTGCTTCCTTGACCTTGGACTGGCAGGCCGTGTGAGTTAAAGGGCTTTCAGTCTATTAACTGGTCCATGAACTTGAGTTGGAGTCTAGCCGGTCAATCAGGTCACAGCCTGATGGTGCCTCCTTGTGGACATGGCCTCCTCATAAGAAGGGCCCTGGGAACCCCCACCCCCTTCTCTCTCTGCCCGCACTTTCCTGCTGGTTGCTGCCAGCACCCTGGAGGTGTTACCACCACCATTGGACCCACACGACTTTGCACTGCCAACTTGTGGTCTTCCTGCATTCTGCATCATTGCACGTGGCTGCATGAGTCTGAAGGGGGACTTATGGACAGTATTGGACTTTCGGACTTGATTGATAAATAATTACTTCTTGATATAAAGCTCGTTCTTATACCAAAAAAGAGGAAGTAAGGTTAACTGAGCCCTCTGTACTGCTATGTGGACTAATTAGCTGATAACATCATAACTGTCCTGGTTTTATTTCTCTAGAGAACCCTGCCTAACACAGCTTGGCTTGAATGTTATATATATCATAACTGTCCTGGTTTTATTTCTCTAGAGAACCCTGCCTAACACAGCTTGGCTTGAATGTTGTATGTATATATATATATCATAACTGTCCTGGTTTTATTTCTCTAGAGAACCCTGCCTAACACAGATTGTCTTGAATGTTGTCAAGTTACACACTTGGCTGTTAATTTCAAGGTCGTTGGCTCAAACCCACCAGCTGCTCTGTGGGAAAAAGATGAGAGCAGTCTGTTTCATTAAAGATTGACTGCCCCCCCTTGGAGATCCTTGGCGCCACTCCACTCATCCCAAGTCAGAATCAACTCGACAGCTACGGGCTCAGTTTGGGATTTACACTCAGGGAAATCAAGGCACAAACTGAATACTGCAACAAGAAATACATATATTTAAAACAATATTCATTAGTTAGCAGTCACTGACAGTAAGAAACTAATACGACAGGTGGGATAGTTCAACACATTGTAGCACGTTCATCTTAAAACCATGCCTCCAAGGGTGCGTATTACAGGGGCACCGATCACGGTCAAGATGAACAGAGCAGAGTGCACAGGGATAGACACTAGGTCTTGGCTCTGAGTGCAGACAGGAAAGTTCTAGAAAACACACAAAGAGAACATATATGCATGGAAAATATCACCAGTGGCTACCTCTGGGTTATGAAATTATATCACAGCTTGTTTTATTTTCTTCACAGTTTCTGAGCTTTAAATATCTTTTTTCTTGTTTTAACAGTGAACATATATTACTCTCATAGTCAGAAAAATAGACATATAGAAACTATTGGGGGGGGGTCCGCCTAGTTTCTGATTTTAATTAGATGTCCCGTTTTGAAGAGAACGCCAGCAAAAGCTTTTTATTTTTCAATGCGGAAAGACACCCTGACAGCCCCTCCCCAGCCCCCCGGTGACGCGGCCTCGCCCTGAGTCATATGCCCTCTGTCCCCCTGCGTCTGTCCACCGGCTTCATCGGTGTAATGCCAGCTCGACTCGTGCATGAAACAGTCCGGGTCCTCACATGGCCGGGGAAGGAGACCCACTCCCCACCTCCAGGCCAGCATGATTGAGGTCAAGGACAGTAAAGGTGTCCCGGTGGTGTCACTGGCTAAGTGTTGGGTTGCTAACCACAGCCCGAGGTCAGTGGTTCAAACCCACGAACCGCTCCAAGGGGAGAAGGTGAGGCTGCCGTGTGCTCTCATACAGATGGGAGCAGTCTGCTTCAGCCACGAGGCACAGTTGTTGACACACAGTGGACTGCGTATATGGCTGGGATACAGCACGGGCTGAAGGAGCCTTTTGCTCCCATGGGGCCATTCCAAACACAACACCCTCCTTCGAGCTGCCTGCGCCGAGGGAGTAGCAAGAACACCAGCTGGGTCTCGGGAGGCCACCAAACCCACCTGCAGGTCCCCTCAGACCTTTGTAACCCATCGGGGTTCCCGAGAAACAACCAAACTCACTACCAGTGAGCCAATCAGCTCGTCACCTTAGAGCCCCCGGGGGCAGTTCTGCTCGGCACTACCAGGCAGAGGGGAAGACTCCAACAATGGCTCCGGAGACCAGAAATGGGCACGTCACTCTCTTGTCCCTGTCCCCTCTGGGAAAGCCACCCCGTCCCGAGGCAGATGCAGCATGGAATGACAGAGCCCTGGTGGTGTAGGGGGTCAGGCATTGGGCTGCTAATGGCAAGGTCTGCAGTTCAAACCCACCCACGGGAGAAAGACAAGGCTGTCTGCTCCCAGAAAGATTTCCAGCCTCGGAAAACCACAGGGGCAGCTCAACTCAGTCCTAACAGGGCTGCTGGGAGTAGTCGGGGCCGACCGGGCGGCGGTGGGTTTCAGTTCATAGTGGATTGAATCACATGGGAGCTGGCATGCACACGCCCAACCCGAGATCCACTGTGATTCAGCGGGTTGACAAGCTCTCTGCCTGTCCCCTCACCCACCTTGCCCCCCTCCACACTCGCCATCCTGCAGGCTGGGGTGGGAGTCTCCTGCGTGCAGGCCCTCTACAAGGGACCTAAAGGATCCCTGGGGGGGCACAATGGTTTGCACCCAGCGGCCACCTGAAAAGCTGGTGGAAGACAGGTCTGGCCACCTGCTGTTGTAACAAGTGCTGCTGCCAGGCACTGCAGAATCTATCCACCTAGCAGTAGCCCCAGAAGACCACGCACAGCTGCCCCGCAGGGTTTCCTGGACAGCCAGCCTTGCAGAGGTTGCCGGGCCTTTCTCCCGCAGATCTGCAGGCTGGGCTCCAAGTGCCAACGTGCAGCCAGCAGCCGCGTGTCTCCGTGCTGCAGCACCAGCGACCACAGCCAGGCAGCCCTGGGATCTGAGCTCTGCTCATTCCGCCAGGACTGCACTGCACTAGGCAGGGCTGGATGAGGTTGGGGTTTTAAAGGAACTTGGGGGCGCAGTGGGTCTAGCAGGGTCAGAGCATCAAACCCACCAGCCGCTCCGAGGGCGGTCTGTTCCAGTCAAGAGTCAAAGGCCTGGAAACCCACAGGGGCCGTCCTGCCCTGTCCTGCAGGCAGCTCACTGTGGTCTGCTTCGACTCGACAGCAGGGAGTGGGGGGTTTGCTTTTCAGGAGTCCTGGTGAGGATATGGGTTAGATGGTCAGCCAGTCATTACAAGGTCAGCGATTCAAACCCACCAGCCCCTCCTCCGTGGTGGGGTCTGGTTGGATCTGGATAGAAGAATACACCTGATCACCATGAACATGACTGAATGTTTTACGGGCACCTGCACGTGGTGGAGCAAAGGTTAAGCGCTAGGCTGCGAGTGGACTCGTTGGTGGCTTTATCCCATGCGCTGCGCTGCGCGAGAAAGGCACGTGCGCCTAAGGGGCGTGCATGCGGCTTGGAGGGGCGCGCGTGCGAGAGGTGGGGGGACGGGGACGGGGCGCATGCGCGGGGCGGGGGTGCGCACTATTTCCTGGAGTAGTAAAAAAGCAGGCAGAGGGAGAGGACGAAGGCGGACAGCAGGAAGGCGATGAAGGCCAGCAGGGCCTTCCGGCTCTGGGAGAGGCCGCACTCGGGGCACGCGTCGTCCAGCAGCCCCGGGCAGGGCGCCCCCAGCCCCCCGGGGCCCCCGAAGCCGCGCCGGCGGATGATCTCCCGGTAACGCTCCAGGGACGGCTTGGCCTCGAACTGGTTGGCGGCGTAGCGGTAGAAGCCGAACCTGGGCGCGCTGCGGTCACTCAGGGCGTAGGCGAAGTAGCCGCGAAGATCCACGCCGTCCAGGATGTGCGCTGCGCAGAGAGGGAAGGAGGGGGAGGGCGGGGGTCGCTGTGAAAACACGCGCAAATACACCATCCGCAGCCCAGCCCCTTCTCTGTGGGGAAATGGTCCCCACTGCCCAGCACAACTGCAGGGTACCTTGGACTTCATTTTGGCGGCGCAGTACTTCGCGCTGGGCGGCTAACCGAAGAATCGGTGGTTCAAACCCCCCAGCCGCCCGGTAGGAGAGAGACGAGGCTGCCGTACAGACGTACAGCCTCAGAAACCTATACCACGTGACTGGGGTCCACATCCACTCGATGGCCAGGGGGCTGGGTGGTACTGGCGGAACCCTGGTTAGTGCTGGGTTGCTAAAGCGAGGCAGGCAGGCAACCCCCGAGGCACAGGGAAGAAAGATCTGATGGAGTCTGCTTTAAATAAGGACCGCAGACCAGGAAAGCCAAACCAACCGCTGGCCACGGGGTCCACTCTGACTCAGAGCCACTCCCGGCCGGGCACCACGGCTGCATGTCTTTATGGGAACAGACTGACTTGCCGTTCTTCTGAGGAGCATCTGCTGGGCTTAAACCGCTAACCTTGCGGTAAGCAGGCCAGCGCTGACCCTGCAGGGCCACCGTGGCTCCTCCCAGTACCAATGACAGCCAAGCAGCACTGCTCTGTCACCCTGGGTCCCTGTGCATCTAAACTCGAAGGCGACTCACAGCAACCCCATAGGACAGGGCAGAACTGCCCCTGCGGGCTCCCAGACAGTCACTCTCTATGGGAGTGGGAGCCTCGGCTTTCACCCTAGCAGCAGCTGGTGGTTTCAAACTGCTGACCTTGCAGTGAGCAGCCCAGCAAGTCCCCTTCTGCACCATCAGGGGCTTCACAGCTGCCGCAGGTGTTGCAGACAGTGGGCCAGGGAAACACCACTCCTCCCCAGAAGGCTCGGGGTGCCTCGGAAGAGAGGGCTGGTGATCTCCCATAAAGCCAGCCCCGCCCACTGAAAGCCCCAGGCAGCCCAGTTCCACACTGACTGTCAGGGGCAGCCATGAGTGGGGACAGCCCACCCGCCCTGGCGCCCCAGGACGTAAGGCTGCAAAGGCCCCTGTTGCGGGGTCTACCTTTTAGCGCCTCGTTGATGTAGTGGTGGATGTAGT
>NW_022106463.1:10100130-10101461 GCF_000313985.2 Echinops telfairi | reverse complement strand
GGGGGGGGGGTCCCGGAGCGCTCACCCAGCTAAACGCTCGACCCCAGGTTGGAGGATGACAGTGGGCACCCACCCAGGGCACATCAAAGGACACCCCTAGTGATCTAGTTCTCACAGGTCACTGCCTGGACAAGCCTGTGGGGCACTTTGCCCTTGGCACACACGGGGCGCCGTGAGTGGGAACACCCCCCCGCCCCCCTCCCACGGCTGCCAGCAGCAACACCAGTGGCTACATGTGTGTCCCCCAGCAGTGCAAACGATCAGTGTGTGCCACAGCTCACCGGAGATTTGGGAGTGGGAGCCCACCCAGAGGGGCCTGGGAAGACAGGGCCAGAAAACCTACAAACACAGACTCCTGTCGTCTGTTCGACTCCGGTTCAACTCTCCGCGGCCCTCTGGGACAGGGTGGAACTGCCCCTGTGGGCTTCCCAGACCGTACTCCTGACGTAAGGAGAGCGCCTCGTCTTTCTCCCAAGGGGCGGCTGGTGGTTTCAAACCACTGGCCTTGTGGTCTGCAGCACAACACGTAACCACTGAGCCACCAGGGCTCCTGAAAACCCAACAGGGGGCTCTGCTCTGACCCCTGAGGTCACCAGGGATGGGGATCGGCTGGACTCCCACATACTGAACCGTGAGCATGTCGGGTGAGCAAAACTCACAGCCTGCCTGGCCGAAGGCTGCAGGGTGGTCCCCGTGCCGCCTCAGTCCTGGCCGAAGGGAACGGTCTCCTGTCGCTTAAGCTTGTTGGTTTGACCCAGAATCTCCCTGATGCCTGAACTGTCACTGTCACTTTGACGACCCAAACCCACTGCCCGCCAACTCCGGCCCAGGGCCACCGTGTAGGACAGAGCTGTCCCTGTGGGTGTCTGAGACGGGAAGTCTTTCCAGGAGCAGAAAGTCCCGACTTTCTCTTAGGAGCAGCTGCTGGTTTCAAGCTGCCGACCCCGCAGTCCGAAGCCCAGCACGTAACCCATTACACCTCAGGGCTCCCAAACCCGTAACAGAGAGAGAGGCTGATCCAGATGCGTTGGCTCCAGGTGCCAACACCCATCTGGGTAAAGTGAGAAGCAGGGTGTTTTGGGACAGTTTCCTTTGAAGAATTCTCCAGCGATAGAAGACTTCCACATTAGAAAAGAAAGAAGTGGGCAGAAACCATAAGCTCACGACGGAGTGAGTGAGTGAGGTGAGTGAGTGGGCGGGTGAGTGAGTGGGTGGATGAGTGAGTGGGTGGATGAGTGAGTGAGTGGATGAGTGAGTGAGTGAGTGAGTGGGTGGATGAGTGAGCGGGTGGATGAGTGAGTGGGTGGATGAGTGAGTGAGTGAGTGGGTGG
>NW_022106463.1:10090550-10099352 GCF_000313985.2 Echinops telfairi | reverse complement strand
GCGGGTGAGTGAGTGGGTGGATGAGTGAGTGGGTGAGTGAGTGAGTGGGTGAGTGAGTGAGTGAGTGAGTGAGTGGGTGGACGAGTGAATGAGTGAGTGAGTGAGTGGCTGAGTGAGCGAGTGGATGAGTGAGTGAGCGAGTGGATGAGTGAGTGAGTGAGTGGCTGAGTGAGCGAGTGGATGAGTGAGTGGCTGAGTGAGCGAGTGGATGAGTGACAGAGCGAGTGGCTGAGTGCGTGGGTGGATGAGTGAGTGAGTCCAAAGAGGAAATGACACTTAGTCCCTCCAGGGACAAAGGCACTCCTTGGAACAATCTTGTAAGGCCAAAAGGGGCACCAATTTTCCCTAAATCTCAGAATGCAGGGAGGGGCGGGAAAGGAGGAGGACCTGAAGTGGGGGGCCCAAGGAGGGAGGGGGAAGATTAGTGCCACAACCCCAAGGGGGCGGCAAGGAAACCGACAGACAGCGTCTCAAAGCAAAATGCCCAGATGTTTACTGCTTTGGGCGCTCTCCCCAGATTATAAGAAGCAGCAGCAGTAAAGTAAAATAAAGCTGGTCTTATTTAAAGTCTTGTTCCACATGGAGATTTGCTGGAGGGAAACAGAAGGCTCAGGTGAGGAGCGAGGATGTCACTTTGAGGACTCAGGTGCCCTTGCGCTGAGCCCTGGTCTCATTGCCTGTAGAAGAATCAATGCGTCGGAATCGTGGCGCTGGAGAAGACTGCCGAAAGTTCTGTGGACTGCTGCAAGGACACACCCAACCCATGTGCCCTGGAAGTAAGGTCAGAGCGCTCCTTGCAGGCAAGGAAGGAGAGACTTCATCTCACATGCTTTAGACACGTTGTCAGGAGAGAGCCGTCCCTGGAGAAGGACATCCTGCTTGGTAAAGCGGGGGGTGGGGGCAGGGGGCAGTGAAACAGAGCAAGGCCCTCGACGAGATGGACGGACACAGCGCTGCAACGATGGGCTCAGACATAGGAACAGTTGTGAGGACGGTGCAGGACCGGGCAGTGTTTCGTTCTGTTGTGCACCGGGTGTCTGTGGGTCGGAGCCGACTCGACAGCGCCTAACACCTTGTGGCGAGCCTGCGTGTGTCAGGGCAGAGCTGTGCTCCATGGGGGGATCGCAGGCTGTTTTTTCACTGGGTGATGGCCAGGCCTATCGTCTGAGGCACCTTGGGATGGGCTCAAATCTCGAACTTTGTGGTTAGCAGCCGAGCTCATTAACTGCTGCACTGGGGGCCACTGCGCCACAGACGGAAGACAAGGTAAAGGTGCATCGTGGCAGCCTGTGGTTGGGTCAATGGCAAACTGAACAGATCAGCCCTGGCTGAGCCGTTGGCACAAACATGACAGATGGCGAGGATGGCGCAGGGCCAGGCGGGGTCCTTTCTTTGGTGCGTGCGACCGGACAGCAACAGCTCTGAGAAAGGCAGGTTGAGAAGAGAAAAATAAGAAACCTACGGTGATGCCAGGAGCCCTGGTAGCCTCATGGGACACAAACTCAGCTGCTAACCACAAGGTCAGCAGTTTGAGACCAGCCGCAGCTCACTGGGCTGTTGTTGGCTCCTGTAAAGATGTCGCTGTTATTAGCTGCTGCTAAGTCAGCTCTGACTCACAGGAACCCGGTGCACCACAGAACAAAGCACCAACCGGTCCTGCACCATCCTCATCATCATTATCTTTGAGCCCATCGTCGCAGCCACTGGGCCAGGCCATCTCGTGGAGAGCCCTCCTCTCTTTCACGGCCCCTCTACTTTACCAAGCACGATGTCCTTGTCCGGGGACTGAGCTCCCCTGAGACATGTCCAAAGTACAGAAGATGAAGCCTTGCCATCCTTGCCTCTAAGGAGCATTCTGGCTGAATTCTTCCTGAGGCAGATCTGTCTGTTCTTTGGGCAGCCCGCGTATTCTTCACCAGCACGGAGTCCAGTCTCAGAAACCCATGGCAGCAGTGCTGCGCCATCTGGCCTGCAGATCCACCATGAGTCTCAACTGACCCAACAGCTGTGAGTACCGTCCCCCCAGAGGAAGTGAGTGTTGTCTGTCCCCATAAAGACTGGCAGCCTCAGGAACCCATAGGGGTGATTCTGCTCTGTCCCGGGGGGTCGCCAGGCGTCGGGGGGCCGCTTGATGGCATGAGTGAGTACCACCATCCAGCCACAGTGGAGTTACATTTTTACACGGACCGTTGAATCATCCGGATCCTTTTTCTGAGGTGGTGGGGGCAGTCATGCTTCTGAGGGGTGCACAGTGGCAAAGAGAACTTATCCGCTTAAGAAAAAGAATGATAGGTATCAAGGATCATAAATCATCACTCAGTGTCATCCAGCTGCTGCTCACCACAAGGTCAACAGTTCGAAACCTCCAGGGAGACAAATGGGGCTTTCTGCTCCCATAGCATTACAGTCTCACAAACCCAAAGGGGCAGTTCTACCCTGTCCTGTAGGGTCGCTATGAGTTGGCACCAACCCAAGCTGCAGCTTATGGTCAGTCCATCTGAAAAACAGATGTACCTGGGTAAATAGTACATATTTACACCTATATACACATTCTACAGTCAGAAATGAATTTTTAGGCAACATTCCACTTCCATTCACTTATTGATGGATAATTTTTTTTTAAAAAAAGCAAGGAAGAATAAAGTGGAATCTCAATGGCTTTCCTTGCAGAAGGAACAGGTGTGGGGCTACTTACAGGTCTCTGCTCCTCAGAAGACCGGCCTGTCCACTCCCATGGTGACATAGGGGCAGTTCTGCTCAGTCCTACAGGGTCGCCAGGGGTCAGAATGAACTCGATAGCAATGATAGGTGCCCAGGTGACAGAGTGGGTCAGTGGTTTGAAACCACCAGCCAGAGCACTTTGCAAAAGATGAGGCTTTTGGCTGCTGTGGGGAGAGGGGGGCGGGAATTGGGGGTTGCATTAAAAAAAAAAAAAGATGAAGCTTTTTACTCTTGTGAATGTTAGTCTTTGAAACCCACAGGGGCAGCTCCATCCTGCCCTACAGGGTTGCTATGAGTCGGCATCCACTCGATGGAAGCAGGTTTGGTTTGGGTCCTGTACAAGGTTCATGATGAAAGCAGGCATTGAGATGTTGTGCATTTATTGTCTTAGGGCTTTCTGTGCTCTGTGTCACAGACCTGAAGAATTAAGCCAACCTGCAGATGTCCCATAATCGGTATTGTCAGAAATACAGTGTAAACGTTGTTTGGGAACGGAAATGAGCCAGAATAATTACGGCCTAGAGGCTGTGGATGCTCCGTTCCCTGACGTCTTCATAAGCAGCCTTTCCATTTTCCCTGCCCCCTCAGAGCGGGCATTAACTAGGCCCAGTCAGTGCCGAGCAGGGAGCTGATTCCTGGGGTGATAGAGCACCCAAGGGGATCAGAGTGGAGCTTCTACCTAGGGGCCCCAGGCTGCCCTCTTTGTGGGAGCAGATCACCAGCCTCCACAGGGTTTCAACGGCTGGTGTTTGGGGAACAGACACCGGGGTCTTTCTCCTACAGAGTCGCTGGGTGGGTTTGAACGTCCCGTCTTTCTTTGGCTGTGGATGCTCCTACAAACGACATCCTAAGAAGTGTCACTCTCTTCAAGTAATGCCATCTATGGTCACAGAATTTTGTCATTTTAGAATGATGGTCGTGTTCTCTCACCATCGTTATCTGTGATAGGCAGGTTTATTGTGCCAACCTGGCCAATAGGAACATGTGGGATTAATCAGAGTGACGTTTGATTGGCGGGCAAAGAGATAAATGGCTCGGCAAGGCCCGCCCTTCCTCTTTGCTTTCTGGTGATAGGACTAGCATGCAGCTGCTTTAGCTAGTTCTCTGCCTCAACTTGTGAGCTACACTACCTGTGGGACAGCCAACCTGTGGATTGTGTTGCTAGAGCTTGAGGAGTTTTGAAACCTGCTTCACCACGCTGCTGGTATGTACATCGCTTGAGCTTGAGGCTGGTGGATCTTGTCATCTTGCATTGCTTGAGCTTGATATCCCATCCGGGCCTGCTTTGCTTAGCTCCTGAGCAGCTGACTAGTTCCTGACCCAGCCTGCTGTATGCTGTCTGTGAGCAGACTCTGCCTGTATTGCCCCAGGGAAGACTCCGGTGTCTGCTTCCTTGAACTTGGATCAAGCCCTTGTGACTTGAAGGACTTCCAGTATATTAACTGTTCCACAGAAGTGGGTTGAACTGAGCCCTCTGTACTGCTGTGTGGATTAATTAGCTGTTATATTCCTTCGTGCTGTATAAGCCTACCCATATGTATATAATCATAAGTGCCTGGTTGTGTTTCTCTAGAGAACACTGCCTAACACATTATCCAGTTTAAGTGCCGGGTGCACCTTCTGAGACGCTGGACCACCTGAAGAAGAACCGGCATCAGGACTGGAGGGGAGCTCGTGAACAACCTTCGACAGGTAGCCAACCCAACCTCGCTTGCCAAAAGCCAACAGGCCCGCAGTGCTTGTTGATGAAGATCAAAGCGTACGGCCTCCGTGTGGACCACACGGCAGCAAAACCCTCATGACTGGGCCGGTCAGCATCGTGTTCAGTGGAGAAACAGTTTAAGCTGTCAAGGATTTCTAAAATCAGCACCCGTGGGAGCAGCAGTCAGGAAATCGAACGGCAGAGGGCATCGGGCAAATCTGCTGCAAAACGATCTCCTGAGAGAGTCAGGGCGCAGATGTGTCCCTGTGAGAACGGAGGTTCCCCCGCCCCGGGCCTTCTGCAGCATTTGAAAGCTCAACTATGAAGTGTGGTGTCGGCAAAGTGTTAACGATACCAAGGCCTCCTAGGGAGATAAGCAGGGTCGTTCGTGGTCCAAGTCCAGCCAGAATGCTCCTTAGGGGGGAGTCTGGTTAGACTTCATCCCCCATTATTCAGATGCCGTATCAGGCGGCGTCAACACCAGGCAGGGACACCGTGCTGGGCAAGGGGAGGGTCAGCAGTAGAAGATGACCTTCAGTGAGATGAACAGACACCGTGGTTCAAGCAGTAATGACTGTGAGCGTGGCCCAGGACCAGGGCACCCTTTCTGCTGTCACATGCGTGGGAGCCAACCCATGGACCCTGACAGGAACGACAGGGACTTGAACCGACCAGGCGCTGTGGCCTCAACTCTGGCTCGTGGTGACCTCTGGGGAGTCAGAGCAGACTAGGCTCCAGGGGGCTTCCAATGGCGGATATTTTGGGGGATCGACACCCAGGTCTCTCTCCAGCGGAGCCGCTGGCTGGGTGTGAACAGCCAACCTTCGGGTAGCATCTGAATGCGTTCCCCATCTGGACCTCCGTGACTCTATTCTCGCCGGCATTTCTTCTGCAACTGCCACTTGGCCAGCCGGTGAGTTTTCAAGCAGCAGCCCTCCGCTGGTCTCGGTTTGGGTCGTTGTTTTCACACGGAGACTCCACGCCGCAGCCCCCACCCTGCGCACTCTGCAGTCCTGCCCCCGCCGGCCTTGCTCTGCACTGACAGGCCTGAAGCCACACTGGCACATGCCCTTCCCTCCTGGCACGGGTGCCACTGAGTCAGTTCTGACTCGGCGCCAAGCGCGGTGCCCCAGACCATCAGACCGCCAGCTCGTTCTCCTCCTAGCTGCTGGGTGGGTTTGAACCCCTAACCACTGTGAAACGGGGCTCCTGGACCGCAGACATCGAGTCGATGCACACTCTCAGCGAGCCTGTGGAGCAGAGTAGAACTGCCCCCGTGGGCTTCCGAGACTGCGACTCTCTACGGAACGAAAAGCCTCCTCTTCCTGCATCAGAGCAGCTGGCGGCTTTGAACCACTGGGGTAGCTCTCCACAGGCCTTGTGGTTCGCAGCCCCATGAGTGACCACAAAGCCACAGGGCTCCCCTGGGACATCGTACGAGGCATCTAATGAATGCTTACTCAAGTGTTCAAATTCTAGAAAGCGAGACCTTTAAAAAAGAAACGTAAATGGTGTGTGGGGGGCGGGAGGCTGACTACATAGTAGGCACTGGATGAACACTGGTTGTGGTAGTTACATAATCTGTTGTCAACTTGAGACGATTAAGCGTGATGGGGTGGAGTTTAGACTGTCGATCAGGTGGCAACTTGATGACCTCATTCGGAGGCACTAAGGACATAAATAGCTCGCTAGAGGCCAGACACAGACTGACTCCCTGGGAGACATTGCTGTGGATAAGCCACATGGAGCTACACTGATGGAGCCAGAGCCCCAGAGCTGAGGAGCCACGTGGAGACCCCTGCCAACGCTGAGATGCTTCCACCACCACTGGATCCACAGGACTTTCCACTCACTGGCCTGTGACCTCCCTGCATTCGGCGTCACTGCATGTTCTATGTGAGTCTGAAGAATTTGTAGACTGGTAACAGACATATGGGCTGATATCGGATTTATGGACTTGATCTGGACTGGGCTGGGATGTTTTCTCAATATTCAATTGCTCTTGTATATGTAGCTCTTTCTTATACACAGGAGTCTCCCTGGATTTGTTTCTCTAGTCTACCGGGACTCACACACTGGCTGACTGACTGCTGGTGAGGGGCTGCCATTCATTTCCTTGACGACTGGGCAGGGTCCCGTTGTCAGGGACATTGCAAAGCTGAGGTGGCCGGTAGTTGTGCCTCCCCGGGACTCTGGCTCCAGCTCCCGCTCCCATGCCCAGAGCGACAGTGGAATCTGGGTCCTCTGGGTCCTGAGAACGTCCTGTTCTGGCCGCCAGAGAGCTCACCTGCTCTAAAAAGGTGCAGATGCCAACTCATGGTGACCCTACAGGACAAAACAGAACTGCAGACAGCGGTTCCAAGGCTGTCCTCTGAACAGAGAAGCCTGGGTGGCCTATGCATTGGGCTGCTAACCACAAGGTCGGCAGTTCAAGCCCACCAGCCGCTCCTTGGGAGAAAGAGGAGGCTGTCTGCTTCCATAGACTTTCAGCCTCGGAGACTCCCAGGAGTAGCTCTACTCTGCCCATGAGTCAGAACTGACTCGACGGCCGTGAGCTTCCCAATCAGAACGGTCTCACAGGTTGTCCGACGCTGCGATCAGAATCAAAAACCCGCGGGGTTTCCCAGGCTGGGGTTTCATGGACGCAGTCTGCAACATTTCTCCCTTGGCGCAGCTGATGGGTTCAAACCAGCAACTCTGTGGTCAACGGCTGAGTGCTTAACCACTGTGCCACCAGGCTCCTCCTCGCATGCTCATCAGACCTGAAGTGCCCAGGCGGTGCTGTGGGTTACTCACTGGGCTGCTAGCCACAAGCTGCTCCTTGGGAGAAAGACGAGGCTTTTGACTCCTGAGGGGATTTATAGGCTGGGGAGCCCACGGGAGAAGCTCTCTGTCCTGTAGGGTTGCTATGAGTCAGAGGCAAACCTTCAAGGTCTGATGGGTACCATCAAGTCCGCGCCGACTCAGCACCATCCTATGCTCAACGGCGAAGCACCGCCCGGCCCTGCACCATCTCACAACTGCCCCTATGCCCGAGGCCATTGGTGCGGCCACTGTGTCCCTCCATCTCGCCCAGGGCCTTCCTCTGTTTTGCCACCCCTCCACTTTACCAAGCATGATGTCCTTCTCCAGGGCCCGGTCCCTCCTGACAACGTGTCTAAAGTACGTGAGATGTTGGCTTTCTGACCAGACCTTGACCACTTAAATCCTGTGCATCTCTCACCCTTCGAGTCTGATTTGAAGAGCAAGAGGCAGCTAAGGGTTTTGGAGAGAACAGAGCAGCGCTCATGTGACCGCTGAGAAGCCCTCCTCGCCAGCCTCAGAAGCGAGCACGAGTGGGTGGGGGGCCGTGGGCAGGGGGCCTGGGTCGTCAGCTGACACTTACTGGCACGTCGTCGCCAACAATTCCCCACGCAAAGTCACAGGGAAAGGTCCCTTCCAGCGGCTGGTTTTCTGGCAAAGGTGGGAAGCCGTTTTTCTCGATCACGTTTTGGTAAAACAGGGCTGAGGACTTGGGCAGCAGCCTCTTGTCCTGGCTCAGGAAATCAACGTAGAAGAGCCCGCGTCTGATGCTGTAGCCTCTGTGCCACTCGAAGCCGTCCATGAGGGACCAGGCCGTGTAGCCGATGACGTCGACCCCGTCCAGTCGGATGGCTGCAAAGGCAAGAAAGGACAGGCACAAGGTGACCCCTGGATGCACGTTCTTCCAGGATTCCACATCACGGGCGGTTTTACTGCTGACGGATACACACACGACCTTGACTGTTTGCCCAGGAGCCTGGCAGCACACTGGGCTGCTAACTTCAAATTCAGCAGTTCAAAACCACCAGCCACTTGGAGGGAGAAGAAGGAGGCTGTCTACTTCTGTAGAGATTTCTCTCTGCAGAAGCCCATAGGGGCAGTTCTACCCTGTCCTATAGGGTTGCTATGAGTCGACGGCAGTGAATGTTGGTGTTGCTTTCAATTGTTCGGCAAATCAACGTGTTGTCGGGTTTTTTCCTCCTTGATCACAAAGGCTCTAAGCGTACCCCACAGAACGCAAGCGTACCCACACCAACAGCAAAGAGCGTGTCTGCTGACTGGTGGAAGGTTCAAAGCTGCCGAGAAGATTCCCTGAAGTAAAGTCTGCTTCCGAGAAGCAGCCCCACCGAAAACTGGCCGGGGCGCCGTTGTACTCTGAAAGGGCTGGATGGCGAGGGGTTCAATGTTTCATTTTAAAAATGTCTGCGGTTTTTAAAATTGTGATTTCCGGGCATCGAGGCTGATCCTACAGCCCTCCATGCGCCTCGGCGCCAGGGAGTGTGTTTCTGTCCCAGCATCGAGCTCTGTGCCGACCCGGATCAACCATGGCTTTAACAGCACCGATCCTGACTGTTACC
>NW_022106463.1:10086926-10089137 GCF_000313985.2 Echinops telfairi | reverse complement strand
ACGGCAAAAAAGGAAGGCCCTGGACGGGATGGGTGGACACCGTGGCTGCGACCATCGGTTTGGACATAAGGACGATCGTGAGGCTGGGCGGGCTGGGCAGCATCCGGTCTGCTGTCCATGGGGTTGCCAAGAGTCGGGACCGACCCTACAGGGCCTCAGAGCCACAAGAGCCCGCTCCAGTGGAGCCTGGCGGACCTACCTTTCAAGGTCTCCATGATGAACTTCTTGAGGTAATACATGTACTTGGCATCGTCTCTCGCGGTGGTCCCCGAGACAAACCAGCCGTTCTCCACGATGAAAATCGGGGGGTGGTTGAACTCCAGGTCGACCCAGGAGAGGAGCTGCCTCAGGCTGGGAGACTCTGCCTGCCGGAACTTCATGTGAGGGTCCAGGAGCTGGAAACTCAAGACGGGTCCAAAGGAGAGAGCAAAGAAGTCCGCCGTGCCCCGGACCAGCTTCCTCTCGGATTCCGTGAACTCCGGCAGGAGCGAGGAGAGGTTGCTCCGCATGCTGTCGGGGTAGCGGCCGTCGAGGAAGACGGGCCTGGCAAACCAGCCGAGCACAAAGTCCAGCGATCTCTGACATTCCGCGATGGCGTGGGCGCTCATTCTTCGAGGCCGGATCCAGTGGGAGCCCAGGGCGATGGACACCTGGCCCCCCTGCATGGGGCGGAACGAAGTGTTGTAGAGGTGCCAGACTTTGGCGTGGGCCTGTGACGGGGGAAAAAGAAACCACACGGTGGGTGAGCCTGCCTGTGCTTGTGACTGAGACTGGGGCTGGCCCCCCACCTGTGCTGGCCCTGCTTCTCATCGCCCGCCAGACCCGAAATGTGGGACCGATGCGCAACAGAAGGAAGCACCTCCCGGCCCTGCGCCATCCTCCCAGCGGCGCTTGTGCCTAAGCCCGTCGCTGCAGCCCCTGTGTCCACCCTTCTGCTTGGGGCTCCCCCTTTACACCGCCCGTCCACGTTATAAGCGTGATGCCGTTCTCCAGGGACTGGTCTCTCCTGACCACGTGTCCAGGATACGTGAGACGATGACGACGTCTCTCTGTCCCTGCCTCTGAGGAGCACTCTGGCCCTCCTTCTCCCAAGACAGGTTGGTTTGTCCTTTTGGCAGCCTCAGGGTATTTTGCCAGCCCCATCAGTCAAACACAGGTGGATCCTTCTTCCGTCTCCCTTAGTCCCCGCGCACCTCTGACATGCAGCTGAGGCCACTGGAAATGCCATGACTGCTCCCGTGGAGATTCCCAAACCAAAGCCCCTGCTCCAAGTCCCTTCAGACTCACAGCCACGCCACAGGACAGAGGAGACCTGCCCCAGGGGGTGCCAACGCTGTCGATCTTTACTGAAGCTGACAGCCTCATCTCTTTCTCCCATGGAGTGGCTGTTGGGTTCAAGGCACCCATCTTTCACCCCACGCTTACCCTGCTGGAACGTGCAGCCCAGCAACCACCTGTGGGGCTGGCCCGACTCTGTCACATGGGGTCGCTGTGAGTCAGAGGCCACTCCACAGCCCTGGGCAGTTAATCCCACAAACTGAGTATCACCAGCAAGTTGGCAACTGATAACCTCACACACACACACACACACACACCTCACACCATGACTATGATGATGACTCCCAATGCTTTGTAGCACCTAATGGGAAGCAAAACAAGCAAATAGATAGACAGAGATCTATATCGGTACTAACAATAATGCATGTGAATTTCCTGCAAAGGCGTAGTGCTGCATTTCCAGAAGTTTGTGAAATAAGAATTTGGTATAATATCTTACCGTGTAATTTAATTTGGATTAGGTGCTTTTAATGAATGGAATCTCTTTTTTAGAACCGAGGCCCCATCGGTGAAAGTGCCAGGATTTTCTTAAAAGAGTTCTATTTTTTTGTCCTAAGAGACGGGGAATTTTCCACTGGATGCTCTCCTAAGTAAAAACTCTAATCATTGGCCTCACGGCTTTGTGCTCCTTAAGAAGAATTAGCGTCATAAATTAAGGCGCCAGCTCCACTATTTGACCTTGGCTCACCCTCGGGGCCTGTGTGTCACTGCAGAGCCCCGTGCGTTCAGGCTACAACCTGAAATCATAGCCCAGGAGAAGGTGGCTGAGGGGCGGGGGTGGGGGTGGGGGTGTTCTCCATGAGTAGGGTGCACCATCAAAAAACAAATCCCTATAAGACCAAAAGGTAACGAATTACTCTAGGCGGGAGGGGG
>NW_022106463.1:10083846-10084853 GCF_000313985.2 Echinops telfairi | reverse complement strand
GGGGAATTCCCCAGGGCAGTTCTGCTCGATTTTATGGGGCCGTTGTGAGTCAGAAGTCCCTCAACGGCAGGGAGTTTTGTTGTTTGTTTTCTGAGAGCAGAGATTTGGGGGTGAGCTTGTCCGTGGTATTATGCGCTTCATCGTAAGTACTCATTGCTTTGGAGAGAAAAGTCCGAAAAGGAAAATGATGGACAGCAGGTGGCTGGGCCAACCCTGGCTGACCTGTCCATGGTGGGTGCTAGAGTCCCTGGAATCGCACCCACCGACCCGCTACTGTGCCGCTTCTCCTTGTGCCCCTGGCTTTACTACTTCCTACTGCCGTCTGCCAGCGAGACCATCTCGACTCTGCCCATCTTTATGGGAGCAGACAGCCTCTTCTTTCTCCTGCGGAGTGGCTGGTGGGTTAGAACTGCTGGTCTCCCGATGAGCAGCCCAACCCTGACTCCTGGTTGTAGGTCCTTGATTCCTCTGACCCGGGTATTCGGGGCTGAGCCCACTTAGCTATGAGGGCACAGTCAGCCGGTGCATGGAAAGTGCGTGCGTCCGTGGCCATTCTAGTGGGGCAGCTTGTTGCTGGCGTTCGACTCAGTTCCAACTCACAGCAACGAAGAGAACGTCCAAGGGAATGCAGCACTGCCTGGCCCGGCCGCGTCCTCACAATCGCTCTAACCTTTGACCCCATGGTTCTCCCACCGTGTCAGATGTTGAGCCTCTTCCCGCCCTCTCTCGGACCTTGTTCTGCTGCCCTCCGAATGTTTCCAGTGGATAATCCCTCCAACGTGGACAGCCCATCCCCTCTCCGTAATCTGTTCTTAGTCTAGACGCTCTGTGGAAACCTGATCACCTTGGGTGACCCGGCTGATGTTGGAAACACAGTGACCCTGCTTCCAGCGTCACAACAAAATGACAGGCACGCTGGCAGGCAGGAATGCGATCGACGGTGTTGTAAAGGTCAGCAGCCTCTCAGTGGCCAGTCGTCTCTAAGGAGGAAAGCTGGAAGCAGAAAG
>NW_022106463.1:10082216-10083723 GCF_000313985.2 Echinops telfairi | reverse complement strand
ACCCTGTCCTGTAGGGTCTCCATGAGTCGCCATGGACTCGATGGCAGTGCGTCTGGCTTTGAGTGTCCCGCCCAAGAGGGACCCCAAGACGGCGTGCCAAGTGCCAATTAAAGGAGAGCTCTTTGGGAAGACACCAAAAGTCGACAGGGAGTTCCGAGAGCCTCGGAGTTTGGGCTTTGGTTTTCTGTTGTGGTGATGGTGTTGATGTACCCCAACTCCAAGAGCAGGTCTCACCATGGCACGAAGACTGCTGTGTTGCTGGGCCCTCCTCACGGTGACCCCATTGGTGTGTGACCACGTAGACCTGCCCCACAGGGCTTCCCATGTCGCCACTGCTCACTAACAGGAGCAGACCACGGACCTTTCAGCTGACAGCCGGGGCTTAATCCCTGTGCTCCCTCATTAGGAGTGTCATTAGGAGTGTCAAGTGGATCCCCACTGCTGCTGAGCCCCTGTGATGGAGCGCAGGGAGCGGGCAGTGCCCCACGGGGTGTCCTAGCTCGTGGTCTTTATGGGAGCAGGTGGCCAGCCCTTTCTCCCGCAGAACAGTTGGGTGTGGACAAGCAAACAAGGACGTCTTCTCAGGCTCCTGGGCCCCCACCCCCTATCTGTATTTCACCGCGTCCCACGAGCCCCGGTCCGTTCAGAAGGGATTTCAGGCACAAACCAGCCATCGAATGAACACCACGCGCAATTCTTCAGAAATAGCTGCTGCCGCCGACACAGGATACAGGAAGGGATAATGAAGTCGGGGCCATTAATCCAGTCAGCCTGCATCACCGCAGCAGAGTTGATCGAGGCAATAAAGGGAATGGTCAGGGTGATGTCAGCACAGCCGTCATGCCCAGCTAGTCTCAAGCAGGGACGGGGAGGTGGGGTCTCCCCCTTTCTCAGCGTCGCAGGCTCAAAGCCTGGTTGGTTTTTAAAGGCGACTCGATTCGGTCTGGTTTTGTTTATTTGTTAGGTGCTGTGGTGGTGCCCCTGCGGATATTCACGGTGCTGCGAAGGGCAAGGCCGGTGGCGAAAGCCCACCAGTCACCCCGAGGGAGAAAGACCCGGCAGTGTGCTCCGGAGAGGATGCCAGCCAGCCCAGGACACCCACAGGGGCAGCGCGGGGTCCTAAGAACAGCTTCTGGATGAGGATGCTCGACCCCCATGCTGACAACCGGTCCCTTACAAAGCAACCAAGGTTCACTGAATGCCTACTGCGTGCCAGGCCCAGGAGTGCTAGGAATATAGAAATTAACAGAACCCTTGCAATTAGTTAGGTGCCTTCAACTCACAGCACCCCTCCCTCCCCCAGTGACAGGCGGGAGCAGGTGGCCATGGCCTCCTCCCTCCAACTCGCCATTCATAACGCTGCACACACGGCCATGTATAGAAAGGCGTACCCCCTCCCAAGCATGATCCCCAAAACACCCCCAGAAAGAAAGCCTTGGATCCCAACGCGTAGGCCTTCCCCATCCCCCATGCCCCATCCACAGAGGGGGTCAGCAATCGTGATGTC
>NW_022106463.1:10073163-10080735 GCF_000313985.2 Echinops telfairi | reverse complement strand
GTGTGTGTGTGAGTCATGTTTCCAGTATGGGAGTGGTCTGGGTGTGAATGGTGATTGGGTGCTATGTCTGGGTGTGCCAGGTTGTGGGAGGCCTTAGGAAGAAAGCAGAAAGCCCTCTGGTGGGTCACCTACACACACGCAGTACACACTACTCACCCCCCTCACCACACACTCATACCACTCACACCACACGCACCTCACACCCACGCTCAGAATCGGTAAGCCAGCTCCAACCCACGTGGACACCCGGCCCCCAGTTGCAGAGCCCACCCTCGCTCCAGGGCCTTCCCACCTGGGACCTCTGTCTCTCCAGGAGCCCTGGGCAGGCTTTACGGCCAGCCGGCCCCTCACCCCCCGACGACACCTCCCAGGGCTGCGCTCCTGCCGCTCAGGTGGGGAAAGGACAAGGTTAGTCTCTTCAGACGGGGTTGAGTTGGGGGATTTGTGACTTGGGAATATGTCTCCAAAGCAGGCACGTCCCTAAAAGCCCCGCGGGTGTGTTTTTAATAAAAACTGCCCTGGGCGGAGTCAGATGCGTCCACAGCTCTGGACAAACCCATGAAACCTTCAGAGACTGGGCTTCTGGCTTCATCCACTTAGCGAGCCGAGCTCATCAACCGCAGCCCCAGCAGACCCTTCCCCTCCACGCGGAACCACCACACACCCTCCAAGCCTGACGCCCACCTAGTGAGAGAGCTCCTGGTCCAGGAGTCACAAACCTGCCTATCGGAGACCCGGGTGTTTCTGTTCTCGTGTCCTGTGCCTGTTTTCCTCATGCCTGAAAAATTCTCCATGAGGGAACCGCCAGGGGCATTTGGCAGGAAGGGAAAGAGCTCAGCTGAGCTGTATGTTGGCAAGGTCAGCAAGGGTGCCCTGGGGTTGGGCAGCAGCTGGGATTCTTTCCACAAACATTCGTTACCACCAGTGCCTTCTGACCCGAGGAGCTGGGTGGCACAGTGGTTCCGCACTGGGCTGCTGACAGAGACGAGGCTCTCTATTCCTGGAAAGAGTTACCGTCTTGGAAACTCACAGGGCATTCCTGCCAGACCCTATAGGTTCACTATGAGTCTCCACAAGCGGTTTGATGGCGGTGGGCTGTTCGTTTTCTCACCTGAGGGGCTCATTTTCTGGCACCGTATCAGACAGGCTTCATGGGCGTCTACAAGGCCAGTCTTTAAGAAGTAAGTTGCCGGGGGCTTCTTCCCAGTCTACCCAAGTCTGGAAGCTCTGCTGAAACCTGCCCATCATGGTGGCCCTGCTGGTGTGAGCCACTGGTGCCATAGCCTGCCGCATCACCGCCACCTGTAAGCCGCCACAGCGTGACACACTTGACAGACAGGGATAGCTACTTGGGAGGCCACTGGCAGTCCTCCCGTCCATTCCCCCGACCCAAGCCCGGCCTTGTGATCTTACGTAATCTCCATAGCGGGTTCTTGATGACCAACAAGCTGCTCTCCCAGGTTTTGACTTGATTGCCTTGCCCACGTGCCACCAGGACTGTTCGTGACCGCCCACAGATCTCTTAACCTTCAGTGTTGAGCAACTGAGCCAAAGAAGTAACTTCTGTCTGGGGGTGTCAGCCAGCATCTCAACTTGCATTTCCAATAGCCTATTGATGCCGGAGCCTTGTTTTTATTCTTAGTCCTCTTCTGGGTTCTATTTTGAGACGAGGAGCTCTTCACGGGCATCCCTTGCTCATACCCAGGAGCCTGACGCCCCACAGATTTGTGCAGGTCTTTGTCCACTGCGAATGACTTTCTCCAAGGCTGGGTGCCACACAAAAGCAACGTGGTTCATTTTTATTTGGGTTTTGTTTTTTACATTCCATTTTTCCAATTAACTTCATCTTTTTTAAAACTTGTCTTTTGGGTGGAAGTTTCCAGAGCGGGTTAGTTTTGCACTCAACAATTGATGCACACTTTGTCCTGTGAAACACTGGTAACCGTCCCACAAACAGCGGCACTCTTTCCCATCCCTCGTCAGGCTTTCTGTTTCCATTTGTTAGTTCCTGCCCTTCTTGCCATCTGGGCTTTTTTTTTTGGGGGGGGGGCATTGGGGTCTTAAGAGCTACAGAACACCTGTCTAAGATGCAACTATTGGCCTCTCCCCATCCAGAGATAAGAAGAGCGAAGAAAAGAACAACCCACAAGGAGTCATTTCATCCAAAGGATGTAACGGGCCATCAAACCACATCCTCCACCCCCTGAGACCAGAGAAACTAGATGGTGCCCGACTCCCGTGACTGAGATGCGTTTCAGGACCACAGAAGGTCCCGGACGGAGTGGAGAAAAAGCCTGGACAAAAGATTTACTGGTCTTGTAGAGAGTGGTGGAATCTCCTAAGACTATGGCCCTAAGATGTCCTCCAGACCTGGTGTCAACCCCTCCGAGCAGCAGGCAGCTGTAAGTGGGGCCACCCAGGTTTGCTGCATTGAGGCAAAGACTTAAAGGAGGTGGGGAGCCGGTTCTGTGGACTTGGGGGTAAGGTGGGAGGGGAGCACATTGCAGGCAGAGAGCAGATAGGGATAAGGCCCCCCCACCACACCCCAAGGATGTGTGATAGATATATTTACAACAACCAGAAGGAGAGACAGAGCGAACAGCTGCTGCAGGAACACCTCATGGGATCATTTCCTGGGTCTGGAGGCTTAGGGTCATGGGTTCATGCAACAGCCTAATATTAGGTTTAGTGCTTCAGTTCTGCCTCCAGGCAGGTTGTGTAAGGGCCTGGGGTCTTAAAAGCTGGCAAACATCCACCCAAGGCACAAGTGTGCTCTCTTTGCCTGGAGCAGCAGCAGCAGCAGGAGAGTCGGGGGCAGTAGGAAGAGATGGACCGTGGGGCTCATGGTTTCCAGGAACAACTGCCTCCTTTGCCTTGAGACCAGGAGACTGGATGGTGTTCAGCTACCATGACCGGACTTTCTGATCCAAGACTCTGTAGAAGAATCCAGATCAACTGGAGAAAATGCAGAACAGAGTTTCAGAATCTCACCAAACCTGGACCTCCTGGAGCCCTGGGTGCTGGGTGAAGCCTCCCTGGATTGATGGATCTGAGACCATCTTTCAACTTGGAACCCAAACAGCCCCCCAAGTTTCCTTTGAGCCCATCAGCTGTCTCACTTGATGGGTAAAGAAAGCTTGTCTGCCCGGAGCAGATTCTCTCCCAAGGTCTCTGAGGGGCAAGCTGACGGAAGAAGTGCCAAAGCTCCTCTAGGGGGCTGCGGGGCAGCTTATGTTCCAGGGGAACAACCTGGAAAAGAGGGGACAGTTGTTGGATGGATGCCTGGAAGAACATCATCAGCATCACAGAATGGTCCCTGTCTAGACAGCAGAATGGTTGTGTGTTCTGCTGCGTCCTCTCCACAGCAGAGACCATTCCTTAAAAGACGGAAATAAGGACCCCAAGTTTCAACAGTAAGCGCTTTGGTTTGGCCAGAGAGTGAAAGAGGCCATGGTCAACACAGAAGCCCAATATGTTACACACACCAGTGAGGATGTTTCCAGAACAAGGAACTGTGTGTGTATAAAAGTGAGTGTGTATGAGACAGTGTGTGTGTGTGTGTGTGTGTGGTAGTTATATAATGGAGTGTCAATTTGGGACTTGAGAGGATTAAGAGTGAAGGGGTGGAGTCTATAGCCTTCAATCAGGTTATAGCCAATGAGGCCTCTGTGTGGGCATGGCCTTCTCCTGAGGATTCTGGGAACTCCTGTTTTTCCTCCTTGGAGGCAGGAGAGTCACACTGTCTCTCTCTGCTCACTCCCTTGGAGACTCTCTACTAACAAGACACATGGCACTATGCTGATAGACCCCGTGCCCTGGGAACTGGAGGAGCCATGTGGAGACCCCTGCCAGTGCTGAGATGCTTCTACCACCACTGGATCCACAAGACTTTGTACCACTGGCCTGTGATCTTCCTGCATTCATCATTGCATGTGCTTCGTGAGTCTGAAGAGCACTTTATTGATTGACATTGGACATATGGACTAATATCAGATTTATGGGCTTGATCTGGACTAGGCTGGGATGTTTTCTTAATGTGTGGTTGCTCTTTATAGAAAGCTCTTTCTTATACCCATATGAGTGTCTCTATGAATGTGTTTCTCTAGTCTACCTGGACTAACACAATGTGTGACTGGGAGAATGTATACATGAGAGACAATGTGTGTGTGTGTGTGTGTGTGTGTGAAAATGTGTATGAAAGTGTGTATGTGAGTGTGAGACGATTGTGATGTGTGTGCAAACTATGTGTATATGTGCATGTCAGAGTCTGTGCGAAGGTGTGTGAGTGTTGTGTAGGTGTGTATGAAAGTGTATGTATGTGAGAATTGTGAGTGTACACATGTGAGTGTGTGTGTGTGTGTGTGAATGTGAGAGAATGTCTATGTGAGAGGGAGTATGTGTGTGGAGGGTGAGCAAGAGAGAGAGAAGGGTCAGGTTCACCCCAGGTCTAGGAACCCACAAAAGAATACTGAGACCACCCCTTTCCAAACAGGGCCCTTGGTTTTCCACCTCCCACCACCACCCGCTCCCCGGCCTTTCCCTCCAGGTCAGGCATTATTTCACATGTCCTTGACTGTCAGGAGGTCCAGGCATACCGTGTTTCCCCCCCCACCCACCCATGGCCTCCTTGGCTCGATTGTAAATTACGTAAATCACAGAAAGGAGTGCTGGCCAGCTCCCCCCTCGCCAGCATGGCACCCCTAAATGTGAAGGAATGTGCTAGAAGCTGAGAATGGCGGCCCGGCAGCAAAACCCCTTGGCACTACCTGGCTGAGACGTCTTACAGCCAAACGTCACAGGATGTGGTTTTTTTTTAATCTTTTCAAATCAGCACAAAACACCCCTAACTCCACACACAACCGCCTCCTCGCACCCAGAAAGAATCGTGTAGACAAGAAGAAATCTCTCCCCCAACCGAACCGATCGTCTTTGAGAATGGCAAGTGACCCCTTTGTGGAAAACAAGGGAGCCTGAGTTCCAAACCCAAAGGCATTTGAAAGCAAAATTAATATTTTACAGCAACTAGCATCTTGTTTGCAGCATCAGCAAAGAAAAACCCCTGCGCCCACCTGTTACTCATTCCTTAGGGGCACAAAGTCCACAGTATTTCTGGGAAGGAGGGTTAGTTTGGCAATGCTGGCGGGGGCAGGGGGTCAGGTAAAAGACAACTGAAAAGCAGGCTTGTTGATGAGTGAAATATCACAGTACCAGCTAGTGCGTGCAGCCCAAATGCCTTACCGGATGCATGGGATGGTCGGAGAAGTCACTAGAAAAACAAGGGACTCCTCTTATTCACATACTCCTTGGCTTCACATCCCCTGCCCTGGTGTGGTTTCTGACTTGTAGTGACCGCACAGAACAGAACAGATCTGCCCCTGTGGGTTTCTGGACTGTACATCTTCATGGGAGTGGAAAGTCTCATCTTTCTCCTTCAGAGTAGCTGGTGGGTTCGAACTGCTGGTCTAGTGGTTGCTACTCCAGGGCTCCCTGTGGGCAGATTGTAACCCGGACCATCTCAGGAGCCCCACGGAGCAGCTCTGTCCTGTCCTATAGGGTCACCATGAGTTAGACTCAACTTACTGTGGGGAAGTTTGAGTTTGGGTTGATCCTTGAAAAGATTCACAGGCCAAAAATAAATGTTTATAAGCATGGCTCTACGAGACCCCCAGACAAAAGCAGGTATCTGCCTAAAGTCATGGAAATCACCCTGTGTCTGAGGTGCCCAACAGGGTGCTCTGGAGGGTGGGGGACTAGAGGCTCTGGGGAGCTGGTGCATCACCTGACTCAGTCACTATCACCCACCACTTGAGCAGCAGCACTTCCCAGAGTGTGCCTGCACCAAAGGGCTCGGGCAGCAAGACTTGCCTTCCTCTCTCTGCCCTCACCTGTAGGTTAGACTGCCCTCACCTGTAGGTTAGACTTCCTCTGGAATGCCCTCCGGTTGTGTGACTTGACTTGAAGTTTCTTTCAAAACCAGGTCTCTCGGTGGGCCCACAACTCACCAGACCACAGTCAAGGAGAGTTGTACATGTAAACATTCTAACGAAAAGGTGCCATGGGCCTATCAACTCTTTTATCTTGGCACAAAAACTCTATAGAAGCCAACCACCACCATCATGATAAATGAACTCCCTTCCCCAAAAACCGGCTGTCAGCCACAGAATCTGTTCTGACTGAGTGTGACCCCGCAGGACACAATGTAGCTGCCCTTGTGGGTGCCAGAGACGGTAATTCTTTATGGGAGTGACAGTCTCATCTTTCTCCGGGAGCAACTGGTAGATAGGAACTGTTGACCCTGAGGTTAGCAGCCCAGCCTCCTGCCCACGAGCTAACGGAGACCTCATTTGGACGCAAAGCAAAAAGAAGAAAAGAGCAAGGATTCTTTGGGGGCCACTTTATCATGGCCCACCCCTCTTTCCTGCTGTTCAGAAAGGTGGTGTGGTCAGGCTTTGCGACCCCGCGGGAACGGGAAGTCTGAGAGCCCAAGTGTGCGCTGTGGGCTCAGAGATGGCTAGGAAGCTCACAATGGACCTCGCTGTCTTTGCCCGCTGCCCTCAGGAGAGCCCGGCGCGCTGGGGGTGCGCACCCCGAGAACTTTCCCCAGACCCTTTCCAAAGCCCCGGAGGCTCTCCAGCAGGGACGGTTCTTTTCCCAGCCTCACTTTTTCCCCAGTCACTCTTGGAAAGACACGTGAAGGGAGGGTACAGTCAGAGAACTTCATCGCCTGGGGTCACAGCTTGCCTATCTGATGGCCTGTAAACTGGCGCCTCTGGAGAGGAGCCACAAGGCACTCCTAATTGACCTGGTGGGTCCGGTCCTCCACCGCCTTCCTCGCTGTCTGCCCGCGCTCCCCTCCACACAGCCTGGAGACCCTCACTCCACGGAGCGGAGTCCTTTTGTCTGCCTCCCACCCCCAGGCCAGTTCGTTTCTCACTGGCTCCGCGGGGAACTCGCTCGTGCGCCCGCGGCAGGGTTTCCCCCGCCCAAACCGCCCCTGCCACGGGAAGGCTACCCACTGAGCTCCTCCGCCCCACCCCGGGTAGGGCTCCAGCGGGGACGGTGGGCAGTGGGGGGGACCTGTCCGACGCGTGCCAGGGAGCCTCGCGCAGGGGAGCCTGGGGCGCCTGGTCGAGCCGCGAGCACTCACCAGCAGCAGGTTGTGCGCCACCAGGTACCCCAGGCGCGCGCCGCCCCGGACTCCGGGGGCCAGGCGCCCGGTGGCGTAGCCGTGCCAGGCCACCGCGTAGGGGTTGTCGATGGTGATCCAGTGCTTGACCTGCCCGCCGAAGTGGCGAAAGCAGAGCTCCGCGTAGTCCCTGAAGAGGTCGGCCAGAGCGCGGCTGGCCCAGCCGCCATGGGCGTCCTGCAGGCGCTGGGGCAGGTCCCAGTGGTACAGAGTGACCACGGGCTGCACGCCCAGCTCCCGCAGCCGCCCCAGCAGGCGCCGGTAGTAGCGCAGGCCCTCCCGGTTGGGGGCGCCCGCGCGGCCGTTGGGGAGGACCCGCGCCCAGGAGATGGAGAAGCGGTAGTGGGTGACCCCCAGTTCGCGCAGCGCCTCGGTGTCGCGGTACA
>NW_022106463.1:10050758-10072548 GCF_000313985.2 Echinops telfairi | reverse complement strand
TGGCGCACCTCCGGGCAGGGGTGCTCCGGCCCCCGCTGGTCCGGGCCCTGGAACCAACCGCAGAAGGCGATCCGGCCGCTCCGAAGTCCCCCTCCCGCCTCCCCTCACCCCCTCCACCGCCTTCGTCTTCCAGGGAGAAGAGAGAGGCCGCCGAGAAACTTCCGCGCAGTCTCGCGGAGAGGGGACGAGGGGGTGTCTCTGCGCCCCCCCTTTCATAAAAAGCTGCTCCCCCGGCAGCGGCTCCCCGCGGCACCTGCCGGCCCCATCCTCACCCCGGCGACCCAGCACCTTTCCTGGAGCGGGTTAGGAAGGTGCTCGAAGGGGGAGGGCGACGCGGAGGGAGCAGGTCCCAGGGAAGGACTCAGGGCACTGAGTCCTGACCGCCTCTCGTTAAGGGGCGCTAGTGGCGGCCAGCACGCCTGGCAGGGCCTGGCCAACCCCTTCCCCAGACCCCCAGACCCCTAACCTGGTGAGGAAACCTTCCCGGAAGGTGAGGTGTGTTTCTGGGCGGGGGTGGGTCTTTGCAGCCCCTCTTGAGGTTACTTTGAGCAAAATTCCCACGCCGGGGGCTTGTTCCTGGCTGGATGTGGGAGAAGTCCCAGGACACTTCAAGCCATGGCTGTTGCTGGTTCTTCTGGCGGGCGCGCGCTCGTGCATGCGAGCACGCAGTTAGATAACCAACATCGCAAGTACAGAAATTAAAACCCCAGAAGTTTCCACTGGGAGTGACCCTCATCCGGTGTCCCAGTGGCTGCCGGGGGCGGGGCGGGGGTGGGGCGTTGAGACAGCTGGACAGGAGCTGGGGGTCCTGATCCCACATTTGCCACAGCGAGGGAGGGGCCGGGGCCCCACTAACTCTAACTATCCCCTGAGACAAATTGGAGCCCAGGCATCCCCAGAGGCCCAGGGTCCCATTTAATGAGGGCTGTGACATCGGGGTCCATTTGTCCATGGAGTGGTCTGTGAGTTATGAACTGCCCGCCTGCTGCTGGGCAGGGGTGGGTGGGAGGCCTGGGCTCCAACTTGTGATCCTGGGCAAGTTCGCCTCTCTAAGCCTGAGGGTCCTCACCCATCATGGAGGGGGAGGGTATCTGCCCACCTCCTTAGAGGCGGGTGAGTTCCCGTGAGAACTCCATGGGTGCAAAGCCCCTCCAACACTGGACACCCAGAAGGACGCTGTCGTTGAGACTCACCGTGGCCCCATTGGACAGGGCAGACCTGCCCCTGGAGATTTCCAGATGGTCATCTTTGGGGGCACGGACCACCAAGACTTTTCTCCTGTGGGCCACTAATGGTCTCCAGCCACCTACGTTTCTGTGAGCAGCGGAGTGCATAACCAGTGTGCCACCTGGGCTGTGTACCCCAGTGCCAGCACTCCTCCTAACAGAGGCACGGTCCACTCACGGTCAGTGCCTAGCCCGGGCGCTAGAACATGATCGATACTATGTTAGACAGGGTTCTCTAGAGAAACAAAACAAGGACACTAATAATTTTATATATATTTATATAGATAAATAGATAACATAAGAAATAAACAATTAATCTATAAAGCAGTTCAAATGGCTCAGCGCAACTCACTTCCGTGAGAGAGCTAGTGCACCGGCAGTCCTTCAAGTCTTGAGGGCCACCGGGTTGTCCTCTGTGGAGCAATTCAGGCTATCCAAGCACAGGCAGCAAACAGCAAGGCAGGTCACCAACAGTCTGCCAGATGACAGGGTCCGATAGTCCCCAACTCAAGAGATGTACCTTCCAGTAGCGTGCTGAAGCAGGTCTTGAAGGAACCTCAAGTTACAGCGGCACAGACCATGGGTAGGCGTCCCACAGGTAGTGCAGCTTGCAAATGGAGGCATAGAACAAGCAAGGCAGCCGCACACAGGTCCGATGATCAAAGAGTAAGAGAGAGAAAGGCGAGGCTCACTGAGCCATTTAGCTCTCTGCCCTTCAACCCATCTCACATGTGCTCATTGGCCATGTTGGCACAACAAACCTACCTATCACAGACACGATGGAGTGCGCTCAAAAGACTTACTGCGATCCTGCCCAGGGTGGCAGTTAGCTTCTTCGATAAATGGTTGTTGTTGATGGTGTTGTGTTAGATGCCATCTAGTAGGTTCCAGCCCGTAGTGACCCGAAGCACAGCAGGACAGAACACGACCCAGTTCTGCTCCAGCCTCACGGTTCCCCCTGTGCCTGAGTTCATGGCTGCAGCCACTGTGCCCCCCCCGCCCATCTCCTCAGGGGCCTTCCTCTGTTCAATGCCCCCCTACTTTATCCAACATGGCGCCCCTCTCCAGGGACTGGTCTCTCCTGACAACACGTCCAGAGTAGGTGAGATGAAACTCACCAAGGAGCCCTCTGCCCGTCCCCCCAGGACAGCTGGGTGTGTCCCTTCAGCAGCCCCTGGTACTTTCCGCATTCTTCTCCAGCGCCTCAATTCTAATGCATCCACTCTCCTTCCGTCTTCCTGATTCCGTGTGCGGCTTTCACACGCACAGGACAGTGATGAGAGATGAGGACGTTCCATGGCACCGTCACGTGTGCAGCTCAGGGTGACAGCATCTAAGGCTGCAAGCATACAACTAGGAACCCCCAGACCCCTGTCACCCAGTCGGTTTCAATTCACAGCACCCCCAACCCCCATGACAGCAGGGTCGCTAACCCGTGGTGTTTCCTGAACGCTAATCTTTACAAGAGCAGACTGTCCCCCACAGGCCTGCTGAAGACAATGAAGCCACTGACCTGGTCAGCAGCCGAGTGCTTCATGGGTGTGCCACGACCTTTAAACCAAAAATAAAAATAACCACTGCCATCAAGTTGATTTCGACTCAAAGCGACACTCTAAGGATTTTCTGAGACCTTTACATCTTTAAGGGGGTAGGCAGCCTCATCTTCCACCCTCAGAGCAGCCGGTGGGTTTGAACCGCTGATCTTGCAGTTAGCAGTGTCGTACTGAACGGACGGCGGTTGTTGAAAAGTATCACCACAGGAAAAGCTGGTTAGAAATTTAAATGTTTTCTTTCCTAGGATATATCAATAATTTTACCTTCAGATTCAATGCACCGTAGATAACTAATCTCTTATTTGTAGGGGGTTTACAAAAAAAACAAAAAACAGGTCAATGACATCAGCCTTGGAATGTACTACACTTCAACACAAAGAACATCTCACAGCTGCATCAATGCTCGGTATCATAACACACAGAGAAAAGACGGAAATTGTCAAGGATTTCATCTCACTTGGATCTGCGATCAATGCCCATGGAAGCTGCAGTCGAGAAATGACACAACATGTTCCACTGGACGAGTCTGCTGTGGAGACCCCGTTACAGTGTTAAGAAGCAAAGAGCTCTCTTTGAGGACTGCGGTGCGGCTGATTCAAGCCAGGGTACTTCCAATGGCCTCGTGTGCACGTGAAAGTTGGACACTGAATAAGGACGACGGAAGAAGAGTGGGTGCATTTGAATGATGGTGTCGTTGAAGAACATTGAATAAACAACCGACGACCAAAAGAACGAACAGATCTGTCTTAGAGCAAGTACGGACAGAGTGCTCCTTAGAAGCAAGGACGGCGAGACTTTGTCTCGTGTCCTTTGGACGTGTTACCCTGAGGGCCCGTCCCTGGGGAAGGAAGGACACCCTGCTTGGTAGGGGCGCAGTGCACAGACTGACTTCAGTGAGATGGGCGGATACAGCGACGCGACGCGGGCTCAAACGTAGCAGTGGCTGCGAGGCTGCTGAAGAGAGCAGGCAGGGTTTCCTTCTGCTGCACACAGAGTGACTCTGAGTTGAATCAGACTGACTAGGTGAGTCCCCTGACAACAGGCCTATGGCTCCGTCTTGGCCACTTCTCCAGCCCCTGGGACACTGCGTGCTCATCTTAGGCGTTCCTCAGTTGGGAAGGGAGTGGACATTGGTTAGGAGGCAGTGCTGAGGGTTCTGAAGCCACGTTTGAGCTTCGAAAAGCCTCTGTGATTGGTTGCTCAAGTCTTCCCTGGGCACAGGAAGGGCGCGTGGTAACACAACATTGTATTTGACATCCCCCAAAATGCCCTGTGGTAGCCTATGCCACCGAGGCCATGCCACCGAGGCCACACGTAGTTCTGAGACAGGGACTGGAACACAGAGCCATGATATGGCTTAAGTGCCAGCACACCACACTCTAGAGGAGCAAAGCCAGGACCCGGTATAGGTTAGTAGACAGAGATGAAGGAAATGGCTTATGCGATGGTTGGGCTGGAGATCCCCACACCTGTGGGACAGGAGGTAGGCTAGGGGCTTCTGCTGGCTCTTGGCTTGCAGGAATGGGTAAAGTCAAAATCTGGAGGTCAGGTGGTAGACCATAGAATTCTCCAGGCTTATGTCCCAAGCACTAAAGGCCAGGTGATGAGGAGAGTGCGGGGTCGAGAGAGAGAGCTTTACCGGAGCATCCATTTACATGCTGGACATGGGCCGCAGACAGAGTCAAGGAAACGCCTCTTCCAACTGATGGGCTGCTCACACAGGTCACATCACAGAAAAGTGATGGCATTATGTCATGGTACGAAGAGTGCTCATCCGAGCGTCTACTAACCACTGTGAGTCACAGTCTCATTGGCACTCATTAGTCAGCACACTCTGCTTGGGACTGCGGGTTCTCGGATGGAGCAAAGCCCCCACTCCTCTGAGGATTGCGGGGCCTCCCCACAGCAGGCCCTCTCCATGGAGAACGGGAGAGGCAGTTGGCAGCCAAGCTCACTCCTGTACCCTGCTTGTTTGCCAGCAAAATGACATGAAAGCACCATGTGGCCCAAGAGCTGGTGCTGTGATCTGCATAGGTCTTCGTGGCCCGGCCCAGCGAAGGACCCCTGAAGTGTTTGAGGAGAGGGGCCACGATGACAAAGAGGAAGGAGCAGTTTTAGGGAATGGGTCAGGTGATTTGGAAGTGACACAGAGGACTCAAAGGGTGGGCTACTCAACTCGGAAAACCACTTTGAAAATAACAACAGGAAGTTGGGTGAGGAGGAGTTCAGGAAGACCCGTGCCTGGAGGGGTGAAAAGGTGCAGCTCAAGACAGTGAGAGGGGACGAGGGCACGAGGAAGGAGAGACAGAGTGTTGTGTGATCCGGCCTCCTTCCTCTTGAGAGATGGAGCCCGGTCCACTCAACTCAAAGCAACCTGTGTACCCAGAACTCCACACGGCCCGGTCTTGTGCCGATCTCCCAAGTTGCTATGTTGCAGCCAGTATGTCCGTCTGTCTTGTCAAGGGTCTTCTTTCTTGCTGACCCTCTACTTTGCCGAGCAGGATGAACTTCCACAGGGTCTCATCCCTCCCGACAACATGTCCAAAGCACCTGAGACAAAATCTCACCGTCCCCGCCAGCTAAGGAGCATTCTGGCTGTACTTCACTTGATCCGTGACAGAGCCGTTCACTCCGTGGTATGTGCAATATTCCTCGCCAACCCCATATGTCAAAGACATCGATTCTTCTTCTGTCTCCCGTATTCATGGTCCAGCGTTCGCGTCCATTTAGGGTGGCCTAGGAGACCGTGGCTTGGGGCAGGTGCACTCAGTCCTCAAAGGGACACCCTTGTTCTGTTACACTTTAAAGAGATCTTTTGGAATGGATCTGCCCAGTGCAGTGGGTCACTCGGATCTCGGCGGCTGCATCCACGGGCATTGATTGCAGATCAATGAAACCCTTGACCACGTCCCTCGTTTCTGATTGGTGCCGTCGTGGAGCTGGACGTGCCAATGTCCATCCAGGGGTGGCACAGCCTTGAGGAGGGAGTAAAGTACTGAGTATGCCCTAGGCGGCCATGAGTATGAACAAGTCAGCCTTGGAAGTCTCAGAACAAATCAGCCCGATGCGCCTGTGGAGCTGAGACTTGGCTTCGTGTGCTTGACCTTGAAGTACCAATGAAAGACATAAGTGAAGAGAAGGAGGACTTGATGGTTGATACAGAACTGAAGCTCGGGAGGCAGTAAAAGACTGGGGATTCAGGCCACAAAATGCTGCTCCCAAGACAGTGGCTAAGACACGGGTAGAAAACAACAGGAGCAATTGTTAGCCAAGCCTCAGTCTGGGTCTCCATCCACGGGGGGTGGGCAGCATGAGGGGGGTGGCTCTGTGAGTGGATGTTGTGTCAGCTCAAACTGGTGGGGACCCAGGCACAACAGAAGGAGAGGCAGTCAGTCAGTCCCGCACCATCTTCACGACCATTGGCTGGGCTCCGAGTCTGACAACATGCTGCCGCGATCCATGGGGTTCTTGCCGGCTACATTTCAGAAGACTATCTCTGGGTGTTTCTTCCTAGTCTGTCTTGATCCGGAAGCTCTGCCGAAGCCTTCCCACTACCGGTGAGCCTGCTGGTGCTTGAAATAGCTCTTGGCATCATAGCAGCACACAGGCCTCCAGTGACCACAGACGGATGGACAAAGGGGGGACGGGAAGGAAGAAGGACCTTGTCCCAGAAGTTTCGGTTGAGCCAAGTGTTCTCCAGACTGGATGAGGATGAGGACATCCCAGAGAGGAGGAATGATTCAACTTGAGAAAAGGCAACTGACCTAGGAATTCTCTCACCCGGTGACCCCAGAGACAGATTTTTCTAGTTTTAATGGGGGCTGTTGCCAGGCGATGATGTGAGGCATTGAAGAGAGTCCGTGGGAGGTGAGAAATTCAAGGCCACCCTTGCGCGCCCCTCTCAGAAGCTGTTCGCTGGACAGAGTGAGAGAGAGATGATCACGTGAGGGGTTCACAGCATTCAGAGAAAAGGCTTTGCAAGGTGTCCCCAGCTCTGCGCCTGCTTGTGCACAGAGAAGGCGGGCTCCAGGAGAACTGAGAGAAAGGTGAAGCAAGCCTTCTTCCTACCTGCAGGTCTGACCTGCGGTGGCTGCTTGCTGGTGCTGAAGGTCCCAAGATGCGAAACAGGGAAGCCATGTACAAACGCGCTTTACACAATTGATGTGTGTATGGATTGTGATAAGAGTTGTATGAGCCTAATAAAATGATTTTAAAAAATGATAGAAGAGCAAGATTGGCTGGAACAGAGGAGGGTGGGGAAGGGGGTCTGAGCAAGACCACCATGGGACGGTGGCAGAGCCACAGTGACCAGACGGAGCTCAGGAAAGGTTTCGGCACACAGGGCCAAGTTGTGAAAACTCCTCAGACACAAGCCAACACCTTGAGGTCACGAGTCGCTGGGCCGTGAGGATCAGGGGCCACGAAGCTGGTCTGTTGGCATCACATAGCCTACAAAAACAACGTCCCATGTGCCACTTCAGCGAGTAGCATCTGGGGTCTTCAAAGCTCATGAACCACTCTCTAAGGTGCAACTATCGATCTCCCATCCAGAGGGGAGAAGGGCTCTGAAGATAAATAACCAGTACAGAGAGTACCGGAGACCAATGGATAACACCGGTTCCCCACAGCCCTGAGACCAGAACTGGATGGTGCCCGGCTACCACCACCTGCTCTGAGAAGGATCACATTAAAAGGTCCTGGATAGAGTGGGCGAGAAATGTGGAACAAGACTCAAAATCGTACAAAAGACCAGGCTTACTGGTCAGACTGTAGGACACTCCCTGCCCTGCGGCCTGCCCCAAGATCCTTTGTGTCTAGAACTTTGCTCACCTCCGCGGCTCAATAGAATAGACAGGTCTATAAGGGAGCCTAGGTGGTGTAGTGATTACGAGTTGGGCTCCAATCCACATGGTCAGCAGCTCAAAACCACCAGCAGCTCCTCAGGAGAAAACGAGTTTTCTCCCTCCATCAGCAGTTGAGTCTTGGAAATCCACAGGCAGTGGCTAGTAGTCAGCACTGAGTCGATGGCAGTGAGGTTGGTTTGGGTTTTTTTTAAGGGGAACAGTAACACTTGGGAGGGTCTCACTCCTTGGAATCATCAACCGTTTGGGATCAAAGGGTGACCTTCACTTAAGGACAAAGTCCGGAGGGTTAGGAAACCAGGAAACACCAGAAGGAAGTGGGCTACGTGATACGACACCATGGGGGCAGCAATCAATGATATGAAACAAAACACGTAGTGATTATTGAATGGAAAACTGATCTGCCTGTCCACCTGCACCCAACTCACAGTACAAGTTACAAAGTGGTATCAAAAGCCACCCCACACGAGGAGGGGGACAAGGGACCTACCTGTTTTCAATGGCATTGAGAGACGTTAGTTTACAAAAACAAAGGAGGTGGGACTGACTTTGTTCCCCAAAAAAGACATGTGTTGAAGTCTTCACCCCCTGGGTGACCTCAGGTGGAAATAAGGTCTTTACAGTTGTCATCAAGGCAATAGGAGCCCCTTAGGTGAGCCCTGATCCAAGGTGAGCGGTGTCTTCCTCGTAAAGAAGACGCAGAGAAGGAAGACAGCCACCTGCTGACGGGGCAGAGCTTAGCGTGGTGCTGCCCCAGAAGGTCTGGGGCCACCGCACACTGGCAGAGGGAAGACTCATTCCTGGTGGGCTCATAACCGCAGGGTCGGCCGTTCGAAACCACCTCAGGAGAAAGATGAGACTGTCTACTTCCATAAAGAGGGCCTTAGAAACCCACGCGGCAGCTTTACTCTGTCTGTATAGGGTGCTCTGAGTCACAGTCCACTCGATGCGGTGGGTTTGGTTTTGCGTTTAAGAGGTGTCCAGGCCAACACCTTTGTTTTCAACTCGGGGATGCAGAGCTGCAGGATGATAAACATCTGCCGTTTCAAGCTGCCTAATTTGCTCTGACGTGTTGCCACGGCCCTAAGGAAATACACGCAAGGAGCAAATGCTAAGTGAGTTAGTCACGGAAGATATAAATGACCTGACACACCTCCGGACAGGACCAAGAGCCGAGAAGCTCCAAAGCACAAATGAGTGCAGGCGGTGCTGACCCTCGGTGGCGCCGTGGTTCAGTGCGAGGCTGGCTGCTAACGGAAACATCGGTGGTTCAAACCCCCTGTCCTTGCACTGGAGGAAATGATGCTTGGTGACCGGCCAGCAGAGATGACCGCTTTGGAAACCACGTGGGGCAACTCTGGACACTGGAGAGCCAGGAATCCAGATCTTCCATCTTCTCAGGGGAAAGGATTGATTTTTCAACCTACAGGTCTACAGCTCACCAAACTAATCACCCAGTAGGATGGGGATTAGGCATTTTAAGACATCAAAACCCTCAAATACTACGCACCATCACAGTGGCAGACACGTGTTCCACGGGAAGCCCCCTTTGTGACCATGCACGGTTGTGCCCCACGGGGCATTCAGTGGCAGAGAGTAGACTGCCGGGCCTTTTCTGAGGTGCCTTTTGGGGAACCCCAACCTGAAGCCTCTCTCTGAACCCACAAGTATGCGGACTTTTGACACCACCCAGGAACCCAGCTCCTCCCAAACAAAGGACTGCACCCAAAGAGTAGAAGACGGGGGGCACCAGGGACTAGGAGTGCCTTCAGGGGAGCCTCGAGGAAGTTTCTGAAGTCCCTAAAGGGCAGCGGCTCACCACGTCAACCTCCTGGACTCCGGCAGGAGGGTGGTGGACCCCAAGAGGGTCCTCCAGCACCCGAGCAGAGCAGGCAGACGGTCCACGCGATCTTGTTGGGAGATCAAGGCTTGAGTAGGAGCCCAGTGGCACACTGGTTAAGCGCTCATCTGTGAATGGAAAAGTTGATGGCTCTAATCCACCCAGCAGCCCAGCAGGAGGAAGGGCTGGGGCTCTGCTCCCTGGAGATGAGGACCGAGAAGCCCTCTGTCTCACAGGCCGATGTGCACCCGAAGCAACTTGACTCGATGGTGCCTAACAAGAGTGTAAACAAAAGCTCAGCAATTTTTTTTAAAAAGGAAAAAAAAAAAGGTATGATGGTAATCTACTTGTCTCAGCTGTGATTGAAGTCCACGTGTAAGACAAACACTTTTCAGAGATGCGATGGACACCGCGCCAAAACTGTATTGGGAGTTGCCGGGGTGAGTCAAGAGAAGTGATTCCAAACCAACCAAGCCCACTGCCGTCCAGTCGATTCTAATTCACGGTGACCCGCCAGGACTGAGCAGAATTGTCCCAGTGGGTTTCCGGCACGGTAGCTCTGCTTTGGAAGAAGTGCCGCCAGCGTGCTCCTTAGAAGCAAGGATGGCAAGACTTCAGCTCACCTGCTTTGGACATGTCAGGTGAGACCCGTCTCTGGAGACGGACTTCATGCTTGGTAAAGTAGAAGAAAAAAAACCTCACTGCGATCAACACTGCTGACCCACAGCCACCCACTAGGACGGGGTAGAACTGCCCTGGGAATTGTTGAGACCGTAACTCTTCTCAGAAAGGCCTCTCTTTCTCCCAGAGAGCGCCTGGTGGTTTTGAACTGCTATCCTCCAGGTTAGCAACCCCACTCCAAACCACTATGCCTTGGTCAAGTCGAGGGCAGGGCTCCTTGGTACAGTCGAGGGGCGGCAAAAAAGAGGAAGACCCTGGACAAGACGGGTTCACACGGTGGCTGCAACAAGGAGCTTAAGCGTGAGAACACTTGAACACAAGAATGGGCAGTGTTGCGTTCCGTCGTACATAGGGGTGCGAGGAGCCGGAATCCACTTGATGGCAGTGCGTTGGGTCTGGTGTGAACCCCCGAAGAGTGAGTGCACTGAGTGACCGTGAAAAGGAAATCTCCACGCTCGTGAATTCCCAAAGGGTCAACAGAGAAGATCACGGAGACTCCCTTCCTACTACACGCATGCATTCATTTTGTAAAAACATGTCATGGTGTATTGTGTGGAGGTGTTCAGACCACACCGTCAGTCTCCCGTCCCACAGAGCACGCACACATCGTCTCAGTCAGTCCGTTGCCCATCCAATTGCTTACCCCACGGCCTCCCCGCCTTGCCTTTCCGCCTCCCTCCTTCCTCTCCCTTCTGGAATTTGTCCAGGGGCAAAGACTGCCCTCTTCATCGTCAATGCTTGATCATTCTACCACAGGACTGAGCTCAGTTCCAGACCTGAGCCGTGACCACGGGGCATGATCCTGGGAGCCCCCCACCCCACCCCACCCAGTCCCTATCCAACCAGGATGTCTTTATGACTTTGAGCTTCGTTCCATATTCGTCTCCACTCCATCCAGACCACCTTCTGATGGGATCCTTCTCAGAGCAGTTGGCAGTGGTAGCTGGGCACCATCTAGTTCTTCCGGTCTCAGGGCTGTGGAGGCTGAGGGTCACGTGCCCGTGAGTCCATTGGACGAATGGTTTCCATATGTATTTTGATTTTCCACATTATGCTTCCCTCTAGACAGGATGAGACCAACGGTTGGGCCTTAGATGACTGCTCACAAGATTTTAGGTTGCTATTTACCCAAGTGGGACGTCGAGCACGGTCTTTGTGTGACACAGCACCCGCTTTGAAGTAACTGCCAACCTCATCAGTCCCAAGTACCCCAAGAAGCCCTGGCAGGGCAAATAGTTCAACATTCTGCAGCCAACTGAAATGCTGGTGGTCTGGACCCACCTGGCCATCTGTTTCCATAAGGGTGACCACATGGGAAACCCCGAGTTCCACTCTGACACGGGAACTCAGAATCAGCTGACGGTGCCCAACAACCAAGCCTCACACGTCCCTGCTGCAGGTCTGTGGCATCTCTCTATCCCTGGGTCTAAGTGCCTGTCCTTTATGACCTGCTTCCCTCTGGGATCGCAACACCGATGCATTTGTCACAAAATGCAAGGCGGAGCTTGCCATTTCCCAGAATGTGGGCCACTGCTTGTGTTCATTAGGACCTGGGTCCTCGGTTCAGGGTTCAGACGGGGCGATTATCCTCCCGTGGGCCTTGACTCCCCCAGCTGGCTGCTCTCTGCCTGCGGCAGGCCTGACATCAGGGTCCTGAGTCATCAAGGACATTGTTTGGGGCAGGAAGTGAGCCCATTAGTCGGAATCCTTCACCAGCCTAGAAAAGAGCACCTCAATTCAGAACTCTGTAGAAAATGACAACCCCTTAATAAGGAAATACAAGTAGCCAATCAAAATCTCACTATGACAGAGAGAACCTTCCCAGGCGACACCACTGGGTGCACTGAGAGAGTTGCTCAATGCTCACCTAGTGGGAGAAATGCGCACTACGGAAGCTCTGCTCTGCAGAGCTTTTTACCGGTTTTTTTTTTGGGGGGGGACCCCTCATACATACACACATACATCATACATGCATTCATGCACACATCATACAGGCACACATCATAAGCACATCATGCACACATTCATATATCCATGTATACTTGTGCAGACAGCATGCATGCAGGCATGCATGTGCATCGATTGGGTGGTCATGAGTCAGAATCAGTCTGGGGAAGCTGGCTTGGGTTTCGTGTGTCTGTCCATTTCCTCCGGCTGATTGTGTCCATCACCTGCACGCCTACCTCTCGTCCTCCCTGTCCTGACGCCCTTCCTGTGAGAGCGCAGGACTTCCTGGTTTCCACTGTGACGAGGGTTGAAACCTCCCAGCCGGGACCTTCTGTCTCCCACCCCCAGTGCCGGCTGGGAATTCCTACCAGGGAAACCTCAAACCACCTTCTCGCCATCCGCATTTCAACCGGTGAAGCACAGGCACGAGGAAGCCACTGAGGAGAAACCCAACGATGACCCCTCAGCGGACGCCGAACTCCACGGGGTCCCAAAGACAGGTCGCTAGGCAAACACAGGGAGAAGACTGGCGGGAACACCAGTTCCCTGGAATAGGTACCGCAGACAAAGGGGGACAAGGCAGGGGGCGGTGAAACACATGGGGCCAGCAGCAGATGCGAGTCATCAGACTCACTGCCATGGGGTCACTTCCGACTCCTGGCACCTCCATAAGCTCCGGCCACACTCACTGCCGTGAGTCGATGCTGACTTGCACCCACCCTGTGCGACAGGGTGGAACTGCCCTGTGGGCTTCTGAGGCTGCAACTCCTTATGGGAGGAGGACGCTGCGCCTTGCTCTCAGGGAGTGCACGGTGGCTTGGAAAAGCTGACCTTGTGGATTTCAGCCCAACACATAACCGCTACGCCGCCAGGGCCCCCAGAGGCCCTGCTTAAAATTAAAACATAAACACTCACGGCCCTCCAGGCGATGCTGATTCATATCAACCCTGTCGGACAGGGTAGAACCGCTCTGGTGAGTTTCTGAGACTGTGACTCTCAGCGGGAGTATAAAGCCCCGTCTTTCTCCCGAGGAGCAACTGGAGGTTTTGAACTGATGGCCTTGCAACCCACAGCCCAACTCGGAACAGCTAGGCTACCAGGGCCCCTAGAGGCCCTATAGGACAGGGTCTTTCCATTCTCACAGGGACTCACAGAAACACCCGGCAGCGTCTCAGGAAGACAATGGGAGAATGATAGAGAGCAGAGGAAATGGAAGAAAAACAAACCTGACTTGCATGTGCATTTTAAATGAAAGTTGAACAGGAAGTGCCTTAAATAAGGAAAGGAACCAAAAATGAGACCAAACCCACAGCCGTCCCGTCTTTTAGGACAAATCGGAACAGGGTCCCGGGGATGAAACGTTTGCGGGAGCAGACAGCCTCATCTCTCTCCTGCGGGCTAGCTGGTGGGCTTGAACCACTAACCTTGCATTTAGCAGCTGAGTGCTTAACCAGGGCGCCAACAGAGCCTCCTGAATTAGAGATAAGCCCCAAACCCAAAACCATTTCCAGAGTCGATTCTGACTCATCGGGAGCCAGTAGGATGGAACAGAACTGCTCCCGACGGGCTCCACGCCGTTCTCTTTGCGGAAGCAGCTGATTCATCTTTCTCCCACATAGAGGTAGGAGGAAGGCTCCTGTGTGTTTGTTCTGCGTCTCCCCGGAAAACTCATGCTTTCCCGGTTCCCTTGCGTTGCACTCAGACAAACGCCACCAACGGGCAGTTTTAATAACGGAGTGCATTCTCCCACCGTTCCGGAGGCTCACTCACTCACTCCAAGCCCATCCCGAGTCCCAGGAAGCCTGGCGGACAGAACGGGATCGCCTCTGTGGGTTTTCCAGGCTGGGAGTCTCTACACGAGGGTCTTTGACAAAGACCCGTGGCTGTGACGGTGGGCTTCAGCACACTCACTAGTGCGAGGAGGGACATTGGGTTTTGTTCTGCACGAGGTCTCTGTGAGTCAGAACCCGCTGCATGACAGTCTGCTCCTCTGTATCTCCAAGGAGACGGATTGACAAGAATCCCACTCCAGGAACGTCACAAAGAAGCGCAGTGCCAGAGTGTGAAAGGCCCCACCAACCCCACTGGCACCCAGTCCATACTGGCTCAGGGTCCCCCTGAATGTGGTTCCCAAGTCTCTAAAGCTCGAGTGGGTCAAATTGTCTCATCTGTCTCCCTCAGAGCAGCTGGGGGGTTTGAACCATCGACTTTGAAGTGAACAGCCCAATGCCTAAGCCATCGTGTCACCAGGGGCCCTTATCCACACACATTAAAGCAAACCCAACTCACTGCCATTGAGTTCATTCTGACTCATAGTGGTGGGGGACAAAAAGACTTCTCCCCAGTTTGTCTCCCCCAGTTACAGTATGCCAAACCTCAGAGGCTGCTTGCCACCACGTGGTCCGATGCTTGGAGATATTCTCCCTGAAGGCAGTCAACCATTCAGAGCAGTCAGACCCTATTGGGTGTCCCAACATAGGTGGGGCTCACGCCCTGCTGTTAAGGACAACGATTGCCTTCCTGATGTAGAGCCCAAAACAGGTCAAACCAAGCCAGTGACATTCAAGGTTAGGCTGCCATCCTAAATCTAGGGTTCTGCCCATCTTGTCACATGTGCACCCCTAATCCCTCCTCTTCCTATTGCATGTACACCCCTAGATCGCCCTCCTTCCATTGTTGTAGTGCCTATGGTACAACCCCTTCCTGTGATGTATGTGGTTACTGATAATCAAAGGACTTGCATGCGCTACATCCCCACCCCAAGTATCCATAAGCCTTGGTTAGAAATAAAGCTCTCTCTCATCCTTCCACGCTTCCATGTGGACAGTCAAGAGAGGCTGAGGTGAGCGTGCTACCATGAAATGTGCCTGACTCCTTCATTTTACTCTCTCCTTTACCTCTTAGTCTCTCTGACTTTACTACAATACCATTATATATATATATATATATATATACTTTATATATTATAGCCATACAATTGTGCCTACTGGACCCATGATGATTTGTTAAGGGCTGGCTTCCCTGATACACAGGCTCCCTATGGACAGAATCAAACTGTTCCTGTGGGTTTCCAAGGCTGTCAGTCTCTATGGGAGCTGAAAGCCTCGTCTTTCTCCCCCAGAGCAGCTAGTGGGTCCACACTGCCGACCTTGCCGTTAGCAGTGGAAGCTGTCACCCACCGTGCCACCCGGGCTCCCGGAACTGCACACCTAGAACACATTCCATCTACAGTAGGGAGGAAGAACCCAAGATCAGGATGAATACGGTCAATCATAATGAGTTAGCAAGACTATGGTCAATCTCTAAGTCATAAAAGAGACCAGGTTTTGTGGTTGGGTGGAGGTTGGTGGGACCCCAGGAATCTTTGGTCCAGACGATGGGCCTTACACTTGGGGTCTGGAGCCAAATTCACCTCCACGATGGAATCAGCTGCCATTTCAGCTCAGAAGGGCAGCACTGAGCCAGGTCTAAGCTCAGGGGGTTGGGAAAGAAGAACGGAAACCTGAATCAAGGAGGAAGTGGGATGAGGGATGCTACCGTGTGGGAGTGGCAATGGCTGAATCGGAGCCAAATGTGTCTGAGTTCTTGAATGTGAACCTGTGACCCGCTCTGCAAACCACTGCCTCATTAAGCAGAGAAAGCTAGACTTAAACACAGTGCGTTTCCTTAAAAGATACGGGATGGTGGTTTCTAAAGGTGAATGCACGCTGCCTCATGACCTTTGGACATGTCCACAGAAGAGCCCAGAGGAGGACATACTGCTTGATGAAGCAGGGCTCAACCGGAAAGAGGAGGAGCATCAGGGAGGACTGACCCCGTAGCTGCAATTGTGAGGATGGAGCAGGACCGCGCCGGAAGTGACTCTGAGTCAGAACCCCTGGACAGTGAAGAGTCATGGGAAGAAACTCCTGGGGAGCGGGGAAAAGATTTTTACAGCTGAGGGGAGAACACAATCGTACCTAAGGAGACAGTCGGGATATTTCTATAAACCAATGAAAAGAAGTGGATTCTTTTTCACAGTGCACAAATTTATTAAATTCGCTATTTGGGCTTTGTTAAGGAAACATTTAAGTAAGTCATTTTCTGCAAAGTGCTCAAAAGTAAAGCATAGAGGATGGTGGCAACCTGCGTACAAATGTCCTTGATACGATGGATGCGTGGATTGGTATTAGAGCCCCCGATAAAATGATTTATTAAAGTAAAAAAAAAAGAATAAAACACAATGGCGATGACTTTGTATACACTGAAGTGTTGACGGTTTGGATCTCAAGTGAATTTCCTTAAGCTCTGTTAGACTGAAACCCGAAAGGGAATGCATTGAATATGAATAAGATCAGGCAGATCCCTGAGACAGAAACACCTAGAAAGATTGGAAGAGTGTGTTGCTATGTTTGTTTTAAAAAAATGAAATAGAAACCAAAGACACAAATTAGAAAGTAGTTTAGAGGACTGGTTGGTTCTGCACATGAACCATGGTCTCATCTGTCCTGGGACCAGAGGACTGGATGGTGCCCACAACCACTTCTGATCAGGATCCTGATGTGACCTCCTCCCTGGGGGACGAACAACAGAAAAGTGGGTGAAGGAAGACGTCGGACAGGGCAAGATATGATAAAATACCAATTTATAAACTATCAAGGGCTCATGAGAGAGGGGGAAAGAGGGAGGGAGGGGAAAAATGAGGAGCCGATGCCAGGGGCTTAAGTGGAGAGCAAATGTTTTGAGAATGACGAGGGCAATGAATGCACAAATGTGCTTTGCACAATTGATGTGTGTATGGTTTGTGATAAGAGTTGTATGAGCCCCTAATAAAATGATTTTTAATTAAAAAATAACTATAAAAAAAGAAAAAGGGAAAGTACATGTGTTTATTGTAAAAGAAGGATTGCAGTGCGGGAAATATGAAAAACATCGAACTGATGGCTCCCTGGTAACACAAGGCAGCAGAGCAGCCTGTCACTGCCCAGTGTCCAGCCACAGCTAGTCTGCTACTTCCCCAATCGGAATGTGCATGGCTTTCTTTGCATGAAGTTTGCAGGCACAATATAAATGCTAATACTCAAAAATGAAAAAAAGAAATGGATCCTGGCAGAATGGGAGGAAATGTGAGCAGAAGCCCACGTTTTTAAAAACTCCAGACTAACTGGACTGGTGCAGGCTGGAGCACTCCCAAGACATTACTTTGCTGTGCTCTAAATCTTGAATGGAAACTATCCCCAAGGTCACCTTGTAGTTAAATTTGTTTTTAATGGTTCAGAATAATGAACAGGCATAACATAGCCCGCAAACAGCGTCCAACTTTGTGAGTAGCGACTGGGGTCCTGCAGGCTCCCAGGCGGCCGTCCGAGGTGCAACTCGTGGCCTCTGCCCACCCGGAGGGAAGAAGAGTGGGAAGAATAGAAGGTGGCGTGGACATAATTAGTCCACTGAACTAATGGACCGCACAAACAGTAGCTCCCAACCTAAACCAAGAAGAACTAGATCGCACCCAACTGCCACTACTGACCGCTCGGCAATGGATCACAGTAGGAAGTCCTAGGTGAAAAATGGGGGCGGGGTGGGGGTATGGAACAGACTCAGAGTAATAAAAGCACCAGGCTGGGTAAAGCCTGGTGGGACCCCAAGGCTATGGCTCTGATACTTCAGGTCTGAAACTCAAGTCACCGCTGAGTTGTGATAATCAACCCTCTTAAGATCAAAAGGACAGCATGTACTCATGAGGGAATTCCAGGGATTAGGGAAGGAGGAGGACAGAAACAGGAAACACAGCGAGAAGTAGGATGTGCGATGGTTTGATGGTTCCTTGAGGGGTTTGCAATGGATGAGTTGGATCGGAAGGGGCATGAAGTGCTGGCTGTAAGACTATCATCTGCTCTGCAAACCTCTGCAGAATTTATTGAAGAATTAAAAAGATTAAATCATCGAAAAAATGCTTTTCCACGAATATCACCCGTAAGTATTGTGCTCTTTAAAATATCACCTATAAAGTACAGAGACAGGCGACCCTTGAACCACGCAGGTCCACAAATACTGGTGAGGAGGAAGAGCAAGATGGCGGCAAGCAACACCCGCAGGAAGGACTCCACAGAGACCAGCCCAGAGGGGCCACAGAGAAGGATCCCCTACCTTCAGCATAAAGGACCACCAAGACACCAGCGTCAGTCATAACCGTGGACAACCAGATGGGTCCTGGACTCCCACTTAATCCTAGTCCCAACCCAAGAACAGTTAGTTCTGATCCCTTAGCCCTGCTCCATACACACCTTCATGAAGTGATTGCTGAAGATAGGGCGCTACGGCAAAGTGTGCTGAAGAAAGCCCATGGTGCCCGGCTATCAATTGGAATGGTGACTGGGGTCTTAAAGCCTTGTCTTCAAACAAGCAGCCATCTAAGTGAGGCGTCAACTAAGTGCACATGGAAGAAGCAATACCACCAGCCTGTGTGATCCAAAGATGACAGTCACACAACTCCAACACAGTGAAGGGGAGGGTGTCAGAGCGTACACTGTGAGCACCCAATTTGCAGAAGGCTACGAAGGACAGTGGGAACCCAAAATCCATCTGCAGAGTGTCCGTCAGACCAAGCCTCTAGCACATGCCCTCTAGCCACAGGCAAGGGACCGGACAGCTCTACTCACACGGTCATCCTAGACGAGATGATGGTGGACAGGACCACGGAGTAATAGGACACTTGGTCAGGTGACCTCCCTCTTAACCCAACGTGGATGCGCTCTGGGCTCTGATATTTCTCACTTGTTCCAGGACAGAAATTTCTTCTCTGGCTTTTTGCTGCTGTTGCTGTGGGTGACCTTTTCTTTCCTACTCTTTGTTTTTATCTCTGTATTACGATTATCATTTCCGTTGCATTTTGTTTCTGTTAGGTTTCCCAGTTCGGGAAGCACAGACGGCGTGGATGCATGGAGACAGTAGCCGATGGTCCCGCGGGACTGGGGCAGGTGGGGGGTTGGGGGAAGGGACACTGGGGAGCAAACAAGGAATGTGGGAGCGGGGAGGGGGCACTGGCACTGGTTGCGATGATGTACATACAACTCTTGTTTAAAGCGACTTAACAAGAGGATATGTGGATTTGATATCCAGAAAACTACTTAAAAAAAGAAATCAGAGAAGAGTTGTATGAGCCCCTGATGAAACGATTAAAAAAAGAAAGAAAGAAATCCGCGTCGGCCCCTGGTTACCACAGGTGAAGGAGGAAGAGTTCTTGCTGAGGGGCATTGGATGTATGTGAACAGGGGTGGGATCCTTTGGAAAGGATGACGATCGCGGCTGCAAACGGGAAGTATGATCCACATAGAAGGTGTTGGATTGGAGAAGGCGTGTTCCGTGTACCTTTGCCCTGGCTAAACCCAATGCTGACTGCACGCATCATGAGTACACAGCAGAAGAGCGTGTTCCAGTCGAGGGCAGCAGTGACGGCACAGCCCTTGTGGATACCACTCACCTTTGGGATTGTGTGCTCCCCCATACTTCTCGCCTTATGGGGGAGAAGTGCCCATAAAACTGTCCAAAAAGGACTGGAGAAAAACAAGGAAAAGTTGGGTCTGTCGTGAGAGCATAAAATACAAATGCAGCTGCGCGTCTGCTTGCTGGTTGCATCTAGAGCAGTGGTTCTCAACCTGGGGATCGAACGACCCTTTCACAGGGGTCGCCCGATTCATAACAGTAGCAACATGACAGTGATGAAGTAGCAACGAAAATAAGTTTACTGTTGGGGGCGACCACCACGAGTAACTGTATGAAAGGGTCCTGACATGAGGAAGGTTGAGAACCACTCATCTAGAGAAATGTAACAAATGCAAGAGAATGCAGCGTTCAGTCGTAAGTGTGTAAAATTAACGTGCTGCTGTACCTTGTAATGACTAGCGCTCCCTCTGGAAAGTCAAACCAAACAGCCCCTAGAGGACACCAACCGGTCAACAGCTGCAGGGTGACTTCAATACGAAGGTGGGCAGCGGAGGAGGCAGAGAAACAAGAGGGCCGGAGAGGGAGTAACAAGCAGGTGAGCCGTGTCAGATGCGCAGACGGTTCTAACCCAGGCCTCTGGGCAAGGTGTGTCTTGGTCCTTAAGGCTGGGCGAACCATCCCGGAAAGCATACTGTCTGAGTTAGTGTATTGTGCCAACCTGGCAGATAAACAGAAGTGGTGTTCATTGAAGGGCGGAGGGATAAGTGAGCCTCGCCTTTTGAGTGCTCAGGTCTCTTGCTGTGTGATGGTTGGACCAGGGTGCAGCTGCCTTAGCAGTTCCCAGCTTCAGCTTACAAGGCTGACGTCCTGCAAGACATCCCCAAGGAGAAGCCGCATGAACCTACCCCGATGCAGCCCTGGGTGCTGGAGCAGCCGTGTGGAGACCCCTGCCAGCGCTGAGATGCTTACATGCTCACTGACTCGGCTTTCCTTCTGCAGTCGGTATCATTGCGTGTGTTTTGTGAGATGGAGGAGGATTTTGTGGATTGGTGTTGGACATAAGGGTTAATGTTGGACTTGTGGGCTTGGGCAGCTGGGTAGCCTGGGTTGGGATGTTTTCTTGATGCGCACTTAACCTTTATATACAACTCTCTCTTATACATGAGTTTCTGTGGATTTGTTTCTCTACAGTACCCAGACTCACACACTGTCCTAGGAAATCGCCGTTACGTGGGGGTGGGGACCCCGTGCGGAGCTTTCCATCCGTCGGGGAACAGAGCATCCAATGACCAATCACGGAAAGTCTGATTTCCAACGCTTGCCATCGGAAGTGTTTTCCCAGGTCGGAAGCTCTTGAATTAGCCACCTAGTAAAGTAAACTCTCGACGGAGCTGCTGCTGCCAGTGCCCTCCAGCCTCCTCGCTGTCCGTCCGTCTGACTCACAGTGGCCTCGCATGACGGAAGGGACTCGGCTCGCCTGCACCGTCCTCGCAGTGCAGGCGTGTTTCCGCCCATGGTTGCAGCTAGCGTGTCCGTGAGACCTTCTCCTGGAGACTTCCTTCCCGGGGGGCGGGGGTTGAGCCCGTTCCGTCCTGTCCTGTCCTGCAGATGGATCATTCCCAATGGCATTGCCCAACACAAGCCGAGGAGGTCCTGTCATCTCGGCTCCTAAGGAGCGTGCTGGCCGCCTTTCTCCTAAGAAGGGCCTGTCTGTTCTTCGGCCAGTCCTTTGGTCGCCATCGGTCGCCCTCAGCAGAACGTACAGGCGGCTGTTCCCTCTGCTCTTCCTGACTCTCCGGGCTGAGCTTTCACGTGACGGATGAGGTGACAGAGGAGACCCTGGCTGGAGTCCTCAGAGTGACCTCTTTGCTGGTGTCGTCCTTGAGGGCGGTCTTTGCAGCCCATTTCCCCATGGCACAGCGCGGCGCCTTGCTCTCGTGCGGCTGTGTCTGTGGGTGGTGATTGCTGGTCCCTGGAACATAGCCATTCTGAGCAGGGACCATGACTCCCCCAGGGAAGAGGCGCCCGGCTGCCCTCCTGGGAGTTCTCGCCTCGGCCAGCTCCCCTGGTGTTTCCAGGATGCAGGATTCTAGCTGCAGAATCGTTGTCCTCAAAGGATGGGCCGCCACACTCCCCAACTCCAGAGACCCTGGGACTCAGCAGAGGGAGAGTGGAAGGCTTGCAGGCCCTCCCGTCTGCCCAACGTCCTTCTCATGGCCAGAGGTGCCCTGGAGGCCTCTGGGAGCCCAGCCTGCAGAA
>NW_022106463.1:10045489-10050172 GCF_000313985.2 Echinops telfairi | reverse complement strand
CCTTTGGAAGGGAGAGCAAGTGCAGGGAGGTTGCTGGGTGCCGACCAGTCAGCTCTGGCTCCGAGGGGCAGAGCAGGGCTGCCCTACTGGTGTTTCTCTTTCTCCCCCAGAGCTTCTGGGTGCGTTCCGACCGACAACCTTCTAAGAAAAGCATCTACATACTCATCTACATACAAGAAAGGGCTTGATCTCCGAGGCGACTGGACACCAAGAAGGAGCCCTGGCCCAGCTACACTCAAGTCCATAGGTCCAGTGCTAGTCAGGACCCTCCTCTGGTCCACGGCGCTGCAGCCCGGGACACTAGAAGGTGAAGTGGGAGGAGGCCGATGACCAGGAGGAGGACCCTCGACGAGACGAGGTGGATCTGGACACAGCAGCTGCAACATAGGGCTCCGAGCGGCAGTGACTGCGTGTCAGGGTGAAACAGCGCCTGGTGACCTCACGCGGTCCAAAGGCACAGCGTACGGCGATGATACATAGAGATCACAGTAAAGTCATAGGAGACAGGAGAGGTGGGAGAGGAGATAAAATGAAGGAGTCAGACACATTTCATGGTAGCATGCTCACCTCGGCCCCTCTTGGTAGTCCACGACGGAGGTGGGGGAGGAGAGCGGGGGTATATGTCTAACCAAGGCTTATATATACTTAGAGGCATGCAAGCCCCACTGATTACAGGTAACCACATTCGTCACAGGAAGGGGCTGTACAACAGGGGGACGCCGTCACAGGAAGGGGATGGTGTAGGGGTGCACACGCACTAGGAAGGGGAGGGACTAGGGGTCCACATGTGACAAGATGGGCAGATCCTAGACTCAGCATGGCACCCTAACCTCAGTCCTCCTTGAGTGGGCTCGAGCTGAGCTCTCTTAAAGCAGTCCACTGTCCTTTTCAGACAGACACAGTCTGATTGGTCTGGACGGCTGATACCCTCAGGGGAAACCACTAAGCAGGTGACCTCCCAGTGTGCTAGCAAGCAGGTGACAACCTGGGGACAAACCTTTCTGTACCCCACAATTGTGGGGGTGGCACAGGCCTGGGCAGGCTTCATGCATGTGGTACCCGGACTTGCTGCAAGTGACAGGGACTGCACAGCACCCACCATCCTCCTGGGCACAGACCAGCGCATCCTGGTCCCACCGAGCCACCAGGAATGCCGAGAAGCGGCAAAGAACACACACCCCGGGCCACGGGCAGCTATGAGACACTCAACCCCTGTCCTTTGAAGTCACCACTTGTGGTCATTTCCTGTGACGACAACAGCACCAGGGAGTTATTATACATTGAACTCCGTCTCCCCTCCGTCTCCCCCAAAGGACACACTGCCCGTCCCCCTAAGCCTGTGTTTCAGGGCCCTGCTGGCACAGCGGTTGGGTCCTTAGATCAAGCTGCAGGGCGGGCTGTTGGAGGCCCTCGGCCACTGGTTCTGTGAAGGTGAACCAGAACCCAGCGCCGCGCCAGCCAGACCATTCCGACTCACGAGGCAGTGGAACTGCCCTTTAGGGTGTCCGAGACGGCGAATCTGTGTGGGAGTAAACAGCCTTCACTGTCTCCATCAGAGCACGGTGGGTTTGACCCATCAACCTTGCAGTTAGCAGCCCAGTGCTTAACCCAGAGTCTCACTAGAGCTTCTTCTGTTAAAGATGTGCAGCTTGGAAACCCTATGGGGCAGTCCCACTCTGTCTCCCAGGGTCATCCTGAGTCGGAATGACTCAATGGCAGTGGGTTGGTGGTCTGGGTACCGATGACTATAATCCCATTTGAGATTGGTTTTTCTCTGTCATGGCAATGAGGTCTTGTTAGCAGACAGAAGGTTTTAAGTCAGTCTCTGCTGAGAGATAAGAAGCGCTGATTGAGCAAGCGTCAGAGATAGGGACAGATGGACAGCACGCCACACAGATCTCTACAAAACTGGAAACAGAAGCTGGAAAGAGGGGTCCACCGTCCCCAGAGCTGACATGGAAAGAAAGGCTTCCCTCGAATGGGAAGTTCCGGCCTCCTCAACTGTGAGAGAAGAGACTCTGTGAAAGCCCCACCCCCACCCCCTTGGCGTGTTTCTCCCACAGCAGCATGGGGGGGATCGAGAAAGCCACTCACCAGTCCCCCAAGATGCACCAGCCCCGACCCATGCACCCCGCAAAGGATGGCCAAGGCCACCCCTCCCAGGCCCCACAGTCAGCCGGGAGCACCCTTGTCCACGCCTGTCATCATTAGGCTCCCTGTCAACTGGGCTGGGCCAGGACTCCCACTAGTTCGGCAGCTGAGGCCCCTCATGACGTGATCTAACAGGATGGATCGACTCCGCGATGGGATCTGCTGTGAGCAGCCAAGCAACGCAGGGACACCAGGGTGCCAACTCCATCGCCGGCCACAAGCCTGGTGGTGTTTCCTCGGAGGTGCGGGGCTTCTTCCCAGGTAAGCGGGCACTGGGAAGGGTTTCTTCCCAGAGGATGCTCCAGGAAACCCTAAGGGGCAGTCTGTCCGCCTCTGTGAGGGCCAGGCTGCGATGAGCAGAAGATGGGTGGATGCAGAGCAAGGAGGAGGGCCTGCACCACGTGGCCCTGCACCCCCTCAACCCTGTCCCACCGCTCACGACTGCTCCCCGAGGTCATCGCCAAGGTGGACACCTATTCCTCTTCTAGTCCCCTCTCTCTGGCTAGCGCGCCCAACGGCTCAGCATTTCAAGGTCACCCAGAGACGTCGTGAAAGACAGGCATGGCGATCTCCCTCCAAAGATCTCAGCCGTGGAGAGGCCTGGCCATCTGTTCCCGCCAGGACAGCAGCCCTGGGACCCTGAGGGGCAGTCCACCCGACTCTCCCAGGGTGACGTCATGAGCTGGAATTAACTGGATGGCACCCAGCAGCACACAAGGGCAACCTCATAGTGCAGAGAAAAGACAAGCAAGCACGCAGGCTGTCTTCATGAAGGCAAATGGGCAGCTCCACAGTGCCAGGCCGGGTGGGGTACAGGAGGAGCCCCGTGAGCAGCGGGCCAGGTTGAGCGAGGTGCCCACTCTCGACACCACCCCCTAACCTTGTGTGATGCTGGAAGTAAACTCTGTAATCACGTCCGTCCTGAAAATCAGCCCATAAAATCCCAACAGAGCCTAAGTTTTTGTTCCCCAGTCGGTCACGTGCTCAAGACCAGGCAACATCTTGGTCCACTGTCCGCAGCACCCCTGTGCCCTGGGGCCAGCTTGAGAGCCACTCACAGCAGCAGTAGCAGCCGTGAGCTCAGTGACCATCGCACCTCCTCCCTGGGTTTCCTGCTCCCACCTCGGCCGAGGAAACCCTTTGGGGCAGTGGACTGGACAGTAGCCAGCACCAAGGCCAGCAACACATCTCAAAATGCCCACGTTGACCCCCGACGGATGTTGTAGAAGTGGACTACCAGCAGAGAAATCACCTCTGAATGTGGCTCTACAACTCATTCTGCTAAAAATAGAGAAAGAGAGAGGGGAAAAAAACATTTCTCTCCCCAAAGTCCCCTTGGAACAGAGTAGAACTACCCGCCCGCTAAAGGATCCCACAGTGAACACAGAATTCCTCACGGGGAAGGGCCGGCTTATTTCGTTTTTTCCTTTGTCAGTGGTCACACGTCGGGCTGCTCACGGCAAGGTCAGCAGTTTGAAACCACCAGCGGTTCCTCCGGAGAAAGACGGCGCTTTCTACTCCTGTCAAAAGTGACGGTCTCAGAGACCCACGGGGCAGCTCGACCCTGTCCTCTGGGGTCTCAGAGAGTCGGCATCGACCCGATGGCAGTGGGATGGTGAGTTGTCTTCAGTGGGAAAGACTCATGGGCACTGAACCGGGGGCACCCCACGTACCCTCAGGTGGGGGAGTTTATGCTTCTAGTTCCTGTGATTCCTCAGCTCGGATGGCTAACGGGTCTGGCTCTCAAGCGGGCCTCTTCTCCCATGGGACACAGCAAGAGTCTCAGGGAACTGAAGGGCCACGTCTAACCCAGGAAACATGCGCTCCTGAGACGAGGTGGCCAGCAGGTAAGAGGAAGTGGCCACCATCGGACAGACAGTGGGCTTGGTTGTCTGTCAGGAGGTAAAGCTGCTGATACAAGTGGTGGTGGGGGGCTTGGTTCACCCTTGGCCAGCTGGACGGCCAGGGCACACATATGAGCGCCATGGCCTGAGTAGGGGAGTACAAACGAGGGCTGACGTCCCTCAGGGATGTGTGCCTGGGTCACCCTCCACGGGGGCCTCCGGTCAGCAGAGGGGCAGCTGAGGCTGAAGGGGTCCAGCATAAGGAATAGAAGAGAGAGACAATGGAAGTACAGCAGCCTCAAGACCAGTGGCCCCCATTGAGCTTATGAACCCTCCTCCTTTCCGACCTGCTGTAAAGAGGTACCGTCTCAGATACTCACAGGGGCGGATCTACCGTCACTCCGCGGAGCAGTGGGCAATAGTTCTCAGGAGAAGAGACTATTTGGGAAAAGGGTCCCAAAGGCTCACACCCAGAAACCACAGCAAACAAAGAGGTGCAAGGGGTGGGCTGTCATGCCCGCTGAGCTGTGTCCGCTGCACTGTGCCCCCAAGGTGGCTCTGCCACATCTCAGGACTGCAGGATTCATTCCCAGTCATGGGCTGGGCACGGAGACTGGGCAGCATTCCCTTCCATTATGCACAGGGTCACCATGGGGGCGGGGGCTACTTGGTGACAGCTCACAGCATC
>NW_022106463.1:10037955-10040832 GCF_000313985.2 Echinops telfairi | reverse complement strand
GAGCCCGGAGAGCGAAGGCACAAAGCACACGCTGGCTATAGCCAGGGACTCGAGCTGACCAGGCAGGGCTCCAGTCCGCTGCACCTGGATCATCCCGAGGTGGACACACATGATGGCAGCTAGCCGCACCAGCAAGCGGTGCCCATGCAGGCTCCCCGGGGGCAACCACGGGTCTGGAGGCAGGAGGCTGGTGGGACCACAAGCCAGGGCTTCAGTGAACTCACTTAGGAGAGGAGAGGAGGGCAGCCCGCTGGAAGGGCGGGGGCAAGGGTCACAAGAGCTACCCTCCCATCCGGACACCCACCACTCAAGCCTCGCTGTTGCTGGGGAGAACGCAGAGGTGAGAGTGTACAAATAACAGAGGGCACTTCTGGTGGGCTGAACCTGGCCCGCAGTGACCTCTCACAGCCAGGGAGGACCAGGGGTCCTGAGGTCCCTCTGAGTCTCAAAGGGCAGCTTGGGGAACCAGCAGAGCCCCCACCCCGACACCCAGAATCAGAATCTCCAGTTCAATGAGGTGCCTCTCTGCATGTCAAGTCGCAGATGTGTGTGTCCATATGCATGTGTGCGGTGTAGATGTGCACACGTGTGTTACATACATGTGTGTATAGGCGTATGTGTGATGTAGAACTGACTTGAGGATTGCGAGTTTGGTTTCTAACTGTGTACATGAGTGTGTGTGCTTGTTCATGCGTATGTGTATGCCTTCATGTGTAGAGATGTGCATGCATGTGCACACACAAGTGCATGTGTTTCTGCATGCATGTGTTGTATCTGTGTGTGCACATTTGTGAGTGTGCATGTGTATGTGTGTGCATGGGTTTATATGTGCACACAGGTGTGCGTGTGTGTGTAGATTTCTGAGTGCACATGTATGTATGGGCCCATGTGTGTATGTTGCATGTGTGCACCTATGTGTATTTGCGTACATGTGTTTGAGGATGCATGTATGCACTAGTCAGTGTACCTGTATCCGTGTCTATGCACAGCTATCTGTTAGTGGACATGTGTCTGTGTGTATATGTGTGTACACGTATGATCTGTGCATACATGTGTGTGCACATCTGTACCTGTGTGCACATGTGAGCATCTGTTTGTGCGTGTGCTGCCCGAGCAGGAAAGTGAAATACTAGCAGTGGTACCTTTCCAGACAGCCGCTGGCAGGAAGCAGGCACCCTGGGGATGCAAGGGATCGGCGCCCGGCTGCTCCCTAAGAGGCGGCATCCGGGACACAGCCAATGCTCTGCAGGACACACACCTGCTCGTCTGTCCATGAAAATGACAGCACGGGTCACGCACATGCAGCTCTCCTCTGCCCCCAGGTCTCCTGAGTCAGAGTCCACTGGAAGGCCCACACCGCCACCACCAAATCTAGCCCCTCCCACGTCTGTGCCAAGACTAGAGACCACTGGCTGCCTGGGCAGCGTCCACAGTCCTCCCTCTGATCCTCTGATCCTTTCAGGGCCACTTGATGTCCTGTTTTCTGGTCCCCGCTGGGGAGCATGTCCGTCCGGTGGGGATTAATCTTTATCTCCATTTCGGCCCAGGCTGGGGCAGGGGTCTGGGGGTCTGGGGTGGACATGTGCCTGCCAGCACTGATGGACTAGGGAGACTGAAGTCCGGGCTCCACCCAGCTTCACCCTTGAGGCCAGGTTTCACCGCCAGCTGGAAATCTGAGCACAGGTGGCACTGTGGTTTGGGTGTTTCCCCAGGCAAGACTCAGGAAGTCTGGGAGCCCCTTCCACCACTCACCCTCACCCCCAAACCCCACTCCCTGCAGGCCCTCCTCCAGGCTCATCCAGGGGGCCAAGTACACACTCCCGCTTCCAACTCCCTTAAACAAGAGCAGAAACGACCTCCGAAATGGTGCGCATTTCCAAACGAGAGGAAAGACCTTATGGATGTCCCAGTGCCCAGGAAACCTGGGGGAGCCTGGGGGAGCAAACGCAGCCAACGGAAGGGCGAGGGGTTCAAGCCCCCCGGGAGGGCCATGGAGAAAGATGTGATCAACTCCCAGAAAGATCCCCCAAACCAAGACCCCACTGCATCTCCTGGACCCTGACTCATCCAGACCCTTTCTGCAAGTCCCCTTGGGGCTCGGGGACTCTGGGCCAGTCTACTGTCACGTGGGCTTGGGGGAGTCGGCTCTACTCGGCAGCCCACAGGAGCAGCATCAGGGACACTGGAGGTTGCCGGTGGTCCCATGGTAGCATTCATGCCTTCCGTGTGAGAGACCCTGGTTCTACTCCTGGAAAAGCGCTCAGGGACAGCCCACTGAGGGTGGCGGAGGGTGGAGCAGAGCTTTGCTCCATTGGGTGCTGGGTTGGCGTGAGTCACCGCCAACCACGGGGCAGGTAACCACCACCCCACCAGGCACTGAAGAGACGACTTTGAGGGGCAGGTGTGGGGCATCGTGGGGCAATCAAGAAAGGAGAGATGACCCCCAGTACAGAAGGGGCAGGAGTCAGAGAGGGCGGGCACACAGCTGTGTGGAAGTCCTCGGCCTGGGGCTCCCGACTCGGCGAACACAAGTCAGAAGTCAAGAGCCTCAAGAGCCATGCCTCCATTTCTTCTTCTTGTTTCGGCTGCCGGGTGCCCTCAAGTGAGCCCCGATTCCAGCAAGCCTGTGGTGCGCAGAAGGGAGCAGCCCCGGCCTGCACCATCCTCCCAGCCGTGGCTGTGCTGACCCCATTGCCGCAGCCACGCTGCCCGTCCTGACCAAAGGCAATACAACTGTTATCTGAGATATTTCCAAGTGCTTCTTGATGGGCGTCCTCGCTTTGACCCGAGCATCGTTGTCTGTGCGACTCACCCTTCAGCATCTCTTCCCGGTCGGAGGGGGAGCCTGTTCCTTTGGAGGCAGCCGATTAGACCATC
>NW_022106463.1:10035126-10036286 GCF_000313985.2 Echinops telfairi | reverse complement strand
CCACACTGTGTCTCCAGTGTTGTCCCCCGTAGGGCTATGGGTCCGTGAGGGATGTCATGTCTCATAGTGGGGACGGCCATATGGTCTTTTCTGTGAATTGGCTGCTCTGAGCAGGGATATTGTCCACAGGGCTTGGTGGGCCAGGATGTGCTCCACTCTCTTCCTCCCCCTTCATTGACTCCTGTGTGCTCTGATCAGACAGGTCCCTCTCCCTGAGCTGTAGCTTCCGTGCTGGCAGAAGACCTCTTTAAAGTGTTGAAAAGCGCAGGGTGACTTTGAAGATTAAGGTGCCCTGGACCTAAGCCATGGTATTTTAAATTGCTTCATTTGCATGTGAAAGTTGGACATGGACTATGTTGTTGTTGTTGTTGTTGTTGTTGTTGTTGTTGTGAGGTGCCATCAGGTCGGCGCCAGCCCACAGGGACCCCTGCACAGCAGAACAACACTGCCCAGTCCCGTGCCACCCTCCTACTTGTCCCAGGTCTGAGCCCACTATTGCAGCCGCCGCGTCCATCTGATAGAGGGATCCGGGATAAGGGAGGACGGATGCTTCCGACTGTGGTCCTGGAGAAGAAGAGCACCACAAGGGCCAACAGACCTGTCTTGGAAGAAGCACGTCCAGAGGCTCCTTAGAGGCCAGGATGGCGAGACTCGTCTCATGTCCTTGGCACGTGTGGTCAGGAGAGACCGGTCCTGGAGAAGGACGCCATGCTTGGTCATGTAGAGGGCAGCGGAAGGGAGGGCGGCCTTCCAGGAGAGAGATGGGCACAGGCTGAGACAATGGGCTCACACATTAGAACAAGGACGGGGATGGTGCTGCGCTCTGCTGCCCGTGGGGTCCCCATGGGTTGGCACCCAACAACAACAGCCCCATAAGGATCACAGTCTGGGAAACTCACAAGGGGAGGGCAGTCCTGCCCTGTCGACAGGGTCTCTAGAACTCGGCACCCATGGGTGGCAGTCAGAGTGAGAGAGAGCAGCAGGGAGGGCTTGAACGTGTGGACATCTTTCCCTAGGGCGGACACCGTCCAGAGCCCAGCGCTGACCGAGCCAGGCTGTTCCTGCCCCTGGAGAGGTTCTCGGAGCTCAAGAACGCTCACTGTATTATACAACACCTCCCAGGCTTGGCTGCGCTCTGGGGAGGGCCGGGGGAAGAGGGG
>NW_022106463.1:10032481-10033876 GCF_000313985.2 Echinops telfairi | reverse complement strand
CCGAGGGTGCTGCATCCCACGTCCCACCTCTAACCCATCCGATCAGGGTCAGAGGGGACGGGCTCTGTAAAGCTCTGATCATCACTCATCCCCACGCTGCTAACCAGGCAACAGCGGTGTCTGACACCCATGATGTTAGGCCACAGCCCGGGCGAGGGAGGCGTCAAGGCGGGCTTTGGAAGGACAAAGGGGAGTTGTAAGGTGAGAGGTTGCGTTATGCACAGGGAGGAGAAGAGGGGGCCCTTGGAGAGAAGAACAAACTACTTCAATAGACGCTGTGAGAAATCGTGGGTGACCAACCATGGGGGGGGGGGCGGCTAATTCATTTCAGATGCTATTGGTACTAGTTGCTGTGCAGTTGGAGCTAATCCACGGTGACTTTACAGGCAGCAAAGCAAAGACGTGATAGGAGCCCCACCGCGATAGGAGCCCCGTCGCGATAGGAGCCCGGATGGGTATGTTGATTACACACTGGCTGCTAATTACAAGGGCAGCAGTTTGAAACCGTCTGTTCTGGGAGAGACTTATAGTCCAGGAAGCCCAGTCTATACAAGCTTGCGATGGATCGGAATGGCCACAACCACCATGGGTTTGGCTGGTTAAGTTTTGGGTTGGTTCGGTTTAAAGCCATCTCTAAGGGATATTTTGGGCTTACAGTTTAGAGATTATCAGGAGGCTGTGGTCTCCAGAGCGCCTCCAGCCTCCGTGACTGCAGAGCAGGTGTGTTCCATGAGAAAGTGAAGTTCTCTTCCACAACCCCCTTCGTTCTTGCATAGAATCTTCAACCATCACGTCCAGTGGAGGAAGCTGGGCCCCATCCAAGCTCTGCTCTCCGAGCAGACAGGGGCTCATGGGGACCCCACGCCCAACATTCCATCTCTTCCCCGTATTCCTCTGGACAGTGCCACCTTTTAAAAGTTTGAAGCACCCTGGATCCTTGACTTTCCTTCCAACCTCACCGCTGAGACAAGGAAGGAGAGAGAACCAAGGAGTGGGCGTGTCACCAAGCTGGAGGAGTGATTCAGCCTTGAAGCGCTCCACTCCAGCTGAAAAGTCAAGGGTTCAAAGCCGGCAGCCACTCTGCAGGAGAAAGGTGAGGCCGTCAGCTCCCGTGAGACGAGACCCTAAGAAGCCCTATTACAGTCCTGCCTGCCCCGTGGGGAAGCTGCACATCGGAACAGACGCAACCCCCCGTTGGGGCATCCTTCAGCGCTGTCTCAGTGGGAGCAGAGGGACCTTCTCTGTGGGACCTTCTCTCCTGTGAACCTGCTGGACCAGGTGCTTGTCCACCAGATCCCCTTGCAGACAGCAGTAGCCACCTCAAAACACCCAAATGTTCACCTTGAAAGCGGGGGAGGAGATATAAACAATACCTTCCCTTTGGGGAAGTGCCAT
>NW_022106463.1:10028899-10030110 GCF_000313985.2 Echinops telfairi | reverse complement strand
AGCATGAAGCAGACGAGTCCTTTGAAGCCAGGAAACGGGCTTTTTTTGTGCCGGTTATCCGTAACATTGTGGGATCTTTATATCCCCCCTCAGCCCGTGGCTGCTCCCCTCAGAGATTTCCCATTTGGAACATGACGGTGTTTCACAAAGCTCAACCACGTTCCATCGGGTAACAAAGGGCTTGGTGTCCGAACGGTTCCCTGAGAGGGAGCTTCTCTGTTTGCACTGAGCGCAGATGCCAACCCACGGCCACTGAGGGGATTCCAGCTCAGGGCCACCCGGCGTAGGCAGACAGACCCCGGTGTCTCCCACAGAGCGACGGATGGGTCCTGAACTGTCCACCTTATGATAACAGTTCAGTGTTGAAGCCCCTGCACCACCAGGGCCCACGGGGGGAGGGGGGACCTGTGACTTGTGAAGGAAACAGAGCAAAGACAAGCTCCTATTGCTTATCCGGCCGCCGCGTATCTTTGCCCCATTTGTTTTTTGACTTCAAAATAAGATCTGTGCAGTGTGCATAGGAATTTGTTCATCGTTTGTTTTGTTTTTTTTAAACTATAGTCCAGCCCTCCAACGGGTCTAAGGACAGTGAACTGGCCCCTGTTTAAAAAGCTTGAGGACCCCTGCTTTAGACCTTTGCCTCGATCGGATTAGCTAGCAGACAGGCTTGTTTCTCTTTCTCTCTAATGGTTTAGTTCGTGGGGCCATAAATTCCCCTTCTGTATCAGCAGTGAGCAAGGCATGTCACGCTGAGCCCTCTGAATACACACAGCTCCCTGAGCCCAACCTTTTATTAAAGCTGACTCTCCTTGGAGGCCCCACAGCCGACGGGACCCAGCACTTCCCGGTCGGTTGTGAGTCAGCCTCCCAGTCACTGCTGTATTCAAGGCCCCGATTGCAGCCTCCAGGCCCATCAATCATCTTGCCGAAGGTCTTCCTCTCTTTTGCCGACCCTTCACGGTACCAAGCGCAACACCCTTCTCCAGGGACTGGAGTGCCCAATACAGGGGCTGTCCCGGAGCACCTGGCTGCTCGTCCTCCAAGATGGGTGTATTAGTCTGGGTACTTTGGAGAAACAAATCCACAGCAACTCATGTATAAGAGAGAGTTTTATGGAAAGAAAATGTCCATCACCAAAACATCCCAACCCAATGCTGCCCAAGCCCACAAGTCCAACATTAACCCATTAACCCAACACCAGTCCACAAAGT
>NW_022106463.1:10022585-10028072 GCF_000313985.2 Echinops telfairi | reverse complement strand
CCTTTCCTTAGGCCCCTCTCTCATGAAGCCTGTCATCTTCAACGGGACACGCATGGGGTCAGTCCAAGCCAAACGTGTTTTGACCTCTCTGCTGGCAGTGGGCAGCTACAGACAGGTTCTCTCCAACACACACTGGACACAGTCTCCCTGGAGTCCCTGCCCAGAGAGAGTTCAACCGGAACAGTGGGAAGGAAGGGGGCTCCTGGCCAGTTCAGGGCAAAACAGGGTATCGGCTCGGAGGGTGATGGCGACTGTTTGGGGTGGGGACATAAAGGAGTCACCTTGAGAGATTTTCCTGAAGGACGCAGGGCGATCAAAGAGTCTTCTTCCGAAGACGTTTTAAGAGAACAGAAAATGGCATCCTGGAGAAAAAGGCCAAGATGTGACAAGGATTTTGGTTGTTCCCCCCCACACCCCCACCATCATGCAATCCACCTGCCTATTCTCTTAGGGTGCAAGGGCTTCCCTACCAGAACTTCCCTGGGAAACCCCACGCCATCCCCTCCACCACCCTTCAGACTCAGCCCTGCCCTGCAGACCCGAAGGACATTGGGGCAGTGTCCGAGTCTGCCAAGGGCGCCCAGACTGCTGCTTTGACCCGCTGAGGGTCCAGAAGCCCAGAACTCTGCAGGGAGGGTTCCCACTGCCACCTCCACCCTCCAGTCGATCCCGACTCACGGTGACCCTGCACAGAGTTCCCGAGACAGACGGCAGGTCTTCACGGCAGCAGAGGGTCCTGTTGTCCCCCGGCAGAGTGGCAGGGACTCGTTAAGGAAGCAGAAACGCTACCTGCAGATGTGGCCGGGCCTCGGGCGGAGGCCGTGCTGAGAAAGCTCACGATGATGTCCTGACGATGTTCCTTGACTTGCTCTCGGAGAGCGCCAGGCCTCTCTGCCGCTGCACCTCTGGGTGGGCTGGGACCGATAGCCTTGCTGTTTGCAGCTGACTGCTCCCACCGCCCAGTGATCCCCTGGGCAGGCCCCCGTGAGGGCAGGAGGACACAGAGGGAAGGGAATGAGGTCCATGGTGAGGTGACCGCTGGGAAAAAGAGCTCGGAGAAATCAAATGGAAGTGGTTTGAGGGGAAAGCCGCTGCTTCTGAGTGTGCCGGGGGCCTGGGCAACCAGAGGCCAGAGAGGTCAGAGGCCAGTGGCCAGCTGGTCCACTGAGCAGAGTCTGGGCAGCAAGGTGCTGTGGGGAAAGCAGGATGTAAGGTCATCTTTGGGCCCCTGCAGTCTTTCCCTGGGGTTCTGCCGAGGCTCCCGACCCCAGAACCACTCAGAGCACATCGACGACTTCAGGGGACTGCCCCTCCCAGAGCGCTGCCTGGCCTGCCTGGGCCCCAGAAGCTCTGCTCATTCAGACTGGGAGGCCTTCGCCAGCATGTCCCTCCTGCCTACAGCTCCTGGGCCACCAGCCTCCTTAGAAGGTTCTGTCAGTGCCTATTTTCCCAGCTGTGGTCCCAGAATCTTCCTGACAGGTACTTTCTGAACCAACCATCTGCTGGGACCAGCCCCTGCTGAGGGCAGGGGTCTCTGTTGACACAGGTGAAGGGTCACAGGTGTTCACCCGTGAGCCACTCCATGGGAGAACGGTTTGGCCGTCTGCTCCCGTGGAAAGACTTAGTGCCTCGGAAGACCCAGGCAGCAGTTCAGCTCGGTCACCTGGGCAACCATGCACCGTCAGAGTGGATGTGACCGAACCAGGCCACAGAGCATGACTCACACATCAAGATATTATCTTCAGATATTTTTCTAAAGAGAGGTAAAGGGGTTGTGAGGTCATTCAGCATCCTCTGGTGAGCCTGGCAAACGTGGGTCCATCACTCACTAGGTAATGATTACCTGGAATGGCCGCCTGGCCTAGTCGGGGTGCCCAGCGTCTGACTCAACATGCAACGGCGTGCTCTCAGGCGGCACCTGAGCCCAGCCCATCCAGGACCCCTGGTGGTGCAGTGAGGAACATGGTGGACTGGTAACCATAAGGTTGGCAGTTAGAAACCACCAGCTGCTCCACAGGAGAAAGATGAGGCTGTCTGCTCCTGTAAAGGGTTACCATCTTTTGAAAATGATGAGGGCAACATATGTACAGATGTGCTTGACACAATGGATGGATGGATGGGTTGTGATCAGAGCTATAAGAGCCCACAATAAAATGATAAAAAAGAGTTCCTGTCTCGGAAACCCACGGGAGCAGTTCTGCTCCACCCATGGGGATCGGAGGCTGCCCATCTTTATGGGAGCAGACAGCTGCACCCTGCTCCCACAGAGCAGTTAATGGGTTTGAACTGCTGGACTTTGGGTTAGCAATCCAACCCATACCCCACGGGGCCAGCAGGGCGCGGAACCCCACTGCTGTCGGGTCGATTCCCACGCAGAGAAACCTTTATAGTTTTCAGGGTGTAGTCTTTTTTTTTCTTGAAGTGATCAAGGATCTTATTTTATTTGGATTCACCATCAGCACCTACCCTGTTTCCCCAAAAGTAAGACATCCCCCAAAATAAGACCTACTTACAGTTTTGCCTCTCACTGAAATATAAGGCATCTCTCTGAAAATAAGACCTCCCCGAAAATAAGCCCCCCCCAAAGCCTCCCGGGACTCTGGACTGTAGTGGTGGGCAGCGCAGCTCACTGTTGGCCACAGCACAGCCGGAGCAGACAGGAAGTGCGAGCTCTCTTTTAACAACACAATAAAGGTGTACCGTATTCTTCTTCATGGAAAAATAAGACATCCCCTGAAAATAAGACCTAGCACATGTTTGGGAGCAAAAATTAATATAAGACACTGTCTTATTTTCGGGGAAACAAGGTAGGGAAGCAGCCATAAAGAAATCAAGCAATTTGCTGCACTGGGAACATCTACAAAATGTCTCTTTGAAGCCTTCACAACCAAACAGATCACTGGGCAGACCTACGTAAGCGTGGCCCAAACCGAGGCCTTTCGTGGAAACATCCCCCACGGCAGCGTGGACAGGAAGCCCAACGCTGGCGGCTGTGTTTCAGTCCTAGCGCCACCTGCTGGTGCTGGCTGCCCTCAGGTAGGTTCTGGCACTCAGCCACCAGGACAGACACCGAAGGAAGCACCTCCCGGTTCGGGGCCATCCTCATACTTGTTCTTGTGGTTGAGTCCATTCTTGCAGCCAGCACGTCCCGTGAAGGGCCGTCCTCTCCGTCCCTGCCCCTTCACGTGACCAAGCATGACGCCCTTTCCAGGGACCGGCCCTTCCTGACTGCACGTCGCAGTACGTGCGATGAAGTCTCACCATCCTTGCTGAGGTTGTAGACTTGACGGGAGCAGACAGCCTCATCGCTCTCCCGTGGCGCGGCTGGTGGGTTTGAACCTCGGAACGTCTGATGAGCGGACTGTAGTTCCAGCTCAAGCTCACTGCCATGAGTCGATTCTGACTCGCGGGGACCCGAGAAGGTGGGGTAGAACTGGCCCCTGTGGGTTCCTAGGACCGTAAATCCCGTGTCCCACGTCCTGCAGCTGCATGGAACGAAGTCACTCGGCCTTGGGTGAAGCAGACGGCCACCCACAGAGTGGGGGGGCCTCAGCCAATTGGGGGAAGGTCTTAAGAGCAAACCGGGGAGCTCCCTGCGCGTGTGTCAGGCTCCCAACTAACACAGACATGTCCCCAGGAGCCAGGCCTCCTCCCAGCTCATCCTGCCTCCGAGTGGGGCGCACAGCCTGCAGGAACCTCCCACCGGACCTACAGTCACGTGAGCCATCCGTATCTCTGCTAGAGGGTCACCTGATCAGCTCGTCCCACCCTACGTGCTGAGGAGCCCTGGCGGCACAATGGTTCAGTGCTCAGACCCTTGCCCAAAGGCTGGTGGTTCAAACCCAGCCTGCGGCTCTGGGAGAATAAGCCCTGACACCCCGCTCCTGTAAAGATGGCGGCTGAGGACACCCTATGGGGAGGCTTACTCTGCCACGTGGAGTCGCCATGAATCGGATTGGACTTGATGTGTCCCGACATCAAGAGATAAACCACTTCAGCAAGGTGGGTTCTGATTACCCATGGCCGACTCAGTCAAACTGGCTGCCGTTGGGCTCACAGCACACACGAGGGAGGGAGACTGGCCCGGCAGGAGAGGGCAGGGATGGAGGGAGTGTGGGCCCAGCCCAGACCAGTCATTGGCAAGGCAGCCAGGATCAGGGCAGGGGCTGGGCCTGGGAGCCTTCAAACCTCCCCTGAGGCTTTGAGGATCGGCTTCGCAGCCTGCAGGACAGACGTCCTGCTGCCCCCTGCCCTAGAGGCCCCAGGTCCAGCCCCTGGCCCCTGCTCCAAGGCTCCTCTGCAGGCAGAGTCTGAGCGTCAGAACGCTCCCGTGGCAGCCATGTGGTGCCGTCTGCAAGTAGGACAGACGTGTCCTCCCGGAGTGACACTGGGCCCGGCGTCTGCCCTGCCCACAGGGACTCGAGTCACGGCGGCGATAAATGCAGTTTTCAAGCCACCAGAAAAAAATCCATTGTCCTTTATTATGAACTGAATTATGTGCCCCCCAAACCCGTGTGTAGCGGTTAAGCATTGGGCTGCCTCCCTGCAAAATCAGCAGTTCGATACCACCAGCAGCCCCAAGGGAAAAAGACAAGTTACTCCGGTAGAGAGTTACAGTCTTGGAAACTCATGGGGCCAGTTCCACCTTGTCCTCTGGGGCCGCTGTGAGCCGGCATCGCCTCAGTGGCAGTGGGTTTGGGCTTCTGCCTGTGGGGAGGAGTCCCGGTGGGGTCAGGGGTCACTCCTCAAACACCTGGGTCCGTGCCTGCCGCGATAAGGCTGTCTGTACTTTTTCAATCAATACAATTGTGGATGTTACAGCCCAGGGCCAACCAAGTTCTCAAGATTCAGATGTTCATCTTAACTGAATGGAGCCCTGAAGGTGCAGTGGGCGATACAAGGTCAGCAGTTCAAAACCACCAGGGAGTCTGCAGAAAAATGAGGCCTTCGGCCCCCAGAGAGTTACAGCCTCAGAAACGTTCAGGGTCAGTTCTACCCTGTCCTGTAGAGCCGCTATGGAGCCAGAATGGACTTGATGGGGGTGCATTTGGTTTCAGAACTATCCGTGCACGTGGGAGGTGCCCTGGTAAGACTATCAGGTAAGTGCTGGGCTGCTAAGCTCCGAGTCAGTGGTTCAAATCCACCAGCCACTTCTAGAGAGAAAGAAGAGGCTGTCTGCTGCTGTAAAGACCGACCTCCTCGGAGCCCTGCGCAAGGTCACTGTGAGCTGGAACCACCTCAGTGCCAGTGAGGTCTTTTGAAGATGTGGGAGGAGCCCTGGTGTCTCGATGGCTAAGCGCTCGCCTGCTCAGGGGAAGGTTGGGGGGTTTGAACCCACACAGCTGCTCCCTGGGAGAAAGACCTGGCCCGCAGCGATGACAGAATCACCCTGCCAGCGGGGGCAACAACGTGACAATCGGTGAGAAACTACATCTGCTTGTTAACACCAACCAAACTTCTGGTACAGCAGTACGAAGAAACGGGGAC
>NW_022106463.1:10019679-10021127 GCF_000313985.2 Echinops telfairi | reverse complement strand
TAAATCCCTCTTCAGACTCATGCAGCCACATGCAGTGATGCAGGCAGATCACAGGCCGATGGCTGCAAAGTTGTGTGGATCTAATGGGGGTGGCCACATCTCCGGGGCTCTGGCAGCCACCAGGGTCCACCAGCAAGAAGGTGAAGGCAGAGAGAGGGGTGAAGTAGGGTCCCAAGACCCTCCTTATCCCACAAGGAGGCACCATCAGGCTGTGGCCTGACTGACAGGCTAGACTCCACCCCCACACTTTCATATCTCTTCGAGTTGACATGAAATTATGTAACGACCAGTCTCATCTAGCTATTTTTATGAAGGTCGTTATACACATTACTTTTTGAGCTGAACTTTTTGCTGCTGCTGTCTGAAGATGACTCCAGGGAACAGTTTGGGTTCAGGATGTCAAGGGGACCCCACGGCAGTTGTCTCGGGGTTCCTCCAGCCTCGATGGGTCCAGTAAGTCTGGATTCTCCAGGTATGCGAAGTCCTGTTCCACTCACCCTCCGCCCCCATTCCCATCAGGTTCTAACTGCTGTGTCCCTGGGGAGTGGCTGGTCGTGGTAACAGGACACCATCTCGTTCTCCTGGTCTTCTGTGAGAGGAAGCAGTGGGTTCTGGGGCTTTCAGTCCTGTCACCCAATAGTTTCTGTGACTCTTGAGTTTCCTTCTTCCTCTGAATCCTGGTCTTCCCCTGTCAGAAACCCGTCTTCTTCGAGAATCTGTCTTCCGCTGTTAGCGCCCCGGCAGGTCTCTAAGTACCCCGCAGCCTTCTTCCCAGCACCCTCTCCCCAGCTTCCTCTCTTTGGGACTCTGTACTGTTTCATTCTGACCTAACACCACCACCACGGATGCCGCTGCCCTCGGGGAACTCACCCACCCCTGACCCTTTGGGGCACATCTGTGGCAACCTTCGTAACACAGGCTGGGGGCTGGGGAAGCAGGTTGCATCTCCTGTTAAGGTCGAGAGGAATCCAAAATCCAGACCACAGCATACATACCACGGCATGCTCGTATCACATCGGATGGACAGGGAATTGAAACCTTGTTAAACGTTCTCTGTGATCAAGGAATCTATGCGGGAATCCTGGTTCAAAAGAGGTGGGGAGATATATAGGACAGAAACACGTTTTCATGGAATCCAGACATCCTGGAGTTGTTGCAACTGGACAAACACCTTACTTTCTGCCGAGGGTGATGTCTCCCTCCAGGAACTGGTCCAGAGTAGGTGAGACAAACGCTCACTGCGCTCGCTTCTGAGGAGCACTTTGGCTGTACCTCTTCCACGACAGGTTGCTCTTTTGGCCCACGGCACCTGCCTGCTCTTCAGCACCGCCGTCCAAATGCTGCTGTTCTTCTCCGGCCGTCCACTCACGGCCTAGCTTCCCCGCAGTCACGTGGGAGGAACAGTCAGAAGAAGCAGGCGAGCAGCTGCACAGCCCTGACAACGTCCC
>NW_022106463.1:10010575-10018612 GCF_000313985.2 Echinops telfairi | reverse complement strand
AAGGGAACAACAAGTGAACTAAAATCAGTGGGAGGAAGGTCATAGGACGCCTAGTGGGGCTCAATCAAGGGCAATGTAGTAGTGAGGAATTACTAAGCCCAAATGAAGGCCGAACATATTGGTGGGACAAGAGGGAAGTAAAAGGAAATAGAGGAAAGAACCAGGAGGCAAAGGAAATTTATAGAGGCCTAAATATAGGCATGTACCTATGTAATTATATATATGTATGTATACATACATGTGTGTCTGTATGTATATATATATATGTATAAAGAGGGGAATAGAACTATGTACTCATACCTATATATTAAGAATTAAGGTTACAGATGGATATTGGTTTTTAACTCAAGTACTCCCTCAACACAAGAGCACTTTGTTCTAACAATCCGGCATTCTGCGATGCTCACCTTCCCAACGATCACTGAAGACAAAATGGGTGCATAAGCAAAGGTGGTGAAGGAAGCTGATGGTGCCTGGCAATTAAAAGATGTAGCATCTGGGGTCTCAATATTCCTCACCAGCACATCCTACTAATTGCCTACTGGAAATGATAGCTTATGACTGCATCAAACCAGCTACGTTTCACACACAATGCTCCGTGGGAGGTGGGGCATGGGCGGGGGTGCAAACCCACTGTCCTGGAGTTGGTCCAACTCACAGTGACCCTGCACAGGGCATCTGAAGCTGTACACCTTTATGGGAGCGGACAGTCTCATCTTCATCCCTCAGAATGGCTGGTGGGTTTGAACCACTGACCTCGCGGTTAGCAGCCCAGCACCTACATGACAGTGCCACTAGGGCCCCTGTCAAGGCTGCAGAAGCCCCTTAATGTAGTCAAACCATTGTCCTTGCCACAGTCCCGGGGCATGTTTTTTGCTGTACGTATGTTCACCAAGAAAAATAAATTATTTACTTTTCAAAGAGTATTCTGTTTCCTATCCGTATTCCCCAGGGAAGGGCCACTGTAAGTCAGAAAGCTCTGCGAGTTCATACCAGTGTGGCTTTAGTCTGAGCAAAGCGTGTTTGAGCGTGTCCATGGCCAGCGGGCAGCTGCAGACCAGGCCGCCTGGTCACACACGTGTCTCTTCCGGGCGCCTACAAAGGAAGGTGGCAAAGACAGTGCAGTGAGAAGACACCGGTCTTTGAAGCGAGAATGAAGCTAACCAAGATGTTGTGGACCTGTGGGGGGGGAGCTGTCTGCTCCTTGGGCTAATGGGGCAGGACCACCACCTTCCACAGCCGGCCGTGGCCCCGGGAGCCTGCAGATGGCTCAGCCACGGGAGCTGTTGAAGCAGAGGCTGGCCTGTCTCTCTCACCTGGAGGCAGAGAGGCCAGTTCAGAGGTGAAGGCGACCGTTTCAGGAAGTTACTGAGGATCTGTCGATCGCTTTCCATGGAGGGCAAAGAATGACCACGGGGACTTTGGGGGAAGAAGTTTTAAGAAAGTGGATGTCTGGCGTGGTGAGAAATTGCATGCTGGGATTCCCACCCCCTATGAAAGGGCACCTGCTTATTCTCCAAGGGTGGCAAGGGCTGTCCCCAGAAGATTTCACTGGGAAACCCAACCCCACCCACCCACAGTCTTGATCTTGCCCCTTCACACATTTTTTTGTCCCCCAAGTTCAAAGATCACTTCAAAGGAACACGATTTGGGGCCCCGGAGGAGGCCCAAATTGCCTTTTTGAGGAGATGTTCCTTGAAGAGCCCCGAGTTCTTTGGGAAGGAACCCCACCTTCAGACGTGTAGAGACCAGGCGGAGGAACAATAGCCTCATCCGGGTTCCCATGATTTTACCTCAGGCCTTTGGACCCACCCTCATAGCTCGTGGAGATGCCCAAACGTGAAAGGATTCTGCGTCGTGAGAGTTCATTCAAAGGGAAAAGACCCAAGAACGCATTATAAACTGGCGTGGACACCAATCCGATAGGGCTTGGTCCAGGCAATCTGCTGTGGCCACCAGACCAGTGGAGATCTCGATGATGGAAGGATGGTGTTGCCATCGTCCGTCATCAACTACCAATGCTAGCTGCCACGGAATGCTCCCTGCCACGGAATGCTCCCACACGGGACCCCGTGGTCAATGGCACCAGGCACTGCCCCACCTGCACATCTTCCTGGCCCTCAGCTGCCTGGAGCCCATTGTCACAGCCACTGCGCAGGGAGACTGTCTCCCAATCCCTGGGGCGCACCTTCAGCTCTGCTTCAGATACTGTTCTGTGGGGGTCCACAGGGTCTTCATGTTCTGTTTTTCAGAACTCTACCCCTCAGCCTCTCCTCTGCACCTGTGTTCGTCTGGTAGCTCCTCTGAAGCCCTCCCTCCCGGGTGGTGACCCTGTGCCATTTGAAATACCAGTGGCATCATTCCCAACATGACAGTAGCCCAGGAACCACTCCATTGCCACACCCTGCGAGCTGGGCAACGGTGACCAACTCTACTCCCAGCCATCGAGTCAACTCGGAATCAGGAGGGCAGAGGAGAACTGCCCACGAGGGGTTGCCCCACGGAGCACCCGGTGAGCTCAGCACTCCAGCAAATGCGCTCCTTCCTACCATGAGGGGGCGCTTTCCCCTCGGACAAGATCCCACCCCCAAGCACAATGCATTAGAGTTGAGAAAGGCATTCAAGCGTGATCTTGGCCATCTTGGCCAACGTACTTAATACCCTGTGCCTCCCTGGGGGCAGCGCTGTGATGCTCATGATCATGAGAACATCTGCCTCAAGCAAAATTAAATTAGCCACATTCATGGGGGGGCAGAGGCCGTGAGTGAACCTCAGCTGGGTTTGGAGGGCAATAAAGAACACAGGCAGTGAGGACAGCTCCTGGGACCTCACTGAGGGGCAGATCCTGGAGAAATCAAGACATGAGAGGGTGGGTGACGGGGACATAGATGGAAAATTCTAGAAAGCATTTTATTTGGGAGCACTCGGGTTGGCTAATCTTCAGGGTGAGCCCTTCCCACAGTTCTTGCATGATGTTCCCAACTGTAGTAGTTACACAATTTCATGTCAATTTGGAAGACATAAAAGGGGTGGGGTCTAGCCTGTCAATCAGGTCACAGCCTGATGCTGCCTCCTTATGGGCATGGTCTTCTCATAAGGAGGGTCCTGGGAAACCCCCACCTCTCTCTGCCTTCACCTTCCTGTTGACAAGCCCTGCTACTGGATCCACAAGACTTTACACCCACCAGCCGGTGATGTTCCTGCATTCGGCATCATTGCATGCGGCATTGTGAGTCTGAAGAGGGTTACGGACTAGTATTGGACTTGAGTTGGACTGGGATGTCTTCCTGACATACAATTACTTCTTGATACAAAGCTCTCTCTTTCACATATATGAGTGTCACTGGATTTGTTTCTCTGGTCAACCCAGCCTAACACACTGATGCTGACTCCCAATTTCAGATTCTAAGGAGCCCTGGTGGGGCTATGGGATAAGTGAGTAAGCACTGGGCTACTAATCACAGGTCAGTGGTTCAAAACCTTCCAGCCACTCCACAAGAGGAAGATGAGGCAGCCTGCTTTGGGAAGGATTTACATCTTGGAGATGCTGTGGAGCAGGTCTAGCCCGTCCTGTAGAGTTGATGGCAGCGGATTGGGATTGAGTTTGGGAATGGCTTCCAAAGTTCTCAAGAATGATTTTTTTTTCTTCTTCTTCACTCCCACCAACTAAAGCCACTGGGGTCCGTTAGGATTTGATGTAAGGAAAACTAGTGTCACACTGGTTAGGGGCTTGTCTGCAAACCAGCCAGCTGCTCTGCAGGAGAAAGCCCGGCGATATGCTCCTGTAAAGATGGCGGCCCGGCGACCACGTGGGGCAGCTCCCTGGTGTCCTGAGAGCTCACAAGGAGCCCAAAGTGACTGGGAAGCCGTGGGTGTTGGGAGGGTCAGTGAAAAAGAGGGAGACGCTTGAGGAGGGCTGACAGAGTGGCTATAACAGTGGGGTGCGACAGAACAGCGATGGTGGGGACCACACAGGACCCAACACTCGATTTTGATGGCTGCCTGGGAGGGGTGGGGCGGGGGTGTCAGGTGTGTAGGACTGTTTGAGGCACAGCGGCACCTTGGCGAAGCTCAGCCTGCAGGCAGGGGAGGTTGTGAGGTGCCACGTAGTCGGATCGGACCCACACCCTCCCGGGCAGCCCCCCACAAAACTCCGCTCGTCTCTCGGTGGCTGGCTGACCCCTTCAGTAACACTTGGTGTCATTAAACTCTTAAATAACTTTTTTTTTTTTGGTCATGGCTCTTTTCAGTTTATTGCCTTAAGGAGTTACCCTAGTCCAAGTTAAAAGTGGACCCCACATGGTTACATCACACAAGCTGTGAGGCTTTACACTTGTGACAAGGGACAGAAGGAATGTTTCTACTCGTTGCAAGGAAATCCTCACTTGAGCGTCAATGAGCCACCCGCACTTAAAACCCACGAACCGTCAGCTGGTCGTCCTTGGCCAGACCAATCTCTACGAGGCACTGGCCTATGTTCCTGTGCTGGTCGCCCTGGAGCTGAATCCCTTCTCCATATTCTGGATGCTCCATCACAGCGCCATTGCAGGCAGATTTCTTCTTAAACGCCTCCACTAATTGCTTTTGGTCGTCATCGTCAGCGATCCCTTGGACAGTGTTAGGGTCTTCCTGCCGTTGTGCTGTTGAATTCTCATATGGATACAATCCTCTGTCCCCGCAGGCAGCAGGGCATCACCTTTACTTGCATCAGCAAAGGGGTTGAAAGAGTGGAGGTTCTGGATAGTGGACACCCGATATGATTCCTTCTCTTCGTGGAAACGGCCTGCAGAAGGCGGCGGCTGGAGAAGGCGGGAAGGTGGGACAGAGCCTTGGGAAGTGAGGGGGCTCAAGGGGGAGGCTGATGAGTCCTCGCGGCGGCTCAGTGACTGGGGTCTAAATAACGTGAAGCGTTATCTACTCTTAGCATTTAAAGTTATTAAATAATGCTTGGTGTTATTAATAACTCTGGCGTCCTTTAATCAGCCGTGCACCCAGAACACTGTGCAGCAGCTTATAGGCATAGACTGGCGGGGAGGCAGAGCCAAACTGGCTGCAGCAGGACGGGTCAGCTCCCCCAGACGCCCTGCGTCGTCGTCGGTCGGGGTGGACGCTTTGCACACTGTGCTCTTTGCCGCAGCCACGTGGTCACAATCGGCAGGAGCCCTGGGGATGCGGTGAATGGCTCCATGTGGAGCGGCTGACCACAAGACGAGCAGTTCAAAACCCCCAGCTGCCCCTCGGAAGAAAGAGGAGGCTGCACCTATGAAGAGTTACATTTTGAAAATCCGCAGGAGTGGCTCTGCTCTGGCCTGTAGGGCCACCACGAGTCAGAATTGACTGGATGGAAATGAGTTTGTTTGTTTGTTTGTTTGTTTGTTTGTTTGTTTGTTTGTTTGTTTGTTTGTTTTGGGGGGTTGTTTCTGTGTTTGGACTGTGTCAATCCTTAATGTTTTATCAAAGATCAGGTGTCTGTAAGTACTTGGTTGTGTTTCTGTGTTCTCAAATCTAATCCACTGATCTACCTGTCTACTGTTTGATCATCATGGCAACATCATAAACTTTACAGTCTGGGAGTGAAAGGCCCACTTCTTTCTTTTCATTTTGTTTTGTTTTTTGAGTGTTTTACTTATCCTGAGTTTCTTTCCTTCCATGTAACATTGGTGATTCCTTTTCCCATTTCTTTGAAGAATTATGCTGGGATTGGATCCAAACTGTATGGAATTTATAGGGTTTTTTTTGTGATCTTGACATGTTCCACTGTATTTGGTCTTCCTATCCAGGAGCATGGAACATTCTTCCGTTTGCGTAAGTCCCTTTGGGGTTCTCATAGAAGTGTCTAAAATTTTTATTTGTGTAAAACTTTTGTTTCTCTGGCAACATTTATTCCTAGGTGTTTTATCGTTGGGTAGTGATTATAAATAGAACTGTTCTCTTACTCTCCTTTCTAGTGTCTTCTTTAATATACAAGAATACAACCGATAATTGTATGTTGATCTTATAGCCTGCCACATTGCCAATAAACGTTCAGTTAGTTCCAGCCATTTTTAATTGAATCTTCAGAGTTCTATCTTCATAGGATTATATCATCTGCAAATAGAGAGAATTCCGTCTCTCTTGTGCCAATGTGGATGACTTTACTGTCTTGTCACAGAGCTCCGGCAAAGACTTCCTGAACTCTATCAGTAAGAGCGGGGAGAAAGGGCAGCCTTGTCTCGTTCCTGTTCAAAAGGGGAGTGTTTCCCATCTGCCTCCAGTGAGACGCTGGCCGTTGGTTTTTTGCACATGTGGCTTTATTATCTTGAAGAATTTCTCTTCTGTTCCTAGTTCATTGAGTATTTTATCAAGAAGGGATGTTGAATGTTATCAAAGGCCTTCTCTTCATCGATTGATATAATCATATTGTTCTTTTCCTTTGTTTCATGTGGCGGATTTTACACACACATACACACACACACACAATCCTTGCAGAGCCATTGCGAATCCCACATGATCATGATCATAATTTTGATGCTTTGTTCCATTTGGTTGAGAAATTTGACATCTAGATTCATCAAGGGTATTGGTCTATATTTTTCGATTCTGGTGATGTCTCTGCCTGCCTTAGGCATCAGGGTTTTACTTGCTTCATCAAATGAGCTTGGTATTTTGTCCATTTCTATAGCGTAAGATAGTTCGTGTGGGACTGGTGTTAACTCTGCTCTAAATGCTTGGTAGAATCCCCCAGTAAAACCACCTGGTCCTGGACTTTTTGATGTTGGGGATTTCTGATAACAGATCTGTTTCTGTTTCTGCTACAGGCTTATTGAGATTCTCCAGCTCAGTCTGTGTTAATTGCGATAAGGAATGCGTGTCTAGAAATGTATCCATTTCTTCCAGATTTTCAAATTTGTTGGAATTTTTCATAACACAATTTTTCATAACACTGTGATTTCTAAAATCTCGGTTCTGTTGAGATGACACCCATTTCATTTCTTATTCATATTGTTTCTCCTTCTTTTCCTCTGTTAGGTTTGCCAGTGGTTTATCAATCTCAGAAAATCAAACAAACCCACTGGCAGAGAGCCAATTTTGACTTACAGCGACCCTATAGGACAGGGTAGAACTGCTCTTGTGGGTTCCCAAGGTTGTCAATCTTTATGGGAATAGGAAGCCTCGTCTTTCTGTGTTGAAGTGGCCGGTGGTTTCAAACTGCTTTCTTTGGGATTAGCAGCCCAAAACATAACCCAGTATGCCACCATAACTCTTTCAGAGGCAAGGCAAACAGCATGGATGTGGATTTCTTGGTTGTTATTTTAAACTGAAGGACACAAACAATAGCAGTCCACTCCCAGGAAAGACTGCACCAGGCAGAGCTGACCTACCCAGTAGGCTGCAGCTCAGCCTGATGCCGAGCAGGCCCTTCTCCTGTGCTGGCTACTCCCGATGGCTTGCCCACCTGCCTGCCATCCTGGTTGGCTGAAGAGACCACTCTGGCTGACCGGGTCTGCCTTGTTTTCGTTGACATCATTTTCAGCTGAATGAATGGCAAGCAAAATGCCAGCATGCCACTCCTAACTGTTGCCAGACCCTCGCACCTCATTTCCGTCTTCCCCGAAACGCTAGAACCCATGCCACAGAGCAGGCTGGGCGTGGCACCTCGCTGGGCCTCTTCAGGAAGGCTGGGATACAGTGGCCGAGATAAGCAATGTCACAGGAGGCGGCCTTGACTCGCCCCCACCTCCCAACCATGCCCCGGCAGGCCAGGCAGAGGAGGAGATGGAGGCTCCCGAGAAAGGGGCCCGACCCGGGGGTGGGGGTGTGCTGCAAGAGGAAACTCATTTCGAATTTCCAAGGTCCCTCACAGCAACACATAACTCTTGGCCAGCGGCCTTCCGCCCACACTTCCCAAAGCACATTGAGTGCTCTTGACCTGCAATGAGAAGTTGTCCACCCGCAGCCTGATGACCAGAGCACAGTGGAATAATACTGGCTCGCTCTGGAGAGGGGGGTCCCTGCTGGGTGGCACAGCTGCCACCCAGACCTTAACTCTCTCTGTTT
>NW_022106463.1:10008532-10009430 GCF_000313985.2 Echinops telfairi | reverse complement strand
GCCTGGCCATCAGCTCCTGCACCGAGAACAGCCGAGGACACCCTCTGGGCAGTTCTGCTCCCAACCGTGGGGACAGCACAGGGCCGGGCAACGTTTTGTGCCCTGGTGTTTGGGGACGCAGCTGGCCCGGCAACAAGACGTGTGGCGATTCCACCTGGGTCAGCGCAGCGGCAAACAGATCCCCGGGCCTTTCTTCCGTGGCTCAGCTGAGTAGGTCTAAACACCACACGGGGGTCACACTGTTTGTGACAGCAAGCCCACTGACTCGCGGCGGCCCTACAGTTCAGGTGGGACTGCCTCTGTCCCTTTCCGAGGCTGTCGATCTTTATGGGGCCGGACAGTCACATTGTTCTCCCGAGGAGCGACTTGTGGACTTGAACCGCTGACCTTGGGGTGAGCAGCCTGGCACCTCCTCCACTGCGCCACTAGGGATTCCTGTGCACCCCTCAAAACCAAAAATCCAAACTCCCTCACAAGCACCGAGTTGTTTTCAGCTCATTGTGACTCCACAGAACAGGGCAGAGCTGCCCTCCAGGGTTCCCGAGACTGGGACTGTTCATCATCTTTCTCCAGCAAGATGGCTGGTGGTTTTGAACTTCGGGCCTTCTGGTTAGCAGCTCCACCCGTCCCCCAGGGATTCCCAAATACTCCCAGACAGGGTAAGTCAGATCACCATTCCTCAGGTTGTTCCGTGACCACAGGGGTCTTGCTGACGTGGCCCTCAAGTGTGACCCCCTGGACACCCCGACAGCCCTGGCCTGGTTCCAGAGCTGAGCGAATCTGAGCTCACACTTCCTAGGTCTTCCCAGCACCCTGACGGGGCCCAGGATGACCAGCTCTCCGGAGCTGTGAGAGGGGGGTGTAACAACTCCAAACCCACTGCCCCCCAGGCGATTCC
>NW_022106463.1:10006147-10007339 GCF_000313985.2 Echinops telfairi | reverse complement strand
GAGGCATGCATCAGTGCTGTGTCATTGGTGTGGGTTCTGGGACCTGGCTCTGTGACTCCGCGACTTGCTGGCTTTCTCTGCACCTGCAGCTCCTCCTCTGCACGGTTAGAGGTGGTGACCCCAACCATGATTAAATGAGTAGCTTCACGGAGGTTACAGAGCGCCCTGGTGGCTACTGTGTCCCCGTCTACATGCCTTCCGGGAGCCTGTCCCCTATGCCCCTCCTGCATGGACAGTCAGGAAAGCCAATGATGGTGGGGCAAAAGTGGACCGGGAGTCCATCCGCTTAGTCATGACCCTGCTCCTCCCAAGACAAATGTAGCCCTGGTGGGCTATTCACCCCTCGGCAGTTCTGCCCTGCGCTTCAGGGCCACTCAAAGCCCCCTCCAGCCCTGCCGCACCCTCACAAGGGTTACGTGGAAGCCCTGTGTGGCAGGCACCGTCGGTCACCTTACCGAGGGTCTTCCTGCCTCGTCTGTCAGTTTGTCGCACTGCGGTGGTCATGTGTGGCTGTGATGCTGGAAACTAGGCCACTGGTGTTTCAATGGTAGGGGGTTGGCTGTTAGTGTGTGCTGAACAAAGGGTCCGGCCACAGCCCTACCACGGAGCCCTGGTGCCTCGGTGGCTGAGCGGCTGGGCTGCTACCCGAAGGGCCGGCAGCTTGCACCGCACCGGGTGGCCCGAGTGAGAAAGATGAAGCCAAGGTGCTTCCAGACCTTGGGAACCCCCGTGAGCAGTTCTCCCGTCCTGCCAAACGACTCGGACTCGGAATGGGCCTCGGAATGGGCTTGCTGAGTCAGAACTGAACTCACTGGGATTGGCCTCTTCCCCGAGCTTCACAAAACTCTTTTGGGGCTTCTCCTCTTGCATCTGACTGGAATCCATTCTTTACTCAAGGGCCCCGGGAATGTGAGAAGAAAGGGCATGCCCCGGGCCCCTGCCCCCACCCCTGGGCTGCCCAGGCCTGCCCTGGCTCCTGCTCACTCCTGCCACCTAGCTCCCTACAGTCAGCTGGCTTGTCTCACGCACCCACCCGGCTCGGCCACCCCGTGGGGGGGACGCATGTCTGATTGCTCCCCTCAAAGGAGTGGTGAGGGCGGTTCACTGCCTTGGGCTAGAGGCCCCTCATAGCCGGTGCCGTGTCCTCGGCCATCTGAAAAGAGATGTTCTCGGGATGCAAGTGAGAGGCGGG
>NW_022106463.1:10003322-10005493 GCF_000313985.2 Echinops telfairi | reverse complement strand
GCAGGTGGCAGGCGACGTCAGTGTGCGAAGGGAAGACGGCCAAGGAGTCCCCCAGCTGAAGGGGAAGTGGACTGAGCCAGACTGGAGCTCGGTGGGCTCCGAGCAGCACGGGGGCAATAAAACCAGGGTGAGGCACAGTGCAGCCAAACTACTAAATTCAGAAGGTGGCCAGAGAATCCTAAAAGCGGCTGAGGGGAAAAGATTACCTAAAAAGCTCAAGAAGGTCAGCTGGCGGCCTGACGGAAAATACAACGCAGCACACCAACCTTTAAAGTGTCCAACCGCCCCCTCCCGACCCTACAGCCAAGCGCAGCTCCTGGGGAAGAGGGTGCGGCGGGGTGCTGGCAGCAGACACAACTGAAGAGGTACTGCGAGCAGACGCGCGGTGACCCCATGCACAGGGTTTCTGGGGGTCAGTGTTCACGAGAGCAGACAGCTTCGTCTTGTCTCATGGAGTAACTGCTAAGCGCGCCTGGGCCAGCAGAAGCTTTATCACACGGACGAGGCTGGTGGCTGTTACGCTCGCCGAGGGAGCGCACAGTAGGGGTTCAATGCCGCCACAGCTAGTCGGTGTGTAGGTGTCACCTCATCAACAGCAGAGCAATCCGACTTTACACAGGGAACGACACGGCGGGAAGGTAGCTTCTCCCTCAGTCCCCTCTCTCTCTCCTGGCTTTTTTCCTCCTCCTTCTAACTTTACCAAACTTCACAACCTGCTGTTAATATTTAATGTTTAATATTCCCCTTGGAGTGGGGGTTCTAGATCACACTCCATCCTTTGTCTCAAAGTAGCCCGGCCCACCAGGGACGTCAATAAATGTTCGCTGAATAGATTTTAAAAACTGCCACCGGCAACCAAGTTGTGTGTGTGTGTGTGTGTGTGTGTTTTGGGGGTGGGGGTGTGATGGGGCTGTTGGTTTATAATGTGGATCACTATTTTTAGTTATGCAATTCTTTAATGTAACCGGGACTTTGTCAGCTCCTATCACCAAAGTAAATAAATAAAACACGAGAAAAGCTACCGGGAAAACCTTCTAGAAAACAGATGTCCAGTTCTAAAATCACCGACACGTGACTTCCTCTGTGTGTGCCACTCACCACCTCACAGACCAGCGACTGAAAACCACAGATGGTCCGAGGTGTGGTAACGCTCAGGTTTATTCAACTTCACAGAGAACCCAAAGATGGGTCTGGAAAACTGGTTGTTCATCTGGACGGACGCCGGCCACTGGGGAAGATGTCCCCAAGCAAACAGACTCCTGTGCCCCAGTGGGGTCCATGGGGGCAGGGCCGAGGGGACCTCAGAACCCAGACTTAGAAAGTGGAAGGGTACAGAGAACAGCTGAGCCGTGAACCCGACGTGAGTTGTACACGCACGATGGTGGTCACGGAGGCTAGGGGTCCTGGGTCCTCCAGGGGTGAGGCGGGGTCCACAGGGCGCAGCCGGGCAGCTTCGCCGGGGCCGGGGCCGGTTACTGCTTCTTTCATGGTCCTCTGGGTGTTTTCCACATGGACGCCGTCACTGACATCTGTCGACCAGGGTCAGCAACTCCCGTTCCAGTCTCAGTCTTACTCCAGCCAGAGTGCGGGGCTCCCGGATGTCAGTCTGTGCATGAGGCGGTCCACCTGCACGTGAGGCAGCAGCAGGTGGTCCCCATGCGAGGGAAGGCTCAGCACATACAAACTTGGATCGTTATTGCACCAATTGTTTTGTTTCTCTACAGAATGATGGAAATTTTACATCAGAGTTTGCATGCCGCACCCTACCCCCCCAAATGGGCCAGACAGGTTGCAGACTCACAAGTGTCATGGCATCATCAACAGTCCACATCTGGACACGTGGCACTGTGAAACTGGCCGCTGTGATCATGCACACAGAGACTCTGCACAATCTGTGTTGAGGCCAGGTCTCTCACCCCACTCCTCACCCCGACCCCAACCCCCGTTCCATAACAACGGTTTTGCAGGCTCGTTTCCAGAAGCACTTCTGGTGCAGTTTGGTCAACAACAAAAGCCCAAAGCTATTCACTTCTTGTTCGGTTTTACAGAGTGAGAAATTCGCTTTTGCACAACCGAGACAGAGCGCACTGGGGAGCACTGAGCTAGTGACGGGTAACAAGCGGAGGACCTAGACCAACCTCCGCCGGCCCCGGGCCCAGCGGCCTAGAACC
>NW_022106463.1:10000087-10003097 GCF_000313985.2 Echinops telfairi | reverse complement strand
CACATACTGGGAACAGCAAAAGGTCACCTTCCAAATAGTTCCTTCTTTATTACAGTCTCATCTCGGATCGCCAATCTCGGAACAATTCCTTTCATTAGACGTGGTAAATTTATTACATTAGAGGATGACTTCCTTTTCCGATGTTGACAATCACAGAAAAGCCAACAGAACAAAACCAGGACGGAAGTAGCACCTGAGGTACTAAAGTGAGTTTCGTGAAGGGTAAGCAGTGACTTCTGTTTTGGCTCAAAGCACAGTTCACACAACTGTGTGCACAGGGCACTGCTGCCTCAGGGACTTGCTTCCCAAGTCCCGCGGAGGACGGCAAAGGCAGGCTGGCGCTGTTCTGAACCCAACAGGTTTCCCCTTCGCCCACCCTGTACAAAGCGAAATTTACTCCGCTTGTAGGACTGTAAAACCTACAGCAGCTGATAGAGGTGGGTGCATCTATCACTCCGTCCTGGCACCCCACAATCCCCACCCCAACCCACAAAGGTTTTTTGGCTTCCAAATAAAGCATAATAATAAACTCTTGGTGAAAAACTAAGTTATGGAGCAGTCCTCTCATATATGATGGCTAAATAGGAATTTACAGAAATGAGCACAGCCCATGTTCAGAACTTTGTTTTTCTTCCTGTAAACATGCAACTCACTATTAAAATACAAACACTTGGCTTTCGAGAACAGCTTTATAAAGACACACTGCATCAGTACATTTTCCTTCTGACCCAACTTCCACTGGCCGGACCTAGGACTCTGCTAACGTGTACAGGATCACAGCAATCATGGGCATCCTCTGAACGTAAAGATCCAGAGGCACCTGCTATACACAAGAATGTTCTAGACTATTGGCAACTCATTCAAATTACGGAATTTTATTGATACAGTAGATTAATAAAAACTGAAAAGGGATGATAAAATGATATAAAGAATTCAGTACATTATTTTATAGCACACTCTTTAAAATTAAAATATTTTAAATCTCTCTTTCTCTAAAATTTCCACGGCTGTGGAAGGCCCGAGCGTTCTGGGGCCAATACTGAGGTTGTAAAATAAGCTGACCAACGGAGGGATGCTGACCATCAGCCTGGCGGCAGGCGCCCATGTCCTGTGTCCCCAGAGAGATGGCGCCCACTGGCCTGGGCAGCGCAGACGACTTAGCACCTCTGGCGACCAAAGGGTGCCGGGGAGTAAACACTGGGTGGGTGCGGGTGCAGCAGAGGGGAGGGCGGGACGAGCTGTCCAGCCCAAGGCGCCCCTCCGCCGAGAGAGAAGTGGGACGCCGTCCACTGGAACTACTGATTCACAGTAAAGTCGTAGGACATGGACACAGACGTGGACAGACAAGACAGACGAGCTGGCGGCCGCCCCTCTGGCCAGCATGCCGCCACCTGCCACGGGCTTGGGGGTCAGAGCCACAGGGAAAACTATACAAGCACTTTAGAAGTCAGAAACACTAGAAAAAAAAGAGGCTATTTACAGGGTCTTTCTTAGTTCCTGTCTGCACAGCCACCGCACCCACACGGGCTTTCAGGCCTGGCCGTGTCCTGGCGGGGCACATGGCGGGAGCGAGCGGGTGGGGGCGCCGTGCCCGGGCAACGGCAGTCGCGTGCGGGCAGCCAGCTCTCGGCAGCCTCACACCGGCCGGCCGGCGGGGGCAGCAGTGGTCTTCAGAGCTTTCAGCAGCAGGCTCCTGCTCCACGCTCACCGCCGCTCCCGCTTGGAGCTTCTCCGCCGGATCTGGGGAGAGGTGGCAGGGCACGCATGGCGTTAGAGGACACAGGGACCCCCACCCCCTGCCCAGGCCTCCCTCCACCCCAGCAAGTGGTGGACCGGCCCGGGGTGGTCCAGGGCATTCCAAACACAGGTCCCATCAGAGGGCCCTTTCCAGAGCAGAGGCAGAGAAGCCGCTGTCCCTCCAGCCAGCCAGGCGACAGGGGCGGGAGGGGCAGCAGTCCCTCTGCTCAGCTTTCTGCAGCTCCAGTGGCCATCTCAGGCTTACAAACATATACCTGAGGTAGTGCTCCTTTCCTGAGGGAAACGGGGCTCAAAGCGCCTACGAAAAACCACAAGTTTCCTTCCACACTCGGCCATTCACCAGCAGCCCCTAAGGGCAGGCTGACGCTGCAGCTCAAAGCAGGTCAGCATCAGCAGCAGGATCCCATCGAATCACGGGATCCACGTGTGTGTGAAGCTGCGCGCCGCAGCACCCACACCAGCTCAACAGCATGGACCACCTTCTTCAATCAGTGACACTGGTGACACTGCCCTTTGCAAAGGAGGCATTGCCAAGCCCCTCATCAGAGCTGGCTTGACCCCACACTGACCCTTTGCCTAGCAGACATGCTGGACGGAGAGGACGCCACAGGGACAGCTTCAGTTTGTGGGCGGCGGCTTGGAGGTCACCCAGCTTCCACTGACTGAGAGATTCTAGATTCCAGGAGATGTGACATTCTGTTGTGTACACCCCTCCCCTCTTTGATGGGGTTGCTTCTACAGGGTCTCTAACCCCAACGCTTGGTCTCAGTAGCTGCGCACCACCCAAGGAGGCAGCTGGGCATGGAGGCCATCAGCCACGAGTTCATGGCCCTCCCCTCCTCGCGCCCCTTTCTTGTCCACTGCCCAGTTGTGCCTGATGACTGCCCACAGGCTTTTTAAAAGCCAAGGCATGCAATGTAGCAGCGAGGAATTACTAAACCCGAATAAAGGCCAAACATGATGGTGGGACAAAAGAGAAGTAAAAGGAAATAGAGGAAAGAACCAGGAGGCAAAGGACATTTATAGAGGCCTAAATACAGGCATGTACATATGTAAATATACATATAATGAGAGGAGAATAGAGATTTGTACTCATATCTACATGTTAAGAATTAAGGTAGCAGATGGACATTGGGCTTCGACTCAAGTACTCCCTCAACACAAGAACACTTTGTTCTAACAATCGGCATTCTATGATGCTCACCTTCCTGACAGGAATGCTGAAGACAAAATGGGTGCACAAGCAAATGTG
>NW_022106463.1:9998429-9999349 GCF_000313985.2 Echinops telfairi | reverse complement strand
CAAGAGTTCGTGAGGAATGGCAGGCAGGGGAGGGAGGGGGAAGAAATTGGGAGCTGGTATCAGGGGCTCAAGTGGGAAGAGAATGCTTTGAAAATGATGACGGGAGCACATGTGCAAATGTGCTTGACACACTGGATGAATGTATGGATTGGGTTAAGAGATGTAAGACCCCTAATAAATGTATTTATTAAAAAAAAAAAAAAGCCAAGGCATGACCCAGTGAGCTAGCTGGTTAGACAGAAACCCTAAAAGCGCTGTGATGCCCCATGGAACCAACCACCCCTAAATCCCGAGCCAGGACAGTGACTGCTCTGAGGGGTTGCACACATGTCCTCGTGGTCATCTTGTCTTTTTTTCTTTTGAGGGGGGGTGGTGGAGTAGGTGAAACCACACAGCACAGCTGGAGGGATTTCAAAAAAAGCGTGGACGAGGGGTTCCAGAGAATGGGGTCTCCCCACAGGCCCTGGATGCCCCTGGCGATGTGCAGCATCACGCCCGGGAGTTGGACACACTGACAGCAGAGGACTGTGGGTGCCAGCGCCCAGACCCAGGTGTAGCCAAGAGGCCAGCTAATCACTGCTGCAGCGGTACTCCCTTGTCTCCATCTGGCCTGTAGACCCTGAGAATCCCACGCGTCTGTGGTCTCTATCGAAGCGGTCCTGCCCCTTGAACATCTCCCCACGCAAACCTGCACTTCCCCCAGGGACGGGGCCCCTCAACACCTACGTTGACGGCAGACACACTCTCCTCTTCTGTGTCCTCCTGAGCGAGGTCGTCGTTGACAGGGGAGCTGGCCTGGAACAGATCCACTTCCTCACTGGAGTCGTTTTCTTTAGAGGCTGCCTGCTTGGAGCGCCCGACACGGCTGCAGGGACAGAGACCAGGGAAGAGACCATGCGATCAGTGCATGGGGTTGTGGT
>NW_022106463.1:9996703-9998042 GCF_000313985.2 Echinops telfairi | reverse complement strand
TCCTGGAGAGAAGAGGGACTCCACCTGAGGAGGGGCCCTGGGGTGGAGCTGCAGTTCTCCAGGAAACAGCTGCTTCTGTTTCTAAGGAGGGAACAGTCCTATTACCACGCTCTGGTGGAGCACCAGGACTCCCACACGTAAGGACAGAAAGAACCATGGGGACCACCTGCGTGGTGTGAGCGTGGTAAGAAATGGACTGCTAACCCTCAAGGTCAGAGGTTCAAACCCACTCACTGCTGCTCAACCGAGAACCTTATCTCCAGTCCCCGGGAGTACAGTGGCTCCGTGGCAGTGGGTTAGGGGCCCCCAACACCTAGAATCCTCTGAAACCAGGGGCTGGTCAAAGGGATGTGACAGCAGCCCCATGTAACTCAACGGCTCTATCCTGATAAATAAGCACACACCACTAGCCATCTAAAGTTTCATCCACACTCAACCTCAGCCACTTTTCATTAGATTTGGCTTTTTCAGGAATAACAGAGGCTGCTATTAATCTTGTCAATTCCATGGAGGGCAGGATGCGGAAACTGACAAATTCCCATAAACATCACCACACTGGCTGTGGAAGAAGATGCCCAGGGAGGGTGCCAGGGCCAAGATGGGCCAGAGAAGCCTTTCCCAGTGGTCTTGTACAAACAGACTTGCTTGGTTTCTACATTCTCGCAAGGGCACTCCGAGTTTTATTAGATAGTCACAATAAGCGTTGCAGCTGCCCTTGACGTCACGATGCTGACATTTACACAAATTAAAGTACTGAGCTTGACACCGATTACCCCAGCCCACCCCCAAACACACCCACCCACCATTTCCTTGTCATAAACAAATCGAGATCCTTTGCTTAGAAACCATGGCATTTACATCACTGCCAAGGACGTCAGTCTCCTCCCTCCCTCCCTCCCCCCAGGGGAGAGGCCAGCAGAGGAGGCACGGGGCTCAACAGCCACCAAGTCCTTCCTGGGAGTGCTGGCGACAGCTGCACCACAGACTCGCTCCCAGGACGCGCCGTAACACCAGATCCCACTTCAATGAGGGGGGGGCCCAGGGGACGGAGAACTGGGCCGCTAACCACAAGAGCAGCAGTGTGAAACTGCCAGCGCTCTGTAGGAGAAAGACAGGGTTTTCTACTCCCGTGAAGAGTTATGGTCTCGGAAACCCACAGGGGAAGTTCTACTCTGTCCCATAGGGTCATTGAGACCCTTTTTCAGTTTACATTAAGTGAAGAAAATAGAGCTCAATCTACAAATTATACTGCTGTTCCCATCACATGTGTAATCTTGGGCACTGAGTTAGTTAATTGTGCCAGCCTGGCCGATAATCACATGTGGGGCTGGTTGAAAGG
>NW_022106463.1:9992803-9994552 GCF_000313985.2 Echinops telfairi | reverse complement strand
CACGTGTGTTGATGAGATTAGAAACCTAACATCCCCGACACCAAGAACCTGAGACCCGCCAAGATGGTTGTGGACATAACAAGCAAGAAGAAGGAACCAGCGGGCTAAGTTTTATTTCAATAAAGGTTGCCAGGGGGCGTGAGAGAGGGCTGGGGGTGCATGCAGAGGCCCCTGTCTGCGCGCTCTGAACAGGGCCAGCACCTCCCCTTCCTCAGCGACCAATCTCAGAGACCCAAGCCCACCCTCGGCCCGGGCCAGCCACTCCCTCAGGTCAGAGCAGAGGTGCCCAGGTGGGTCTCAGAGACCACCATTGTCAGGGAGACAGCAGGGGTAGGGGGTTGCTGGATGCCAAGCAGTTCAACCGCGGCACCCTGAGTGGAACAAGACGCTCCGTGGTATTCATTCACCCACTTGTTCCCTGAGGCTGAAGCGGCTTGTGGAAACGTGCTTTCCTGGTGGGGCAGGAGCTCTGATACAGCAACGTAAAGCACATTGACACCCTCAGCGCCCACTTACATGTTCCTGGGCGGCTGCGACGGCGTTTTCGATGGCCTCCCGCGTCCTTTCTGTGGTGTGGACGGCGTGGACTCAGCTGTACTGCCTTCAGGGGATTCAGCTCTGCTGGGGGGCATGGGATGCAGGCTGGGTCACATGCGCGAGCATGCACGCACACACACATAAATCTCGTCACACAATGCTTGACGGCGCAGTGACTTCACCGGCAGAGATGTGCCAGGATCGTGGCTGAACACACACCTCTGCGACACGTGCGTGCGCGACACACACACACACACGCAGCGCACCTGTGCTGGGTTCTCTGGCGCTGAGAGTGGCTATACACACACCACCACCACCACCACCCGGGCTCACCTGTGCTGGGCTCTCCGGGCTGGCCGGTGCTGCTTGCTCTTGGACTTGGGCTCCACGTTCCCACTGGGCCTGTCGTCCTCGTCCTCCTCCTCGGCTGCGGAGAGTCCTGGTTTTTTTTTGCTGCCCTTTTTGGAAGTCTTTATGGGGGGCTCCTCCTTGGGGAGGCCCCCTGGCGGCTTGGGGGGCCGTCCGCGCCGGCCCTTCTTGGGCGGGCTGTTCTGCTCATCCTCGTTCTCCAGCAGGCCCTCCTTGAGCCGCTTCTCCTCGGGCCACGGCGACTCGTCTGGCTCGGAGGCCGGCAGGCCCCTCTTACGGCTGCGAGACCCGCCTTTGCCCTTGGCCTCGGGCACCAGCTTGCTCAGGTCATCGGCGCCCAGCTTCCCCTCCACGTCGGCAGCCGGAGTCTTCTTGCGGCTCCTGGGCTTCTCCAGCTCAGACTGTGGGGACAAAGAAGCAGGGCGGTGACAGCAGTGCAGGCCAGCGGCATGCCAGCCCCACCCTGCTTCTCAGCCTGACCTGGGCAGTGCCCTCACCTGGCTGAGCTTACTCCCAGGCTGCTCTTTAAAGGCCCGCTGCGTGGAGAGGGTAGGGCCTGTCTCAGAATTCCTCGAATGGAAATTGAGCTCTTAGGAGCAGCACGACTAACTGAGCAGAGAACCCTGCGCAGTCTGGTGCCCAGTCCTCCCGGGCCAAGCAAGCTGTAGGGCCAGTTTGCAAAGTCAATTCAAGCAACTCCGCCGCTGAGTGTGTGCCACAGATGTAAACTGTGGAGGGTGTGTCAGGTATAAACATGGCCCAATTCTGATATCAGCAGCAACAATCACTTCAGGGGGCACTACACAGAAGGCGCAGAGCTGGTCGACTCTGTGCTGCATGTGG
>NW_022106463.1:9989453-9991374 GCF_000313985.2 Echinops telfairi | reverse complement strand
GGGGGGAGCTGATATCAAGGGCCCAATAGAAAGTAAATGTCTAGAAAAGAATGATGGCAGCTCATGTGCACATCTGCCTGATAAAATCGATGCACGGATTGTAATAAGAGTTGCAAGAACCCGATGAAATGATCTTTTAATTAAAAAAGAAAATGACGAGAGCAGTCTTAGAGGCGCACACAGAGAATTAACATTTCGCCTGTCGTGAATTCTCAGTTCCCTGCTGCTCAGCAAGAGACACGACAGCCTGTCTTTTGCTTGTCGCTGTGGTCCCTGACTTCCGTCAGACACCCCAGAGCTGTCTCCAACCACAGTGTGCAGCAGGCACGCTTGCCCGGTGCCTGATTGTGATAAGGCAGGCTCCGTGTGCTCTGCCACCTCTGTCCCACCAGGCACTTGGCTTCCTGACAGAAAATCCAATGGACAGCTCTCTGCCTTAAGGAAGAAGGCCCCCACTGTGACCACACGCGGACTTGCAGGGCGCAGAAACCACCCCGTGCCCACAAGAGGCACTGCTCCAAACACCTGGCTCACCGCCGTCTCCCTGTAGGCATAGACACTGCCACTCTCTGCAGGAGCACAAAGCCTCATTCTCGTCTCACAGAGCTGCTGCTGGTTTTGAACTGCTGACATTGGCGGGTGGCCTAACTCCTAACCACTATACCAGCAGGGCTCCTAGGGGAGGGCCTACATGGGGGAAAGAATAAAAACCAGGCGTTGCTGCTTCCAGGGGCCAGTGAGTGGGTGTGGCTGGGCGGTGGCCTTGCTGACCAGAGGACCCACCAGGGGTCTGCTTCCAAGCCCTGGTGGCCCAGTGACTACCCAGTGGGCTGCTCATCACAAGGTCAGCAGTTCAAAACCACTCGTTTTCAGGAGAAAAATAAGGCCATCTACTCCTATAAAGATGGACACTCAGACACCCAGGAGCAGCTGGTCCCTGCCCAGCAGGCTCGCTGTGAGTCGGCCTCTCCTCCAGGGCAGGGAGCCCTCTCCTCCTGCCCTGAGCCTGTGCAGGGGACATTCCTACCACCTTTCCCAGTTCAAGGACAAACCTCCCGAGATGCGCTACAGGACTGCTTCTCCGGCACGCCCGCAACACATAGCCCATGACCGTGGCTTTCAGAGTGCTCGGTGTTCCTGCTTGTTCTGAGAGAGACGGACGGGCCGAGGACAGGAGAGACACTGGGGCAGCAGAAGGCGGCAAGAGCAAGCCTCTGGGTAGGCCAGACTGATGATTTCATCAATAATGCTGTACAGTCCACCAAGGACTCTCCTGTTGTCATGGTAACCACAAACCATAATCACTACTCAGGACAGCAGCTGCCAAGGCCACCACTTCCTAGGGGGGCACAACTAGGTGATCTGATCGGGCTCCCTGGCCAGGCAGGCCCTCCTACCGCTGCCAACAAAGCTAGGAGCTTAACTAGGACACCCACAGGTCACCAGGCCCCGTGGGGCCACAGCACTGGCCTCCATTCTGGCAGTGAGACGTTACCAAACGGCCTGCATAGGAAATGGAACGGGAACGTCACGCAAAACGCAGGGCTTAAGGAACAAGAGGTTCAACCAGAAGAAATGAAGGCAAAGAAAGCTCCCGCTCACCTGCTCCAGCGAAATACAAACTCAGCAGTGCCAACAAGCACCCCACCCCCAACCCCCTCGCCCCTGAACAAGCACTGGTGCGCCCAGGTGGTGCGCATGGGCCAGGCAGGCCGCCTGCAGAGGCCTCGACAGGCAAGGCCGCGCAGCACACTGACCACCAGCACGAGTTCGATGGGGCCTCACCCTGCTGAGATCTGAGTCGTCCCTCTTGTCACTCTTCTTCCCGGGCAGCGGCGAGGGCATGGGGTACTCTTCGTTCTCGCTGTGGTCCATTTCCGAGCTGTCGAGCCTGCTGGCACAAAGCTGTGTAACTGGGCCA
>NW_022106463.1:9987245-9989178 GCF_000313985.2 Echinops telfairi | reverse complement strand
GTCTGTGACTGCTTGCCGGCCGACGACAGTGGCTTGTTGACGGCGCCCAGGACGTTGGTGGTTTTCGGCTGTAACGAGAAGGGCGTGTCTCCCTCAGTGACAGCACAGGGACTTGGACGCATCACAGCGGGGTCACTTGGGCCATGGACACTCTGCCTGTCCTCGAAGCACAGCCCAGAGGACAGACTGAGGGTCACACACAGACCAGAAGCAACGGTGGCAACGTGTCCAGAACCCTGGTGCACTCCGAAAAGACGCTGACTTGGGGCCGTGCTGAACACAGCCTCACCGCGAAGGTGGGAGAAGGCCCCCTCTTGCTGCTCAGGGTCCGAAAGTCTGAGAACCCAGGGGTCCTGCACTGACCCACTAGCTAGTCAGTCTGAAACCTCGTGACAGGGAGGCACCAGAGGACGTGGCACTGAGTGGAGTTAGCCAATCACAGAGGGAGGGACCGTACTGTCTGAGCCACAGACACAAGACTCAAGATCAAGGTTTGCACAGCAAAAGCAGCAGCCTTTGTTGTTACCGGGGATGGGGAGCAGCAGGTTAGAGGGTAGACAGGTGTTAGTTTGGGAACAAGGGAAGATATCCTAACAATGGAGGGAGAGAAAGAGGAGAGGGAGGGGCAGGGCAAGCTCTTGGGAGGTTAGATAAATTGTTGAATAAAGAACTATCTGAAATGTAAGCCCCCACCTAATGCACAATAAAACACACATTAAAAAAAGTGTGTGTCTATCTGCTCATACAGCTAACAAAATAATAAAAACTTTAAACAAGTCAACAAAATACACAGGGAGTCGTTTCCCCCCTCCCAGAAGACACACACGTTTAAGGGAACCCCAACAACACGCATCACCATGCCGTGAGCACAGCGCCCAACAGACCCACACAGCAAAGGCAAGGCGCTGGTCAAGACGTACTTTTCCGGGGGTGAAAAACGATTTCATTTCTGGAGGCAGATAATTTTTGGTGTTACTGAAGTTCTACAAGCAAGGGAAAAGGAAGGAGTCGATTAGAACAGGAACTCTCCGCTCAGCCGTCCCACAGGCAGCAGGATCCGAGGGGCGCTGGCGTGTACCCCACCCATGTATTCCAACAGCTAACATCACACGATTCCCTTCCAGCTCGGGCTGTCATGCTCCCAGGGACCACGGCGACCAGATGCAGCCGAGAGCCTGCAGAGGCGCCATCCTCTCTGGGTACCAGACGAGGCAGGCTATAGTTGCCCTGCTCCTACCAGGGGCACGGGCTGTCTGTCCTCAGCCTCTCCGGCGCTGCTGTCTCAGACACCAAGTCCACTGCCATTGGGTTGATTCCAACTCACTCACTCAAACTCACTCTTCTCAAAGACTCATTGCTGTAGAGCTGATGCGGACTCAGAGCCACTCTCTCGAATGTGGTAGCACTGTCCCTGCGAGTTTCTGAGACTGTAACTCATGACGGAGAAAAAAGCCCTTTCTCCTAAAGAGCTTTCAACTGCTGACCTTGTGATTAGCAGTCCAGCACATAACCCCCAGACCACCAGGGCTCCTCTCTGACTGCTCACAGCCACCCTCAAAGGGCCCTCTGGGGCCACAGATCTTCACGCAGACCACCTCGTCTTTCTCCCAAGGAGCAGTTAGTGGGCTGGGACCACTGACTTTGAGGACTGCCGTGCAAACTTACCTGACAGCCCCCCAGGGCTCCTAGGTCAGCCAGGGCCTGGCCCTGCAAGACCCTAACCGGTATGCTGCTGGAAGCAGTAAAGAACAAGGGTCTCGGTGGTGTCCTAACCTTTCAGTTGCTCCAGATGCCAAGGTGTGTGCTGGGTCTCTGGAGAGCACCTGGACTTCCATGGCAGGGGCAGGGGACACCTTTGTGGGCCTGGCCTCAGGCTCCCTGCCCCAGGCCTGGTTGTGAAGGCTCACCACTGCAGAATGGTTGGCTATGGGCC
>NW_022106463.1:9984357-9986562 GCF_000313985.2 Echinops telfairi | reverse complement strand
GCCCACCCCCGGCGTGGACCACGGCGCAGCCACGTGCAGAACCACATACTTCATTCATTTTCGCGTCGTCCGGCCCTTGGGCATCCTTCGTTTGTTTGATGTTTTCTACCATCTTTCTGATAAACGCATGGCTGTTGTTTTCATTTTTAGCCATTAGTATTTCCAGAACAAACCAAAGACATCTACAACAGAATGAAAAAAGAACATGGAGGGAAAGGGTCCTGTGACACAGACACGGTTGTTCTGAACATCAAGACGAGCCCAGAAGCCCTCCTTGCGCTCACGGGCTGACACCGACTCCACGCCCCCACCAGGACAGGGTAGAACTGCCCCCAAGGGTTTCCCAGGCTGGCACCCCTCTTCGGAAGTAGAATGCCCGGTTTTTCGAAATGATGACCGAGCAATTAACAGCCCAATGTGTCACCACTATGCCCCAGGAGCCTCCAGAAATACATCTGAAAGCAAAAGCCGTTCAGAGAAAACATGCTAGAAAAGATACGAAGCAGGGACATAAAGACAAACCAGAGAGCCAATCAGGACTCAGAAACTAAGAGCCCCTGGGCCCCACAAAAGTGAGGCCATCTAGCACTAAGGCGACCAGCCACGCCCGCAGTCAGGACTCGGCTGCTCAGGACCGGGCACAGGGGGCAGGGCTTACTCTTTCACATCCTTGAGTTGTTCGATGTCCTGCACTTTGACGTAGTCGGGGTCGTGCGCCAGAAGGTGGATGGTGTATGGGACCACGTACTCCGGGAGAAGAGATAGCAATTTTTCTGAAGAAAACAAGGCAGCCGGTCAGAGAAGCGCCTGGTGAGTGCCTGCTCGGCCGGGCCTCCTGTTTGCTGTGCCACTGAGGGACACGCAGTGCTAAGGGACGTCACATTGAACTGTTTCCCCCACCCGGCTGCTGTGACAGACAATGTGCCAGGGGAGGCGCCAGGGAGCTTCCTGCAAGGCCCACAGCTGGCACATCTGCCTTTCCCGGTGCTGGGAGGGACCCTCTGTCCAGCATGTTCACTGCCACTGAGCAAAATGAGAAACCTCCGTCCAAAACAGGAAGCAGAGATGGATGTTTTTCTAACGAGGTAGAAGGTGCACAGGAACGGCCATGACGAGTTCTTGGGGAAACTTTGAAAAACAAAGCAAGCAACGCCTTCTGAGTTTACATTCAGCTAGAGAACAGTGTGGCCCTGGCGAGCCCAGCTGAGCTCAGTGAAGGACAGCCTTACAAACAATCCCCATGACAGCTCCTAGTTCCAAAAGAAGATCGTGGCTCTCGAGCTGAATCCCCATTCAGGACAGAGCAGAAGTGCCCGCGGGGCATCCACCGCTGCAAACACTGGTGGAAGCAGAAGGCGTGTCTTTCTCCCAGAGCGGCTGGTGGGGTCGAACCACAGACCTCTTGGCTAGCAGCCAAGTGCTAAACCACTGTGTCCCTGGGGCACCTAGGGGCCTCTTTAAGACACCAAGCTTTCTTTCTAGAACTGAGGTAGAAGAGAATGGCTTACAGTACCACTCCTTCGAGGCAGGCACGGAAGAGCCAAACCAAACTGAACTAAGCCCACTGCCATAGAGTCAGAGCGGTCCCAGAGGGCTTCTGGGGGTGGGAGTCTCCAGGAGCGACGGCCTCGTCTTTTTAGCACAGAGTGGCTGGGTGGCTTCACATCTGAAGATGCTGAGATTGGCAGCCCGCTGGCAACCCACTACCAACTACCAGGTCCCCCGCCACTCCTTAAAGATGAGCAAGGCGCGGCTCGGCGTTTCCTCCATCCTGGGCAGGCTAGAACCACAGGTCCGAGGACCAGCCTCTTCGGATAGCAGGTGGCATCCAGCCAGGCGCCACACCCACCATCCCCTAAGGGCACCAGCAGACTGGTTTTCCCAGTAAGGAGCCAGGCTCTGGGACCAAGGCAGCGCCCACCTTCCAAGGTGAAGCAGGACAAGGTCACCATAGACGTGGCGAGATGGCAGGGTGCAGACCCTGGCCTTTGTGCTGCTTACTTGCCGGGACCCAACCCCTCCAGTGAATCCCACTCGCAGAGAGACCACCAGCATGGGGGTCTTCACAGGGGCACATGGCCTCTTCTTTCTTAACACAGCAGCTGGGGGGTGAAACACTGATCTTGAGGTTAGCAGCCCAGCACCTCACCCACGGAAGCACTAGGTGAGGCGATTTCTAGAGGCCAGAGCAAGACCGGTGACCAG
>NW_022106463.1:9953781-9983612 GCF_000313985.2 Echinops telfairi | reverse complement strand
CAGCTGGACGTTTAAAATGGACAAAACTGTCCATCTGAGTCCACCCTCCCCTACACACAGGATGTGGGGCCCACACGCTCACACACAAACCATTTCCCTGAGCAGGGCAGACGCCCAGACGGTCGCCATCTGTGCTACCCTTCAAAGGAAAGACTCGGGGAATGGCGTTCTCGGGAGAGCATGGGGCTGCTCTCTGCAAGTTGGATGGTTGAACCCACCAGCCCCCTCTCGGGGCAAAGAAGAGGCTGTCTGCTCCCGTGAAGACTCAGTGTCAGAACTGACTTAGGCCAGCCGCTGTTTCTATTCAGATTAAAGTGCACAGATTTGCAGGGTTACTGATCAACTTCACAGTCCAGTCCGGGAACCTGGCTGTCCCTGGCCTCTGCTGCCGGCTCCCCTCAGCCCAGCCCATTACCCCGTCCCTCCTCAGGGCCCTCTTGGGCTCCAGCCACCCGCTCCTGCGAGGCCCAGGAGGAGAGTCCTGAGGAGAGAGGGTGCGGACCATGGCACGAGGAGCGGGGTCGGTGAGTGAGAAGCCGGGAGTCGGCAATGAAGACGCAGGCGCGCATGGTGAGGCTGGGGTCTCCCCGGAGCACTTCCAGGGGCGACGAGGACACAGGAGGAGGGATGAGGAGTGAGGGGACCCAGGGAAAAGCAACGCCAACATAGACACCACTCCGGGAGTGGAGCTCAGGAGAGCAGGCAGCCATGACGGGCAGGGGCAGCAGCCAAGAGGGCAGCGGCCCGTAGATGGGGGAAAGCGCCCTGTGTCCGCTCATGGGCGATGCTGGAGGTGCGCTGTCCTGCCCGGGGCTCCTCCCGTGACAGAGCCCTTCAAAGGCATCTTACAACGAGGTACACAGAGGGATCCACACCCGTCAATAGGACACGGTCCAATTACGGCCCAGCCGTCTGAGACATCTCCACCTTGTGGACGGTGAGGACGACTTCAAGGACAGCAACAGTACCCTAGACAAGCATGTGAAACCTGAGCAGGCTGCAAGTACCGCCAACCAAGACTGCAGTACTGTGACTTTGTATCTGTGTGTACACATAGGAAACAGAAATGTATGCGTGGATCCCCAGAGGCGGGCACACACGCAGATACACACACATATTCCAAACAAAAAACCAACTGCACAACCGACTCTTGTTAAGAAATTCAACACTCGAATTTTAACCAATTGTTACTTTTCTTACAAAATATGATTCTTCCCAGGTTACGTGGGAAGGCTGCCCCATGCAGTTACTGTTTCAGGAACCGCCTCACTTCTCAAAGCGCACTAATATCTGAGCAACAAGAAAGCACACGTAGATCATAAACTTGTATGAACTGAAGCATAATCAGAGTGCAAACAACAGACAAGCGGATGGGCTTCCGGTGCAAACACCAGCAGTGGGAGGGAGGGGCAGAGCAGGAGGAAGCTGAGGCCTGTCAAGGGCCCCCAGAGCATTCAGATAAATAACCGCTGGGAGAAGACCAGGAAGACTGCGTAGAAAACCTCCCAGGACGAGTGACTCCTCCCACCCAGCTGGCGGCGGCACTGCCAGCAAACGTGCCTCGGGGTCAAGGCAGCAGCTCGGTGTGATGCCACTCCCACCCGAGCCTGGGACTCGAGCTGAGCTCATAAACAAGGGCAACCGGCAACCCTTCCCACAGTTAAGCCACCCAGTAACAGGGATGGTTCCTGGTTTGACCTGAAATCCATACAAAAAGTCATTCGAGAAATCGCACCTCCTGTATTTTTGTTTCAGGAACTACACGGTGTTAACCAACTAGCAAACCCCACTGCCATCCAGTCACTGCCGACTACAACCACTCGATGGGGTGGGACAGAGCTGCCCCATCAGCTATCCTGGGTGGTCTTCCTCCCATGAAGCCACTGGGCGGATTTGAACCGCCTGCCTTTCCCATTAGCGGGGGAGCACTTCACCACGGCTCCGTTCCAAAAAAATCCAGGTGAAACCCCTGCCATCGAGCCCATTCCAACTCACAGCGACACCAGGGGCAGGGCGAGCTTCCCTTGTGGTTTCCCTACAGAATCCATACAGGAGCAAAAGGCCTCCTCTTTCTCCCATGGAGCGGTTGTTGAGTTCAAACTAATGACCTGCAGCTAGCAGACCAATGCCTAACCTGCTGTGCCATCAGGGCTTCTACGGGCCTGTGAGGGCTCCTAAGTACTGTGGGAGCAACCACAACTCAGGGAACTGGGGACTCTGCGGGTGTGCAGGAAGAGGGATGCCCTCAATGGGCCTGCTGCCAGGGAGCAGCTGCTGCCCCTCAGCGGATGGCCAGTGCGCTCCCTGGTACTGCCCGGGCCCCTCAGAAGGAGGGGGGGGTCCCCTGCCCTTACGTTGATGGCCAGTGCGCACAGCTGGTACTGCTCCAGGGTGATGATCTCGTGGTAGCAGGGCTCCTGCGCCAGCTTCACGATGGCACTCCCGGCGGCCAGCCTCAGGCGAGACATGTCTGGTTTGCTAGAAAACAAGCGAGCGCGACTCAGCACTTTTCCTTCTGGCTCGTCCAGGGCCGTAACACTACTCTGACAGCCAGGGACCCCGCAACGTGGGGAGCCACCGAGCACACCACCGCTGGTGCGTGAGACCATGGCCAGCCCGACAAGTGACCCTGGCATCCTAGCCTCCGGCAGCGCCTTGAGAGCCGTGAGACAAACCACCCTGCAGCCATGCCCGCAGCAAGTCTACACGGGGGCTTCAAAAGGGCCGTGGAGAACCCCATGATCTGTTCACGCCATCTTCCCACGAACATTTTAAGGCCTCCTCATTGCTGTGTTAGTTGTTGGGTCTTGTCTTCCATTGCAGGTAGTTTCCAAACAGACACAGAAAGGGTTAAAAGCACCCTGGTTTGAGGGTCGTCACCAGGCAGTCAAGATCGCTGCGAGCAGCCGACCCCGAGGGAAGGCTTCCATGCAAGGGCAGCTGTTTGCAACTGCTCAGTGTCACTAACAGGCCCTGTGAGGGGTAGAGAGGGCTTCTCTGGGGCAGTCAGCAGGGCACCTTACACAGCAGATGGCTGGGGGGAGGGGGGGGGCGCGTCAGGAGCAAACGTTCACTCTCCTTCTGGAACCCCACTGTGTATTCGCGGTTCACGTCACGGAGCAAACACGCTCTCAGGGCCCCAGCACTGAGGAGGGCTTGAGAGAAAGATGACAACCAAGATGGCCGAGGCCGTCAGCTCTCCAAGGACGAGCGAGCACTGGCTCCACGGCCGGCAGGGCGGGGCCAGCAGGCAGACTTGGCCCAGGGAGGTGGCCGCCTCCACACGTTCTATCTGGGTCTCTGGTTCCTGTGCGCTTGTTTTCCACTGTCCCCTTTTCAAGCCGAGGAGTCTTTCCTTCAAATCATACCTTCCCAGGGGCTGGAGGTGCAACACACGGAAGCCAGCTGGTACGAAAGCCAGGGGCCGAGGGTCCTAAGGCCCCAGCTGAGGGGTCCTGCCACACAAGAGCAGCCTGGAGCCCGGGCACCAGACCACTGCGCCAGTCCCCACACCTTGACCTGTCCTAGCGCTGGCTCCTCTTAGTTCCTCAGAGTTCTAAGGAGCCAGGGAAACAGTGGACAGCTGGTCGGCAGACCGGCAGTGAAAGGCCACCGCCAACCCTCAGGAGAAAGTGGTGGTCGCTGGATCCCGTACAGATGGGCAGCTCTGAGGAACTGGGATCCAGTGGCCATGAGTCAGGCTCTGCTCAGCCGCCAGGGGTGTGGGTTTCTGATTGTGGAATGTCCACAAGGGAGGCGGTGTGGTCCACTGGTTATGGACATGGACAGATGCAGGTGACCACACAGGGCCCCAGTCAGGTGCCACCAGTGCTCAGCCCCCACAGGCACTTGATTGCTCCGCGCTCGGGCTCATGGCCTACAAGGGTCCCAGACAGACTCTGAGCACCTGCCCCTGCGTGCGGCCTCTGTAGCGCCCCTCCACAAAATGTCCCTCCCAGTGTGCAGGAGCTCCATCTCATCTACTCTGAGCCTCTCGAACCAGCCCCGGAGGAGACGACAGAGAAGCCCTCAGAAACCGCACCAAGAATCAGATGCAAGGACGCAGCAAACGTGTCCCCAATGCCTCGTCTATCGGCTCCCTTCTGGTCTCCTACACAAACCTGCCTTCAATCCCCTCCGCACAGTTACTGCTACCAACAAGGGCTGGCCCGTTTCTCTCTCCCTGAGAGAAGCCCCGAGATCCAAGTTATGTCCATCACTCTGTGAGGGAGGCGAGGAGAGCTTTCCCCGGCTCACTACAGGTCGCCCAGCTCACAGAAGGGCCGTGAGAAACAGGCCAAGGTCTGAGCGGCCGGCGGGGCTCGTGGTACCTGATCTTGCCCTGCTCCGTCAGGTCCCCATCGCTGTGCAGGATGGTGGTCAGCAGCCTCAAGGTGGACGTTCCTGACTTGCTGTGATTGTTCTTCATGCCCAGGAGCCAGCGGACCATCATCTTAATCGCCTGGATCTGAGCAGCAGGAGACAGACCCCTGAGTCCCCTCGCCATGTTTTCAGAGTTCGGAAGGCTAAGCAGCCCTGGTGGCACAGAGGGCTAAGTGCTAAGCGCTGGGCAGATAGTGGGGAGGCCAGCCGTCTGAAGGCAGGAGGAAGAGGCGGTGTCTCAGTGGTGCAGACTGAGAGCCTGAGGACTCTGTGAGATCGGCTCATGGCCGGGGGCTGGGTTCTTGCTTTTAAGGGGGGAACATTTATTGTGCATACAAATAAGGAACCTTGGTGGCGTAGTGGTCGTGCTGCCAACTACCACTTCAACAGTTTGAAACCACCAGCCGCTCCGTGGAAGAAAGACAAGACTTTCTCCTCCCAGAAACAGTTAGTCTCAGAAACCCACAGGGGCAGTTCTTGGCTGTCCTGTAAAACCACGCTGAGTTAGAATTGACTCGATGGCAGTAGAGAGGTTCAACAGATGTTGATAGATACAGGCAGCTGGAGATTAAAAGTCAGTCAGCCAGGGACAGACAGACGACTGTTCCTAGACGACTGTTCTCTGCTTCGGGCGCAGTGAAAGGGGCAGGGCAGTTCCCTGGAGAGCAGAGCCCTTGGCCTGCGGCCCTGACGACTGGAGGTCCAAAGGGCAGCACGGCACTGACCTTGGACAAGGCTCAGGGAGGAGTGGGGGTGCAGGATGGGACACTGAGGGGTGTCAATCAATGACAAAACAGGGTGCAGGGCCTCTGTGAATTGGAACCACCACGACCATCGTGTGGTGACACTCAGAACCAAACAGAGCACCCTCTGCCCCTGACGCGACAGAACATCTATGACTGGACAGCAGCGGGCAGCCAGCCCTTTCTTCCAAAGCACTGCTGGGTGGGTTCGATCACCAGCCTCTTTACAGGTGAGCCTCCGGGACCTCGTGACAACAGCACATCGGATCCCAGATGCTGGCCGGTGACTCACCTTGACCATTGTCTCAGGGGAAACCTCTTCGTCAGGAACCCAAAGCTTGGTCGTCTTTTTACCTGGAAGCTAAACGAGACTGAAGTGAGCCATCCTGGGAGGGCAGGCTGGAGGTGCTGGGGAGCAGCCAGGGAGTGCAGTGAGTTGTGAAAAAGCCTCAATGAACCATCGCAGCACACTTGAGATGTGCCCCAAGGGAAACCCCGGGGCATGCAGAGGTGGGCGGCCTGGACCACAGACATGGCGGCCTTACTGACCCTCTGCTGACGCTCCAGAGGACCTGGCACACGTGCCCACTGACACGACTCTACTGGTGAGAAGGGGACCAGAGGAAGAGGATCTACTGGAGCAGTTCCTGACCAATGTCAGGCCTGGGGGTTGGGGGTTGGGGGTTGGGGGTGAAAGCAAACACACACTCACACACTTCTGGGAGAATTGGTCACCTGTGATTCCTCAGATGTGAGCACTGAGAACCAAAGCTGTAACCTTCCTGAAACATCTACTCCTGTATCCAGGGCACCAGTACTCAAGGAAGGGGGACGTTTTTCAAAAAATGTAAGGCAAGGAACAGGCTGCCAGACTGCCCGTCTATTCAGGAAGAATTACTCCAGATGACACTAAGCACCAAACACTGCAGCCCTAAGATCCTAACAAATGAAAAACGAAACCCTAAGGGACGCGAGGCTGGGAGAAGCCATCAGGAAAATCCACAAACACAGCCAAGACTCTGGAAAACGAGAACTAGGGGGCAGGAACAACCCCGGAACCAAGGGAAGAGCATCCCATGGGCCTGGGACAGGCACTGAGGAAGGAGGTACCCACGCAGCATCACCCAGTCCCCAGCACCAGCGATGGACTGAACCGCCCGCTGACACCCAGCAAGATGAGGACAAGCAAGACTGGAGGGTGTTTCCTCCAACAACAGCACCACGGCGGGAGAGGGTAAGCACCTGAAATGTACACCGCAGAAATACAAAGAAAGGAAGAACGGCAAGGATCAGAGAACCTTCACACTGCTATTCGTCTTAAATGACATGATTGAAAATACAGATCGCTAAAAGAGCCCATCAAGAAAATAACATATATTTATAGGTTTAGTATTAAGGTAGCAGATGGACATTGGGCCTCTACTCAAGTACTCCGTCAATGCAAGAACACTTTGTTCTATTAAACTGGCATTCCATGATGCTCACCTTCCTGACACAATCACTGAGGACAGATGGGTGCATGGGCAAATGTGGTGAAAAAAGCTAATGGTGCCTGGCTATCAAAGGATACAGTGTCTGGGATCTTAAAGGCTTGAAGGTAAACAAGCGGTCATCTACCTCAGAAGCAACAAAGCCCACATGGAAGGAAGCACACCAACCTGTGTGATGACGAGGTGTCAAAGGGATCAGGTATCAGGCATCAAGGAACAAAAAATCATATCACTGTAAATAAAGGGGGGTGCAGATTGGGGACCCAAAACCCATCTGTGGGCAACTGGACATCCCCTTATGGAAGGGTCTCCAGGAGGAGACCAGCCAGTCAGGATGCAGTGTAGCAACGATGAAACATACAACCTCTAGTTCTTTAATGCTTTCTACCCGCCACTATCATGATCCCAATTCTACCTTACAAATCTGGCTAGACCAGAGCATGTACACTGGTACAGATAGCAACTGGAAACAGGGAATCCAGGACAGATGAACCCTTCAGGACTAGTGGTGAGAGTGGCGATATCGGAAAAGTGGAGGGAAGATAGGGTAGAAAGGGGGAACCAATTTCAAGGATTACATATAACCTCCTCCCTGGGGGACGGATAACAGAAAAGTGGGTGAATGGAGAAGTTGGACGGTGTAAGATATGACTAAAAAAAATAAATTATCAAGGGTTGATGAGGGAAGGGGGAGTGAAGGGAAAAATGAGGAGCTGATACCAAGGGCTCAAGTAGAAAGCAAATGTTTTGAGGATGATGGCAACAAATGTACAAATGTGCATGACACAATGGATGTATATGTATGGATTGTGATAAGCATTGTACAAGCCCCCGATAAAGGGATTTAAAAAGGAAAGAAAATAACTTACCCCGAATGACCACAAACAGGAAAAAAAAATTGGGAAAACTGGAGTGTGTAACATCAAGATGTGCTGGAGAAGTGTTGAAAACTACTGTGTAAGGAGACTCACAATTGCAGGGTAAGTAACGGACAGAGTGAACAAGGGACGGAGGCGGCAAGACTGGCAGCCCTAGACAGGAGCTGGGCAGCCGGGGTAGCGCCGATGGCTGGGGAAGGTGCAATTATTCCTGAAGTTGTGCTGTGGAACGTGGCCGTCCTCTTGGGAGAACAATAAAGAAATGGAATCCTTCCATCTCAGAACCCCACAACCACCCAGTCAAATCCAGACAGAGCAGTGTGAGCATGTGAAAAGAAACCTAAAAGCTCTCAGAAGAAAGTCTGAGAGACAGACAGCCTGCATGGTGCTGGAGCACCAAGTATCTCCCCCACACGAGAAAATAATCATGGGTTCTGTTCATTACAATGAGTAGTGTTTTGAACTAAATTTGGCATGTAACCTTCTCACTGAAAACATAATATTCTCTCTCTCCCTCCCTCTCTCTCTCTCTCTCTCTCTCTCTCTCTCTCTCTCTCACACACACACACACACACACTTTTGTTGGAAAAGCACTGCGGAGTGGCCAGCTGAACCATAAAGGAGGCTCTGGGCTCTGGGGTGGGAGATGGCACCACACACTGAACAAAGGAGCAGTGTGTTTGAAATGACCTGCTGGACAAACCACCTGGAATAAAAAATGGGAAAAGATTTCAGAAGACTCTTCAGAGAGCAGGCAATGCGCTCCACCAAGCTCCACCTACTACCACTCTCAAAGCCTGCGGCCACAAGTCTATTCCGACCACGCAGCCGTGCAGGCCTTCCAGGGCCGCCAGTCTCGCTGGGGCAGAGTCTGAACGTCAGCTTGGTGGTTGGCAGTCCAGCACCTTCCCCACAGCACCACTAGGGCTCCTGTCTACTGTGCAAAACTGAAGGAATGTGACAATAACAAACGTCACACAACGCCAGCGAGAAAACGGGTTCCAAGTTCCTTTTGAAAGGTAATTTGACGTAACATCGGAGCGTTCCACAAGGACTTTTGCTAAGATGCACCTGAGGTTCTCCGGACACACATCCCAGCAGCACTACTGACAAGAACAGAGAGACTTTGAGCGCCGTCCCACTGGGAGAATTAAACAATGTACCAGCTGCTGCCCACAGCAGAGGGGCTAACCACAAGGTCAACAGTTCAAATCCACCAGCTGCGCTGCAGGAGAAAGAAAGACGGTCTCAGAAACCCACACGGGCAGTCCCTCCCTGCCGACCAGGGCTGCTGTGGGCCGGCGAGTTTGGTTTCTGACTTGGCCCCCAATGGAGCCGTGGGCAACATGAGAGAGAAGTGGACCTCAGCCAGGCTGCACAGCCAGCAGAGTTCTAGAGTCGAGTTCTAGAGTCCCAGGGGGAGGGGCGGCCAGCCGGGTGCTAGAGACTGTGCCCGACCACAGGACGCGGCTATACTGCTCAGAGACAAGCCGAACCAAGCAGCTGTTTAAGAGAGCAAGAGAGATGTGGTACAGCACTTACATGTTTAGTTAGGGAATCCTGTCAGAGAAGAAAAACTCAAAGGTGTGACAGGAAAATGCTGGCTGCCCACTGAAGGTGACCTGTGTCTCTGCATGTGTGTGAAACACATCAGGTGACTGTTTCGGAATCAATTCTCATAGAAACAAACAGATGACGGACAAACCCATTCGCATTCTTTCTTTCCTCCTGGAGCTCTAAAATTCTCTCCTGGAGGGAGGGAGGGAGGGCGAGGGAGCAAGTACTGTCCCAACAGCTATGCTGTGAATGGACTTGTGAGGCTTCACATGACAAAACAAACTATGTCATCCCAGAAAGGCCACCTGGTGAAGCTGAGTCACGAAGGGCGGACCTGCATTCATCGGAGAGAGCAGTCAGGCCACGTGCCAACATGCAGCCACACGTGTTCCGCTCGCTTCACTTTTAGGGAGGCAGAGGCTGGACGAGGCTGCCCGAGGGAAACATTGCCCTGCCCCACTCAGCTGGGGCACAGGGTCAGGGAAGCAGACGGGTGAAGAACGTGCAAATCCACAACTAAATTACCCGGTCGTTCATGAGCAGGTCTTTGACGATGAAAGTCGCCACCAAGGACTTGAGCGGGGCCGCGAACTGCTCGGGCGCGAGCAGGGCGATGTGGCCGATGGTGACGAGCGGCGTGATGAGGTGCTCCAGGTTGCTTGGGTCCAGGCTCTTGTGCAGAGGCTGGGGGAGGGGGGAGGGGGGAGAGGGAGGTCACGTCTCCACGTGTGCAGACATGCCGTGCAGGCTCCCTCTCTGACGCACTATCACACAAGGCCAGGAGGGGGTCCCGTCCCGGGGGTTAGGTGCCGAGAGGTCATCAGTTTGAATCTACCAGCTACTCCAAGGGAGAGAGAGGAGGCTTTTTGCTCCTTTTCGTAAAGAGTTAGTCTTGGAACCCCAGAGGGGTAAGTGTACTCTGCCCCACAGGCTCCCTATGAGCCGACAAACAGAGTCAAGGGCAGTCATGTGCTTTTGTTTTGAGGTGCCCTCATGCATGCACATCTGCAGTCTGGCCCTGAAAAGAATTCTTTCTGCAACACGTCCTGACTGCACTTCACCATAAACCGCATGCGCTGAGCACTCAGTTCTGTGCGGCCACGGTAGTGCGTTACAGGAGCTGCAGGTACACCGTCTTGGAGGCTGCCCCCCTTTCTCTCGCAATGCGGCCTGCATGGCTAGCGGTTCAGAGGGATGTCCTCGCTCCCTCGGGAGCATGAGTGTGGGTGGATGAAGCAGGAGCTGCTAGAACACAACACCCTAGTAAGTCCTGCGAAGAACCCATAGGGGGCGGGGTGGGTGCAGCCTGGTGCTACAGACACACTTTCTTGATTTTAAAAACAAGAAAATACAGAAACATAGTATCTACTAAAAATGCCCATGCACTATTTACAAGAAAATTCTGTATTCTGAAAATGCCATGCTGAACACCCAGGGTTTTGAGCTTGAAAAACAATATGAGGCTATTATTGTTACCCAGCTGTAGGGTGGGGGTGGGCGGTACCCACCCAGGCACAAGAGAGATTTAAAGGAGCCTGGCCCTTGTTATTACTCTTGGTGACTTCCCTCTACTGGACACCTACCCAAAGCCGGTTTCCTTATAGCCAAAACCTGACACACACACACCGCCGTGGGGTCGATTCCAACTCGGGGAGACAACAGGGCAGAGCAGACCACGTGGGTTTAAAGCCTCGGCTTTCAGAGCGTCTGGTGGGTTCAAACTGCTGACTTTCTAGCCCAATACACCCCCAGGCTGCTAGAAGTTGGTGTTATTATCGCTCATCATGCACCAGCACTGAAGCAGCACCATCGCGGACAAGAGGCGGATGGGCAGCCAGCTGGCTCTACAAAGTCTTTTCTTAGAAAACCAGCCACTTGAACTGCTACCTAAGGAGGACACGTGAGGGTTTGTTCAAAGCTGGAACGACGCGGGATGCACCTCAGAGTGCCCTCCACGGCAAGCACTGGATCCGCCTCACCTTCCTCTCCTCGCCGCTGGAAGGAATGGCCATTAGTCACGCAAAGCACAGGCTTCCGAAGAGCCACCATGCATGTGTAGCAGACACCTACTACAGAAGCACCGCGTCCCCCACCTAAGACGGACAATAACATGTGTGGTGCAGAGCAAAGCTGCCCTTTGAAGATGGTCCAAGAAAACAGGCTTTCTTCCTCTCGCAGCTGCTGGCCTAGCTGGAGAGGTGGCCGCAAAGGCCTGTGTCTCCTGAACAGAGAAGTGTCCGAGAGCCTTTGTCGTTGGAGACTCCGGCTCAATTTTCTAATTGTATTGGCTTCATGGAAGCCCCCAGACGACAGGGACGTGTTGGCTCGCACATTCTCCGCCAGCTTTGAGCTGCAGAAACAGCACTATCCACAGCCCTTGACAACAGACGTCAGTCAGCTGCAACACTTCCAGAAGGGAAAGGCGGCTTACAGGGCAAGTAACTGAAACCCAGGAGAGAGGTCACACGTAATAGCTGACGCAAAACGAGGCCAGCCACAGGGAAACCAACACCTGCTTTACATTCCAATCAGTATTGCTTTCCTAACGCTCTGCCTGCAGCTGCCAACTCACCAGCACTACCAACCACCACCGACTTTGGCATCATCTCAGAAAGGTGCCAATACTTTAAAAACAGACAGAACCATCATCTGGGACCTACCATTGATACTGACGCCTTTGACTTGAGGTGCAACTACCTGTTAATCAGAAACAACCTCCATGCCAGGACAGTGGGTTATTTAACATGGTTCTTCTAGCCAACTTCTCCACTTCCACCAAACGACCTTCCCCTGCCTGGGGCTGGTAAGCAGGGGGAGGGGGACTAATAGGATTCACTTGTGAGTAAATTTGAACAAGAGTCCCTGCCCGGAGCGCCATCCTGCTGTGTGTAAAACACGAGTCCTCTGAGAAGCAGGAGGAGGGATTCTCATCCTCAGTCAGGGCACGGTCCTCTGGACATGAGGTCCCTGCGCAGTGGCATCAGAGTGGCAGCAGCAATAGCACCCAGAGCCCGAGCATGGGGCAGAGTAGAGGACTGCCCATGCCAAGGAGCAAGCAAAGCTTGAGGGCAGGAGGCTGGCTTGCAGAGAGGGGTACCTCTGGCACCTTATCGGGAAAACTGGGCTTGCTGACCCGTGGAAGCAGAGCTGCGTGCCTTCAGGCTAAGGTTTACTGGCGTGGGACGCCTCTGGGCACTTAGCTCAGGGAGCTGGCTTTTCGGAGTGGTGTGCCCCTCGAGGGATTTGTTAGAGGCACTGAGAGAACTTGTCACGTGTCCTGATGAACAAGTCCACCCTGAACACTTCTCATTGACATTACCATGTGTTAACTCCCTTCATAAACCCTTTCATCCCGAGTTTCATCTGCCGTTTTCTGTGTAGCCACTGCAGTGGACAACAGGATTCAGAGAGGAAAATGAGAGCATTAGCTACAACACACTCCGACGACTAAGTGTACGTGGCAGGGGCGAGCGAGTCCTTGATGTTCTGGATCGAGTCCTGGATAAGCGTGTGAACAATCAGATCGCTTCCTCTTGCAGCCAATTATCAAAACACACTGAGCAGCTTCCAGTTCTGAAAGAACACTACACAGAAACGGGTGGCTAATCCGGCAGCCGCATCCTCATCTGCTTGCTCATGGCAACCTGTGCAACGGTGTCTCCCCTCTTTACCTCAAAGATCTGCGCGAACTGGGTCTCCTTGCTGGAGAAGATGGCGTGGATGCAGTGGACAGCATACTTGGCCTGCCGCGGGGGCCCTTTCTTGGATTTGTGATGCAGCACAGGAAGCAGGGCTCTGCGGGAAACAGGAGCAGCTGTCAGCGCAGGCCCACAGGCACCACACGGGCCCAAGGGTGTCCGAGCCATGACTTTCCTTCCACCCTCGTCTACATCCAGAACGCAACCCAAACACCAGGGCTTGGGCTTTTTCCTTGTGAAAACACACACACATACACACAGACACACACCCCTCCCCTCAGTGCCTCCTCTCCAAGAAGCCTTTCTCCTCCAGCTGTCACTTCAGCTAAGCTCCTGCCCCTAACTAAGAGCCCTAGGACGGGCCCCAAGAGGAACCCTTACCCTCTGGCTCCACCCTTCACTCTACCCCACGGTGGCAGGGAGCCTGGAGACTGGAATGAAGCCTCCGGGTGCCTGGCACCACCGAGGCCGCAAGTGCCACCTTGTGACACTTCCCTATCAGGGGACCAGAGCCACGTGTACAGTGTTCATCTGTGAAGTCTGCTGCCACTCAGACCCTAAAGGACAGAGACTTGCAGACAGGGCTCTACAGGAGCAGTGGATTATTTGCTGTGACTGTTATAGCCAAAGTCAGTAAGTCCTGCCACACGGCCTTTCCCTGCAGGGGTCTGGTGAGAAGATGGTAGGGGACAATGACAGGACAAGACCCTGTGCGTAACCGAGCAGAAAGCAATTAGGCTCACCGTGCTGCTTGGTAGAAAATGTGCCCTCTGAGAAGCAGGAGGGGGGGCACCACCAGCAAGAGCCAGGAGTGGAGCGTGTCCTCTGGACCCTGAGACCCCTGCACAGTGAACGTCCTGGATCCTGGGGGCAGCTGGGATATCAGAGGAGCAGCAGGAGAACCAGGAGCCAGAGCATGGGACAGGGCAGTGTACGTCCCAGCCCTTAGAGAGGAGCCTCTAGGCACTGATTCAGGGAGCGAGGCGTGCGGTTAGAAAGCCCATGGGGCCATCCCAATAGATGCTGAGAGACATCTGACCAAGATCAACCTCATTCAGCAAACTCAAGACCCTTCCTCACACTGACCCTCGGCATCTACACAGACCATAGTGGTCAGAAAACTGTCCAAGGCGGGGAAGAGCCAGGATGTCCACTCTCACCACTTCGAGGATCACTGAACAGGATGAGATTGCCTTCCCGGTCGTTGGCCACTATCCCAAAGACAGAAGAGGTGTCTACACATAGGTTTGTTCACAACTGCCCAACTGTGCGCCCGGAGATGTGCTGTGTCCCCAGGCCACAGGGAAGGTGAGCCCAGCACATGCGCACAGTGACCTGGGGAGGAGCAACCTCCATGGCACTGTGGACAGCCAGCTTCTGCCAGGTTCCACTGACCTGAAATCCTACAAGAACAGAGTAAAACTGGCACTAATGGCGTGTGACAGCCTGGGGCCCGGCAGTCTGTGGGGCAGTGACAGCAGATCTTGTGTCCTCAGCAGGGCCTCTGTGGAAGACGGGCCCATGCAGCAGCAGCGGGTGCCCCTCCAGTAGAGGGGCAGCCCCGCAGGGAGGGCGGCCGTTACTCGGCTAGGAGGGGTGACAGAAAGTTTGTGGGAGCATTCCATAGCCTTCTGGTTCCACCCTCCCCCATATGCACACACCTGCCAGCACTCGTCCAGTTAAACCTCCAGAATTATCTGGTTGGCAAACATCCAAAGGTTGAACAGAGTCCACAGGCGAGACAGGGGTGGGGGCGGCAGACAACCCCAGAGAGACAAACTCACCATGCAGTCACTCTCCCCGAGGCGGCTGTACAGTCGCCCCAGCGGATGGCCACAGGCTGGTCCTTCATGGCTCTGTCACACTGGGCACTTTCCAAATGTGCCTCAGCAAGCTGCGCTTAGGCGACGAAGACAAGGCACAAAGGAGGAGGACACGCTACGGGCCCACGCGGGGAAGTCTGGCTAGTGCACCGTGCCTGCCAGTCCACAGGGAGAGGGCAGGCCCACACAGCCACACCCACGTCACCCAGGCGAGCACACACCAGAGTGCTATTTCCTGTATGCTCGTCTAGCTGACCAAGTAAGGCCAAAATGCTCCTCACAGACAAGGATGGCGGGACTTAGTCTGAGACAGAAGCTAGACTCCTTAGAAGACATCTTGCTTTTCTCAAAATGACTGCAGATCTAAGTATTTCTTATCATTAAAACAAAATTAAATCTTGAAAAAGCATCTCTAAAAAGAAAATGAAAGGGGGAAAATGGGCAAGAGAAGCTCTCCTCTCGTGATCTGACTTCCCTACATGGAATGATCCCAAGTCACTGTACTGTTAAATCCTAATGGCAGATCCAGCCAGGGATACAAGGACAAATGCCTGGCTCCAAGACCGTCCTTACTGGGGAGGGTGCTGCTGCTGTCTGAGTCCGGTGGGGCTCTGATACAAGCTACGCAGTCCCCGCCTGGGAAACGGGCAGACATGTAAAGGCCCAGAGGCTCAGTAAGGCCACTGTAGTCAGGCGTGGAATTGGAGGTCCCGTCTAACTTCAAGCCAAACTCATTTTTTAGCAAGGCAGGGCGCTCTGGATCCAGGTCAAGGCAGGCTGAACCAGCATCGTGAGCACCTCCCCCCCACACCAGAGAGCACCTACGTGCGTGTGGTCAGTGCTTCAGCTCCCAACGTGAGAGCCCACCTACTCTGTGTTCTGGAGACCGGGAGCAGCACAGAAGAGGCAGCGGCAGAGGTCTTTCCTGCCCAGTGTCACAAGGTGACCAGAGAGCAAGGAGGGCTTCCTTGGTAACTAGCCAGAGGAGACAGGAGGCAGATAAGCCAATGGCCTCTGATGACAAGGACCAGCAGCAGCGGCCATCACCCAGTTCGCGAACTTCTAGCCAGAGCCCGCCCTCCACCTAGAGAGCCGGCCTGCCACAACAGCAACTACCGATTTTTACAGGAAATTCAGGGAGAAGCCTGTTTGTGGGGATCACTGCGAGGAAAAGGTAAACTTGTGAGTTTCCTCCACGCCACACACTTGAAGACCTATCAGCCACTCATGAAAGCCTCGTCCACACCCAAATGCAAACAGACTGTCACACCAGAAACCCACTGCCAATGAGGCCATGCCAACCCGAGAGACTACAGGGCAAGGCAGAACTACCCCCGTGGGCTGGCTTCCCAGGCTCACTCTGGACCGGGCAGCAGGCTGCAGCATCTTCTCACTGTTCCAGGCTAACTTCTGTATTGGCTGCTAGCCTACCAGGCCCACCATTACAAGGTGGGCTATTGGCTGAATTCTGCAGATCCTGAGTGTTTGCTCTGGTAAGTGCCAAGTCTGCCAGTGGCGTATGAGGAAAAATCCTGGTTTGGTATTTATTTGGGCTCCTCTTGGCCTTTCCAAGAAAAACAATCATTTTGCTTCTTCCCTCCAAACAAAAACATCACTTCCGTGCTTATACAGCCACAGTGTCTGACACTCCAGAGCAATGGTGGGAAGGGGGGGGGTGGCTTTCCACCTGCTCATTTTCCAGGGAACGTGAGGGCAGCTCAACCTGGTGGTAGCCTTGGTTTAAGGGAGGTCGTGTTAGGTAGGGATTTAATCCCATTGCACTGTTTCCTTAAGAATACTTTTTTTTAATCAGCAGGCCTTTCAACATCAATCAAAATGATCTCTCCCCCTTTGGCCCACTTAGCCCCAACCAAGAAAGCTCACCGCCCTCAAGTAGATGCCAACTTATTCGATCCTATAGAACAGGGCAGAACTGCCCGTGTGTTCCCAAGACTTATTACCAAGAGTAGGAAGTCTCAGACCTGGAACCATCGATCATTTTTGTTACTGTTGTTTGCTTCTTTCACCATAGGTCTATCTCTATAAGATAGGCAGGACAAACAATCCCCAGGAAAAAACAACAGGACCGGCAGTCCTGGGGGGACATGGGAGAGGGCAGGGAGGGGGAACCAACAAACTCAGAGATGAGGGGTCACAACGAGAGATCTAAAAATGATGGAGAGGAGGCCTGGTGGGGTTTGATCAAGTGCAATATAACCCAGAGGAATTACTGAGAGCCGAGTGGAGGGTGAGCATGACAGTGGAACAGGAGGAAGGTGAAAGAAATAAAAGAAGTAGGAAGCAAGAGCTATTTATAGAATTATAGCTATAGACACGTATATAAGTATATTAATTTATAATTAAAGGGTTAGAAGCCAATATACATACACTTACTTATATGTTAAGTATTAAGATAGCATACAGACTTTGGGACTCTACTCAAGTCCTCCCTCCCTCCTTCAGTGCAAGAACACTTTGTTCTAATAACCCAGCATTCTTTGATACTCACCTTCCCTACACGATCACTGAAGACAAAATGGATGTGGAAGCAAATGTGGTGAAGAAAGTGGATGGTGCCCGGCTATCAAGAGATACAGCGTCTGGGGTCTTAAGGGCTTAAAGTTAAACAAAAAGCCATCTAGCAAGGAAGCAAATAAGCCCACAAGGAAGAAGCACACCAGCCTGTGCCATCATAAGGTATTGACGGGATCAGGTACCAAAAAATCCAAAACAAACAATTATATCAATGTGAATGGGCGGGGGGTGGGGGGGTGGGGGGGGTGGAGTGGAGACCCAAAACCCATCTGTAGACAATTGGACATCCCCACACAGAAGAAGAATGGGTCAATTCAATCAGGGTACAGTGTAGCACTGATGAAACACACATCATTCCTCTAGTTCCTGAATGGTTCCCCACGCCCCCTGCACTACCACGACCCAGTTCTACCTTACAAATCCACCTAGACCAGAGTACACACATTGGTACAGATAAGAGCTCTTGACACATGGAACTCAGGACAGATAAAAACCCTAAGGAACAGTAGTGGAAGTAGCAATATCAGGGGAATGGGGAGGGGATAGGGTAGGAGCGAGAAGGGGAACCCATCACAAGGTTGGATATATAGCCCACCCCACCAGGGGTACAAATAACAGAAATGTGGGTGAAGGGAGAAAATGGGGCGGGGGGCAGGGGAGGGGGTGGATACCAAGGGCTCAAGTAGGAAAAAATATGTTTTGGAAATGTTGATGGCAACATATGTACAAGTGTGCTTAATACAACTGAATGATGGATTGTCTTAAGATTTGTAAGAGCCTCCAGTAAAAGGATTTTTTTTTAAGAGTAGGAAGTATCATCTTTCTCCCAGAGAGAGGCTGGTGGTTTCAAAGAGAGAGGCTGGTGGTTTCAAACAGCTGACCTTATGGTTAACAGCCCAGAGTAGAACCACCACGCCCCTAGGGTTTCCCTGAAGGCTCTGGTCCTGAGCCAGTGGCTGGAGAGTTCACAAGTTGCTGCTAACTGTAAACCTGCAGGTTTAGACCTCCCTGCCCCGCCCTCAAGGCACTTCTGAAGACAGGCCTGCCAATCAACATCCGAAAGACCAGCCCCTGGAGCCCTGCAGGGCGCTACTGGAACAGGAAAGGGAACTGACCCCAGGGCACCTGGCGGGCTTTATTTTGTTTTGTTTTTTGTTTTGTTTTTAAATAATGGATTATAACAAAGTATCAGGTTCAGCAATATCAGCCCGTCTTCCTGGAATTAATCGTGCTTGGCCATGATAAGTTCTTGCTTTACACTTAATGAAGCTACTTCTTGCAAAGATCTTCCTTATGGTTTCTGCATTAACCTTGACCTTAAGCTCCGGGTTAGTGGAGGGACTTCCATGCTAAAGACTGCCAGCTGCTTTCTAACCCACCAGAGCCACCCAGGAGCCGGGTCAGATGCAGATCAGTCCTCCTTCACTCCCCCGCCTGCACAAGAATCAATTGAACATGGCCCCCACCCAACTCCAATACTCTGAATGACTAAAAAGGATCAAACTCCTAGATTCTTGTGTGTATGAAATAGTTTCCTCGAGAAACTTCTTAAAGGAATACAGTGTACGAGGAGCCCTGGTAGCCTAATAGGTTATGCACTGCCAGGCTAACCTCAAGGTCTGCAGTGGGAAACCACCAGTCGCTCCCAGGGAGAAAGATGAGCTGTCAACTCCCATACCGGGCAGTTGCACTCTTTCCTAGAGGCTTGTCGGACTCAATGGCAGTGAGTTTGGTTTGGGTTTGGAGGTTTCAGGCTAACCACAAGGTGAGCAGTTCAAATGTTCACTTCAGTGTGATTGGTATTATATGGGGCATCGATTAAATCCAGTTTGAAACTGAAAAACCAAACACTGCTACGCGATCCTAAAGGACAGGCCAGAACCCCCCTATACGTTTTTGAGGCCGGCGGTCTTTTCAGGAGCACAGCCTTATCTTTTCCCCCTTGTATCAGCACATGGGTTTGAACCACCTTATAGTTGGAGCCCAGCATGCAGCACACCACTGCCAGGGCTCCTTTCTCCACTGTACGCATTCCTCCTTTGGGTGACTTCACCCAGTCATTTCAGCACAAAGCGGCCCACATCCAGCAGGACAAAGCCCCGCCGGGCCCTGCGCCCTCACAATCATTACACTGGCACCGTTGTTGCAGCCGCTTGTCCATCCATCTTGACGAGGGACACCTCATTTTGGGTGACTTCTAGGCAAGACAATTTCATAAATGTCCACTTCATTCATCTGCGTCTCTCAAAATCCTCTCCCAGGGTCAGTTTCCAGCACAGAAGAGCGTGCGTGCGGCACAGCAGGGACTCCCTGGAGGGGAGCGTGCAGCCACCTCAGGGGAGGCATGGAGGCTGCTCTGCTGGTCTGCGCTGCAGCAGCCACGCGTTCCGGGGCCAGGAGGATTCCCAAGGATCCCCGTCACCTCGCTCCCGTCCTCCTCCCACAAGCAGACCCCGTGGTGGCTCTCGCCCTGGCAAGGCCACCAGGAAAGGCAGCCCAGACGGAAAGGAACAAACAAGTGCCGTAGAGCCTGTTGCGAGCGCCAGTGAAGGAAGGACCGGACCCCTGACAGACAGGGACCCTGAACTACTGTAAGCAGGCTTAGATGAGCTTACTACAGCCAGTGGATTGTTTGTGAACTGTGTCGTCAGACAGGGGGCTTCCAAGAGTGGGTGGGAAAACGGCTGTAGGAGACAGCAGGGGACTTTCGGCAAGGAGGCTGGGCAGACAACCAAGGGATCAGATGGAATGATTAGGACAACAACCCTGCAACCTTGAGCTTTGGAGCCCAAGACTGATACTGATGAGGGCCAGAACCAGAGCAAGCAGCCACACCAGTGACCAGGAACGAGAAAGGGGTGCTCCTTCCTCGTCTCCCATGCCCCACGCAGTGACCCTACTCTGCCTGTGGTCAGGGCACTGTCCTTCCAATGGCTCCTGGTGCATGTTCCCAAGTATGGACTCACAGAGGCTCAGCCCCCTCAGTGCAGACAAGCACCGGTCCTCACAACTCTGAGACCGGAAGAACTAGATGGTGCCCAGCTACCATTCTACCCACTGCTCTGCAAGGGACCACAGGGGAGGGAAGGAAGTCATGCCAGAGACCGAGCTCCCCAGTCAGACAGAGGCGGGGTTCCCACATTACATTCACCAATAGGCTTTGCCCACGGGAACAGGAACCTGGTGAGAATGGGGGCTACACGAGGGTGTGCGGAGGGGACAGCAGAGGGCGCGTTGAAAGAAAATGTAGGTGAACTGGTGAACGCAAACTCTCAAACCCAGCTCTCAACCTTCACCTCACTCACAATTAAAGTTCAAACACACAGAACGGTTTTCCCACACTTTATGAAGCCTCCTCCTAAGTAGAAACACACACACACACACACACACACACACGCACACACGCCCCACTCTCTCTCGCTCACTCTGATCCACACAAAGCCCCAGTCTGGGCTCACTGAAACATAAGAATCCCCTCCAAGCTGTAAGGATCCTCACTCTGAGATGCTGCCCTGACCCATTCAGCAGTGGGCTGTGTAGGAGAGCAGGCTCGCTGAGGAAAATGCCCAGAGTCCTCTTCTACTTGGAGTGGCTCCCAAACATGGAGCCGGCCAGCGGCCTCGCCATCCAGCACTGCCTCACTCACGCCGTGGCCTCTCAGCGCCATAGTGGGCAGGCCTTCCCTGACCCTGAGGTGGAGGACGCAGACCTGACCTGTGATCTGGGGGCTCCTGGGAAGTGAGCACTCAGGCTACGGCCCTCCAGGGCCGGGGCTCCACAGCAGAAAGGAGCCCAGAGTGGGTGTGAGGGAAGCGTGACAGGCCACCGAGTCTCCAGCCAGAGGAGAAGGGCCTGCTGCCTCACCCCCACCCCAACCTGCACGGTTTACTCTGAGGCACAGCCCCGAGGTGCCGTCTCTGAATCTACAGCCCAGAACGCCCTGAGTCTCAGGAGCCCCGTCCACACAGCACAGGCCCAGGATGGCTGGGTGCTTCTGAAGGATGCCCCTGAGGACAGGGATCCAAAGCAGGAGCCCCTCCATGCAGGGAAGACCATGGCCAACTCACGAGCGGATGTGCGGGAAGTCCTCCTCAACCCTGCTCCCCGTGTTCTTGAAAATCTGAAGGGCGGCTTCCGCCACCTTCTCGTCATCCATCTTCAGACAGGCGAGGAGGGACTCGAAGGTTTCCGCCGAGTGGAAGGAGATGGGGTGTGTGAACGAGAGGACCTGCGTGTGAGAGAGAACATGGACACACACACACAAACACACGAGGCTGGGGCGGCTCATCTGCACAGATGCTCCACCGCAGGACCAAGACCCCAGGGAGAAACTGTCTCCTGCGGGTCGCACTGAGTGGGAACAAACAGGGGCATGCTACGCCGGGCTCGCGCACGACTGGAGGCAGCGACTGCACAATCGGAATGAAAGGACAGCCTGAGGGGATTCTCATCAAAGCCAACGGGTCTTATTCAGGTTTGGGGTGTTTTTCGTTTAGGAGGGGTGCTGATGGAGAGTTGCAGAAAGAGGGACAAGAGAATTTAACAAAACGTCCTGGAACTTCTAAATGAACCAGCTAAGAACATTTTCCTGGTGCATTCAAGAGTAGGGGGTAAACACACAGCAGGCAGTAAAGGAGACTACAAAGTTACAATACACAGATCAGCTTGGTGAACACCTGGAAAAATCAGACTCTGAAAACAGTGAACCATTAAATGGATCCCAGCATGTGTATGAAGTAAGAATGATATAAACTCCATTCAGTTATAAAGCGGGCAACCGAACTAATGGAATTTTAAATAAAATACTCTAAAGAAAACTGGCTAGTCACCTAGAGAAAATCAATTACATCCTCGCTCCCAAAATAAAATTTCAGATAGGTCACTGTTTCAGATGACAGCTCTTGGAAAAGACTTTAAACGTGGTCAGCATTTTAAGCCTAACCTTGGCAATGGTAACCAAATGTGGACAGTAAAAGGGCAACGGCAAACACACATACACTCTATTTATAGACTTCATAAACCGGCGAAGCGAGCACCTTTTAGATGCACAGAGTCAGACGTTATGGAGATGTACAGCCAGAGAAACACAGACACATGTGGACGCTGCCCTGTAAACAAACAGTTCCACACAGGATGCAGACAGAACAACAGAGACCAGCTGGAGCACAGACCCGAGTGCCCCCACCCCAGCCGCCCGAGTGCCCCGCACCCCAGCCGCCGAGGCTGGAAGATGTGGGTGGAGGGACCCACCCACAGGACTTGGACAGGGCTGGCAGGGATTCTATTCTATTCTTCTATTCAGTGGGGCTCATATTCTTTTTCATTGTCACAAGTGCGGCTTTCTTGCTATACTTTGTAACACGCCCTTAACAGAATGTGCTACATTCTGCCTACACACCAAACACATCCTACAAAATCGCAACAGCAACCAGGATTGAATTTGGCCCAAATAAAACGTTAACATCTGTGTATCAAAAGAACCCTTCCCACTGCCTCCCCTCCCCTGCCCCCAAACCAAACAACCAAAAAAGTTAACAACAGAGTAATTAAAGCAAAACACAGTCTCTATGTTACAGCAATTAAAAAGTTCAGCTGAATCCGTAAAGACAAACAGACCGACAGAACAGGTGCTCCCGTTAAAGGTGTGATGCTTAACCAGGACAAAGTACAAGGTCGCGTTGTGTGACCATTACTAACTGGTGTACCCCACCTTCCACACCAGCCAGGAGCGCGCTACAAGAGCTCATGACTGCATCCTGTCCATTGTGTCCAGCCTGCCCCCACTCACCCCACCCATAGCCTCCTGTAGTAGTTATATACTGTATATACTCCAGTATAAGTTGACCCGAATATCAGCTGAGGTACCTAATTGAACCACAAAAACTGTATAAAAAATGTACTGAAAAACTCAGCTTATACACAAGTATATATGTCATCTCATTTCCAATGTGAGGATTTTAAGAGTGAAGGGGCGGAGTTTAGTCTGGCAATCAGGTCGCAGCCTGAATGGAGGACAACTGAGATAAATGGTTCTCCCAGGCCAGTCTCAGCTGGTGGGTCAGTTGGTCTGCCTGTCTCTCTGCCTCTCTGCTTTCAAAACCCTGTTATTGACAAGCCAAGCCATGTGGCGTCACGCTGAGACATTCCAGAGCCCTGGAGGTGCTTTCCACAGCCACTGGATCCACAGAACTGTGAACCAATGACCTGTGATCCTGCAGCATTTTTTTATCTTTGCATGTGCTGCGTGAGTCTGAAGAAGGATTTAGGGACTAGTATGGGACTTATGGGCTAATGTCCGACATATGGACTTGATCTGGACTGGGCTGGGATGTTTTCTTACTATCAATAACACTGTGATATAGAGCTCTTTCTTATACATAGGAGTGTCTCTGGATGTTTCTCTAGTGAACCTGGTCTCACACACGTCGGTCGACGGCAGGAAAGGCAGCGGGAGCTGTTCACTGCCGACGGCACAGAGGTGGGAGTGACAGCTCTCATGTACGGCACCCTAGAAAAATGCTGAGAATGGGCTTAGCTGCTGCTGCTGTTCAGCACTGTTGGGTCAGTTCTGACTCACATCAAGCCCGCGCACGCCACCAGAAAGCACGGTCAGTCCCACCAGGACTGGACACCAGGAAAGCTAATCTCTGTGTGTGCTCAGCAATTTAGACATGTGTCCTCTGAAGAGTCGAAGGGAACACTGTTTATGTGAGCAGGTGTATGCGTCCTTCCTTATATTTTTCAATTTCCTAGGACTTTTCTAAGTAGTAAAAGACAGACTGAACAAAAATAAAAATACAACCTATCAAAATTTTAAAAAAGGAAGCATACCTTTTTATCCAATGACATTAAACATAAAAAGGGAGTTTTCAGGACAAGTTAACATGGTCTTCACCCACCTTCCACTTGGATGCCGTTGTTTTTAATGTCGTGACTGAAGACTACAATTTCAAATTTGAAGTTTACCCCTTACAGTAAAGGTGCCATTTCTACGTCCCTGAACACGATAGCGAAACGAGTCTCAAGCATGGACATGTCAGTGCTGCGCGGCGCTGGTGGGACGGGGCACTCACCTTGAGCAGCTCCAGCCCCGCCCGAATGGCCTGGTCAGTGGGCACCCCCTCATCCTCGTCGTCAGCAGTGCCATCTATGGATCTGTTGACTTGCTTGATGAGAGCACTACAGGACAGAAGGACAGCGGACACTTCTCGTCAGCACACTCACAAGGGGCACCCTACACACACATCAGAGGCTGAATCAAAGGGGGCTGCTGGAAAACCTGGGTACGCTGAGCCCGACCACCTCTAGTGACTGAAAACCCACCAGGAACACAAAGCACGCAGGACACGGCTGGCGCGTGCCTGTGTCTGAGGCAGGCACGCATGCACGCACCTGATGGACTCCGTGTCTATGTGCACTGGCGCGATCCTCTCCAACAGGAACTTGATCATCTCCAGGAAGGGGTTCGTCGGCTGCTTGGGATTGCCCAACTTCTTGGTTATTTCACGCTGTAACACAGACACGTAGAACATTACAAAGCAAGGTTGAACAAGTCATCCACCTTGAAAGGAGCAAGAAGAATCTACCATGATTAAAACCACGCTGCCGCATTAGTGCCAGAAGTAGCAAACCAACAGGGGACTGGCCAAAGCCAGAAAAAGACTGGAGTAGAAACCCCAAATCCAGGAAAGGGGCATTTCCAGGAACGAGGACAGATCGCCCCGCCCTATGCCGCAAACCCCAGCCCGCCAGACCTGGCTTCCAAATGAAGCTTGGTCCTCACCACACACCTGACTGACACCAAATTGTCCCTAAGGAAATAGAGTTCAGTGAGTGGACACACACACAGGTCAGCATGGCGCACAAGGGTTCAGTGGGTTAAATCTATAGATCCCTAGACTTCACTTGAGAGAACCAGAGTGAGGCCATCAAACATTTTTTTAAGCATCTGGTAGGGCCCCTGGGTAAGAGATTCAGACACACTGGGATGAGCACATGCTTCCACTGACCGCCACGGAAACACTGCTGCCGGCCGTTAGCCCCCATCAGCGTCCACGTCTGAGTAATGGACACATTGATGCCAGCAAGCACAAACAGGGAACACAGGATCTGTGACGTAGAGCGGAGTCGAGGTCACAGGGCGCCCGCCACACACACAGTGAAAGGCCCAGGCCCAGCCTCGAGAGCAAGCCGCATACTGCTGACACTCCTGTTTCATGGAAGGCAAGTAAATGGCCAATGGACCATAGGAGCAGGAACCGTCGGAGCCGTCAGCTGACCCCCTCCTGAGACAGAGACTCTGGGGCCAGCCACATGGATAGTGCTGCTGGCTGCCACCAAGAGGACACTGGCTGGTGGTGGCCCCAGTGTGCAGAGCAGAGGTCAGATCACTCCAGCGCCCACTTGGGGAAACTGTTGTACAGGGTTTCCGCTCTTTGCAGGAGCGGCCCTGTCTTTCTCCTTCAGAATGGCTAGTGCCTTTGAACCATAGGCCTTGAGGTTAGCACACAAATCTTCTACCAGTACCCTGAGGGCTGGGCGCAGACCACCAGGGCGGCCTCCGAGGTACCTCTAGATGGGCTGGCACGCCAACAACCCGCAGGACCAGCTGTCCACCTGCCGTGTTGCGCACTGCCAGTGTTACGATGCTACCACACCAGGTCAGCCAGGAAGGGCAGTTTGGCAGTCGGACTGGGAGCCGTACAAGGCGGCCTTTAACGCACACTGCTGCCCTTCTGGGGACTTCTCCTAGAAATGGGGCGGCCACCTGCAGAGCGCACCAGTGCTCAGCACTCGAGGCAGTCACCCAGCACTCATTCTCGAGGCAGCAGCGGGCAGGGCAAGCATTCACACAGGGGCTGTCAGCTCGGGAGGGCTTTCTGAGTCCCTGTGTGCACCCTCAGCAGTATGCTATGAGGCTCTCAGAGCGCCACACCGTCAGTGAAGAGCTGGTGCACAATCAGTACACTGCAGCGCCAGGTGTACAGCAGCCCGCGCTCTGGGACGGCAGGTAGCAGCACTCCCTGCGGGGCTGGTCGCTGATTGCACGGCTAGTGGAGATGCCCTCTCCTTACCACACAGCCTTCGGCCTGCTTGCAGGAGCACGTGGGGCTGACCAGAACCTCCAGCTGCTTCCGGATCTTCTCGTCGTCTTCTAAGACCTGGGTGAATTTCTTCATGAAGTCCTGAGCCTTGCCGGGGTCTGGTAAGTTCCCTGGAAATGCAGTGGAAACACAGTGTTAAGAGGCTTCTCCGGAGGAGGAAAGGCACACCTTGCCCACTCGGCTCCACTATGCCCTTACTTCCGTGTTCAATTTCCTTGGACACTGCCACACAAGGTCAAGGACCCCAAGCTGTCACCCATTCACATATGAACCCCTTTAAAGGAATGCACGAATGGGAACTAGGAAATGGCCTGTTTCTCCGTCCCTCTCAGACAATGTGAGGGCAGCATTCACTCATCACACAGCAGCCTGAGAGCACCGTTTACGGTGCAGCCGCCATGAGCTTCCTGCTCACCCAGGCACCGCTGCGTCCGTGGGTTTGGCCTTTAGAAACATCAGTCCCTGGCATCCATCCCCTGGACAACGTCTCCCAGTGTCACTGCTGGGTGTACTTCTACCACGTGAACACCAACAAACCTATTGCCATCAAGTCCATTTCCAGGAAGACAGTCTCATCTTTCTCCTGAGTGGCCAGTGGGTTCCCACTGTCAGCCTTGGGGAAGCAGCCTGACGCCTAAGCCACATTGTCACCAGGCACCTCGTGGCCACATGAGAAAGAACAGCTGGAGCAGTGTCCGCAGCTCAAAGATGGTCTCTACACTGGCCTGCTAATGTCACGCCTCACACCAGTCCTGAGAGCTAACACAACACCCACCCGAGTGACGACGACCTTTCTGGTCCAGAGTCAGACCCTTCTCATACGAGACCACCAGGAACTCGCCCGTCGTGCGAGCAGCAGAGATACAAGTGCATTTGAAGACCGGATGCAGTGATCCCATTCCCGAGAGTGGCACACCAGCCTGAGTGCCTAGTCTGCGTCCCGGCGAGTGCAAGCAGCCTCCTAAAGATTTGGCTGCATGGGCTTTGCACGTTTCTATGACAGTGTATCTACTGTCAAGAGAGGGGATCTGGCTCTGCTGCTTACAGAAGAGAAGCCACATGTTCACTCGGGGAGCAACCAAGGGCAGGGTGTGTGCTATTGTGGGGTTCTGTGCAACCCGTGTTGTGAGCACAATGAGTCACTCACTGGGGTGTCGCTGGGCTCGGGAGAAGTCCCCATACAACAGGCCAGAATCAGGCCACCATTTAGGGAGCAAAGGAAAACAAAGAGGAGACGAGAATGGGGCATGGGGGGCATGGGGGGCACAAAGAAGCAGACAGAGCCCAGGGCCTGCTCTCTCGCAGGGCAGGACAAGGCAAGGCCGAGTGTGGAGGGGACACAGTAGGAGGAATACAGAGCCCGTCTCCTGCAGGGACAACGTCCACTGGCAAACCTCAGAGAAGGCAGTCAGGAGACACAGCATCACTGGTTTGCAGCTTTCTAAGGAAGGCCCTCCACAGAACAGACGCCACGGCGACTGCACACAGGTTCAGGCACAACACTGACTGCGAGGGTGCCGCAGGACCGGGCAGTGTTTCCCTCTGTTCGGCTGTCCATGGGAGTTGGAACCACAGAATCTCAAACAAAGGACTGGAACCCACTGATGCTGACCTACCCTTGCCTCTGCTAGGGACTAACCATCTATTTGGTCTTCAGACTAAACCAAAGCTCTTGCCGCTTATGGGCCTGTGCCCCCACATGTTAAGAACAGAAGTAGTCCCAGCTTTAGTGGATTGCTCTCCAATCACACAGTGCCCATGCCACCAAATTCCTCCTGGAAAACCCTTACTAGCACTGACCCTCCTGCCACTCCATGTGGGACCCAACCCCCAAGGGGTACTAGTTCCCACCCAGACTTGGCATGACTGTCACATATTCTTATGGCCCTCCTCCTCACAGCCCTGCCACCTCTGACCACTCTCCTTCCTCTCCAGCCACAGGGGCCTCTGTGATGGTGGGAGGAGCCAGCTTGCCCGCTGCAGCCCCGGGTGAAGAACCCCGCCCAGTTACTGAGCAGGAAGCCCCCCAGTAACCCTGCATTTGAAATTAGAGTTTGTGTGCTTTTCAAAGAACCCATTTTGTAGTGACTAGGCAGATCGGCCACTTGGTCCTAAGTAAAACGTACATCTGGTCAGCTAATCTGTGAGCCGCAGGCAGCTTTCTCACAGCCGTGAGGCGGAAACTTGTCCCAGAAGGAACATTCAGGCACCTCCACCAAGGCGGCGACAGCGTGGTGGGGAGACCAACCCCACACCGCCTTCCAGCCAATTCTGACTCAGTGGCCCTACAAGGCATTGCCCAGCATTGACCCACAGGGCTTCCTAGGCTGTACATCTCAAGGGGGACGGACAGTCTCACCTTTCCCCCAAGAGCAGCTGGTGGGCTTGAACCTCACACTGGTCTTGTCACGCAGCTCTCACCTGCCTGCTGCTATGGCCCTCCACAGTGCAACGGCACGCAGAGACCTCCGGACCCTGAAGAGCAAGGAGGTGCCACCTCCTGAGCCTTGGCTCTCTCGGGTGTCACTGTAACTAGTTAAAGTTCAGAAATAAGTCTGCCAAACGCTTCCTTTGCCCAGCTCATGCTGCTGCTGCTGCAAGGTCCTGGCCCTGAGGGAAGCACTGTGCCTGCTGCGAACATCACCACGTCCAGGAGCGAGGGGAAGGGCCGGGCTGAGTCCCAGACACCTGTCTTTCTTTCCCAGGGCCCAGGCCCATGAAGGGTTTCCCCCACCCCTCCCGCCACCAGGGTGGTTCCCCTGCAAGCTTACTTACGCTGAGTACTCAGGGTAACTTACTGGTAATGACCATGACCTTCGAGAATATGGCCTTCACGCTGGCATCCGTCTGCAAACCACACAAAAAAGGGCACAATTAGAACCCTGGCCTGTGAGAGTCAGAGGCCGCACCACCACACTGCCCCAACCCGCCGACGCCACTCCGCCAGCCAAGAAGGCACGATCTCCAAGTGTCGTGTCCCCTACATGGCACAGGCCCTGCTCATCCTCCCTGCGCTGAGGCCACCGCCCGACCTCCCTGTCTTCCCTCAGAAGGCTGGTTTCATCAGCGTCGAAAAGCTAGCTGCCTGTAGAAACCCACAAACTCGGGGGCGGGGTTCTATCCCAATCTCAGTGAAAACCTGACTGTGAGAGCCTGAGACGCCTTGCCAGGGCTCGGTGTGACCACCATGCTTGTGGACAGTGCTGAGTGACGCTGCCTATCTACATGAGGTGAAGGAGGCCCCTCAGAGGAACCAGCGCGCTCTTCAGCAGTCTCGGAGACAAAGACCCCAGCAAGTCCCCAAGGCTGTGGCTCGCATTTCCAGTTCGTGGCTGAGGGCTAACCACTGTGCACACCCTGACACCTCAGAAATGTGCCTTCAAGTATGTGGATAGGTCTGTCTGGACCCACACCAGACTTCTATCCTTGTCTTTCTGCCGGGGGGTTGGGGGGGCGGCGGCTGCTGAGGTTTCAAGCTGATCCTCATGCAAACTAGTGTATAAGAAAGAGAACCAAGCCAAGCACAATTATAGGAACTAGTCACTTGTGCAAACAGCTTGGGATTTTTGTTATTTGTTGAAACTTTCATGCCACGGTGCCTATCACCATTCCTGGTAAAG
>NW_022106463.1:9948377-9953656 GCF_000313985.2 Echinops telfairi | reverse complement strand
GCAGCGCGCACCACCTGAGGTCAGAGTCGACCTGCTCCAGAGTACTCCACAGCTGACCCATGAGGAGCAGAGTGCCAGGCCTCTTCCGAGATGTCTCCACCGCCAGCAACCGAGCTGGCTAAGTGACTACACCACCTGGGGCCTGACTTCACCTCATCTCGCCTCACATGAGAATCCCAGTTTAGGCCACCATCCTCCCCTGCCTGGTTTCCTGGGAATTCCCTCTCCAGTGTGGACCACTCGATCGATCGGCAGGCAGGCAGCCAGGCTGAGCAGAGGCAGAGGGCCACAAGGCAGGAACGGCCTCAGCGCCCCTTCCGAGCTCCTGGAGACACATTTTGTGATTCCCACTTCAGACACAGGAGGAGTCATGAGGCTCTTCTCCCGGCTATCGCCCACCAGTGGGTAAGAGGAAGACCCAGGAAGCAGAGACCGAAAGGGCCAAAAGCCAAGGTCTGGCTAATGATATCTCACTCCTCAGGAGTTCACCACGATGAGCATGCTGGAGTCACACGCCTCACTGTGATCCAGCCACAGCGACAATCAGAGACTGCCCTGCACATCTGCTGATCAACAAGCCTCCCTCAGTCATAAAATAAAAAAAAGAAAGTAAGTGTTCCTCTGGCACAGCAAACTGGGCGTCTCGCTCAACTTATGCACTAAGACAGATACGGGAAGGCTCTCGGTGGCACTGAGGTTTCCAGTTCCCCCCACGGGGCAGAACGAGGAAACAGTGGACTTACTGGAATGCGTACTATGGGGGACATTTCTCATAGAAGGTTCAATGAACTCCTCGCTCACAGAGACCACATTCAAGAAACAGACAGGTGGTCCTGAGGCTCCAACACCGAAACACTACTTGGCTGTCCGTTTCGATCAGGCACTCCTCACGGCCATGGAGTGGATGCCGGTCACAGCGACCACACTGGACGGAGTAGAGCAACTGCTGTGGGTTTCCCAGACTGAAAGGTGATACCTACAGAGAAGAGAAGGCCTCTCTCTCAAGGAGCGGCTGGTGGTCCAACTGCTGACTTGGCATTTGGCAGCCCAATGCCCTACCCACCACAGAGGGGGCGCGAAATGTGCTGTTACATGAGTGAGTGTGTCGCTCTAAACCCAGCACGAAGCAGCATGATCTTACTGATTTCTGGACACAGGATGTTGTAGGGACGTGGACCGCATGATCACGGGCAGCATGTACTAGACTGCTTTCTTAGATGTGCTTTACGTGTGTGTGCCCGCCATGCACACCTCTATCCCGCTTGCTTAACACCCGAGGACAAAACCTAACACAGCCACTGGATGAAAAGCACGCTGAGTGATCATTACACCTAACATAACAACTTAAGTACAAACATTCCAATACCATGAGGGCTAAAACTGTCTAAGAGCACAGGATTTTTCATGATGGGAGCGTCTTGGGGTGGCATGATGTGAAGTACCATTTACTCCACTTCTTATGCTTTCGATAATGCTGAATTACTATTGCTATTCCTTCATTTTAAAACAGAAAACAAACGACAGAGGCCCCTGACTCGGGGTCCCTGGAAGCACACGCACTTTCCGTCGGAGTGACGACTGATTCCTCAGGGAGGGCGTCAGTCCCTAAAAAGGCGTGCTGGCTGTCTGGCACAGACACGCAGCGGGACACGGTAAACGAAGACACGCTGTTGGACTGCGCGCCACAGTAAACGGTGAGCAGATGCGGCGATCTGGCGCACTCCAGGACCCGGCAAAGCAGGCGGCGCCTCCTGGAAGAACTTACTTTGGGCTGCTTGATCAGGTCGAGCAGGTCCTTGACTTGATGCCGGAGCAGATTCTGGCACTTCCACATCTCATTCAGCGCTCTGGAAAACACACGCAGATAAACGTGAAGAACAGAACAGACCTCCTTCTACAGCACTCCAGGTGCGGGCCACCTGCAAATGAAGAGCTCACACTAGAGAAGGGGTGACAGAGATGAGGGAGAACTCGCCCAGCTAGCAAACAATGCCACGTGCAGGGAAAGGGGGCGCCAGGACTAACAAGCCGCCACTGGACAAGCGAGCCCTGGTAGTGCAGTGGTTAAGTGCTCAGCAGTGAACCAAGCAGTCGGTTGCTCTAACACACCAGCCCCAATAGAGGAGGTCGTCTGCTTCTGTAGTCCTGACAGCCTTGACCACCCTACGGGGCAGTTCTGTCCTATGAGGTCACTGCAAGTCAGAAGGGACTGATGGCAGGGGTTAACGTCTCTCCTCATGCAGTGGAGAAAGAGGGAGCGTGGGAACCAGGTAGAGCTGGGTCACACCTGGGCTTGCATCTGACTGTTAATAAGACTGCAGCAGGCCGTCGTCGAGGAGCCCTGGAAGGCAGTGGAGGGTGACGGGGCTTGCTACTCTCAGAGAGCCACCGGGTGCAGTTTGTGGCCTGCAGGGCACTGTGTGGAGGTCTGGGAGAGCACCACCTGGCGAGCTCCTCTGGAAGGGCCAGGCTGGAAGCACCATCAGTGCTGAGGGCCACACGGACTGTTACTACAAATGAACGCTGCCCCACTCTAGCAACACTGCTGCCCCACCACCTCCGAGGCTGGAGCACAGCAGGTGTCAGGGGTGTGCCTTCCTGCCCTCTAGACCCTATTTTGCAGAAGACAGAAGTATGAGGACAGCCCTCCAACGGAAACTAAAGCCGAGAGGCAGTAGGGTTCAGGGTCTAAGACTCCAGGCAGCTGCACGCTGCTCTGAACATCATCTCACACCCCATGCCGTAACTGGGCAGGCCGGAACACCATGGCTCAACCTGAGCCAAACCAGCTCTAAGACAGCCCAACTTCAGAGCCCTCATTGGAACTCCGTTAGGCGGGCCATGTCTCCTCTATGTCAAAAGCTATGATTCCCACCCGAGAGCCACCAGCGACGAGGTGTCACCTGAGAATATACTTGTGCTAAACCTCACGCCAAACCCTGCTCTGGGGCAAGGCCAAGCAGCCCAGAAACTCCTATCCCACAGGCCTCCGGGTGAGAATTAGAAGGTGCATGTGGGGGCAGACCGAAGAGTGGACAAGGACACTGGCAACATTTCTTGAGAACCAGTGATATTAAAAACCTGGAGGTAAAAAATCAAATCCACCAAGAGCCCGCGCTGAGCAGCTCTCTCTCCTGCTTGACGCGGGCAGCACATTGCTGGGAAGGACCTGCCAAGGATCTCATTGCTCTCTAACCCCGAGTTAGTTAATTGTGCCAACCAGGCCGATAATCACGTGAGGCTAATTGAAAGGCGGAGGCATAAATGGGTGGTGAGCCTCGCCTTTCTGGCTCTCGGGTCTCTTGCTTTGTGATGGTCGCACCAGGGTGCAGCTGCCTTAGCAGCTCCCTGCTTCAGCTTGCAAGATTGACTTCCTACAAGACATCCCCAAGGAGAAGCCGCATGGACCTATCCCGATGCAGCCCTGGGTGCTGGAGCAGCCGTGTGGAGACCCCTGCTAGTGCTGAGATGCTTATTTGTTCACTGACTCAGCTTTCCTCCTGCAGTCGGCGTCATTGCCTCTGTTTTGTGAGGTGGAGGACTTTGTGGACTGGTGTTGGGTTAATGGGTTAATGTTGGACTTGTGGGCTTGGGCAGCATTGGGTTGGGATGTTTTCGTGATGCACACTTTCTTTACATAAAACTCTCTTATACCTGAGTTGCTGTGGATTTGTTTCTCTAAAGTACCCAGACGAACACACCCCCCGAGCAGGCCTCCTCGAGGCGCCCTAGGCTCCGACCATGAGCCTTTTGGCTCCCACCCTTGACTGTGCCATGGAAAGACCTGGCAATCGGCCCCAGGAAACCCTGAGGAGCAGTTCTGCTCCGTCACACGGGGTCGCCGAGAGGTGGCATTAGCTTCACAGCCCCCAGCAACAGCCCCGTGAGCAGGCCTTCCCCACGGAAACACGAGCAGCTTCTTTCTCACGTGCCCCTCCTTGGGCGAGCGATGGAGAAGGAAGACGTGACCCTCGAACATACTTGACCGCGTTTAAGTCCAGCGTGGCGTACAGGTAATACAAGCACTTCATGCGCTCCGTCGTCTCCAGGTTGTGGGGGACCATGTACTGAGCAAAGATGCGCTCGACGAGCAACCTGCAACAGAACACACGGAGTCACTGTGCCGCCGCTGCTCTCACACGCATGCAGGAGATGCATACGTATGATCCCAAACATACGGCAGACACATTCGAGGGAGCTTCACCAGGTCTGGGGGGAAGGGGATTAAGAGGTAGTGGGATTTCCCTGCCAACTCTGAAGCCCCTCCAACAGCTTTTCTGAGGGCTGCTGAGGCCTCCAGGGGGGACCTTCTCTCCATGAGGCAGAAGAGGACGTTGCCGGGTGTGCTGGAAACGGCCCTACCAACACCGCTGTGTGGGGCTTGGGTTCCTGATCTGGACACAAAGGGGTAACAGCAAATTGCAGCAGGCCCTTCCAAGCATCAAATCCTCCGAAAGGCTCTCCGATCAAAATGCCCATCTCCCTGCACTTATTTCCACGCACGCACTCACAGATGCCAGCCCCCATCTAATTCATGAAAATAATGACCACAGGTTTGGTCAACACGGTAAAACGAAAAGATGCAATTTCTCGTTTTGAAGCTCTGGCAAGGATAGCATGACCTCTAGCTTCTTCATGTTCTCATTCTGATCTCCTACAGGAAAGCGTGTGTGTGCATGGCCACTCTGAAGAGGGAGCGAGACCTCCCGGGAACAGGCTAGAGGTCAGGCCCGGGCCTTACCGGTCGTCGATGCTATTCTGGTAGTAGATGTGCAGCAGCTTGTCCTTGATCCAGGAGATCTGTTTCGCAGCATCCTTCCCCGCGGCCGACTGCAGAGCGTACTTCTTATAGATCTGAGCCAGCCCCATCATGGCCTCTTTGCGCACTCGCCACTAAAAAGGACAGAAGTAACCTTTAAGCACACTGGTGCCCAAACGGATTCAGACGACTGCTCCCTTTTGGAGGGGGAAAAAAACAACCACCCAGTGCCCCCTGAATAATTAAAACGAAGAAGGTTGCGTGCGCGCTGTCTGACCATCTTCCAGGGGAAACTATGTCTCTCCCTCGGCAGTTTCTGCACCCCCACCCCTCTCTCGGGGACACCGGACACAGTTTCACAATGCTCCACTACACAGGAAGCCTGTCTTGGAACGAGAATGGCCAGAATGCTCCTTGAAGGCAAGGATGGCAAGACTTCGTCTCCTGTCCTCTGGACATGTTTTCAGGAGCGATCAAGACCTGGAGAAGAACACAGTGTTTGGTAAAGGGGTGTGTGTGT